>NW_010972742.1:364000-429975 GCF_000737465.1 Haliaeetus leucocephalus | reverse complement strand
CGCCGAGGGGCGCGGGGTCCGGGCCGCGGCGCCTCGTGGCCTTCCGTCCCGCCGGAGCTGCCGCGCCTCCGGCCCCGGGGCCGACACGTGCCCGGGCGGGAGTGGGAAACGAACGGGAATGTCACCCGAGCCGTGAGGGCTGGCGGGTCGTCATCGGCTCCCGTCGGGGAGGCGTTGTCTGGCGGCGTTAAGATCTGAGCAAAGTTAAAACTACTATAAAAATAGCAATATTTGCGTGGTTTGGTGTCACCGCAGGGCTTGGCTTTCTGGAGGTGGGTTTTGGGCTTTTTTCACTTTGAAGGCGGTGCTGCCACGCACACGTGCCCTGGCGAAGTGGCTCCCGCGCGACCGCCCCACGCGCGCCCCTCCAAGTGTCGCTGCCCCACCAGAGAGCCCGGTAGGTGCTTTTCATCAATTTGTCTCCTCTCGGTGAGACTCTTGGAGCTCCTGGGGCTGGTGGGGAGAACCGCGGGGTCTCCGGGAGTCCCTGGGTGCTGGCCTGAGACCCTCCCCAGCTGCTTCTCCCTTACGGCCTCCTGAGACTGCAACTCCTGGCGTTCCCCTCGTCCCCTCCTGGGAGAGGAGCAAACCAGTTCTCGGGGTGCTCTCTTTTGTGCCATCTCAAAAGATAGAAACTCTGAGATAAAACCAGCGCTGTGGGGATTACCACATGGCTTTTGAGGGAGCACATGTTGGAGCTGAACTATGAAATACCATTTTTTCCAAGATGTTATTCCCTCCAAAGTGTGATTTATGCTTGTTTAGAGTATTGGTGGATTTCTGAGCTCCATCTGTTTGTCTGTCTGTTCGCACACACGGAATATTTCTGCCAATGGTGATTGCCTATGGCATTATTGCAGTATAAGTAGTTTGATAGGAAATATTGCAGCAATTAGAAGTCCAGTGATGCAAGTTCCTGACACATTATGACTGCTTTGTTGTCATTTCTGTGTCTCCTTTGAAAGTTCATTTTTGTGAAGTATTGTAAGCAACTGTTTAACTTCTGCAGCATTTCTACAGTTTTTACATTTTGAGACATCTCTTGACATTGAGTCAAACTCTTTCCCCTGTTACTTTTTTCCTGTCGACATTCTTTGCAACAGTCGTATTCTTTTAAGCAACGACAGGGGAAAAAAAAGGGGGGGAAAAAAGGAACTTCTTTTAGATAAGAGTGTTGGTGCCTGGGTTTCCTAGGGCTCTGTGCCTTAGAGACCTAAAAAAATGGGGGCTGGGAGGAGCTTTTATTATGGTGGAAAAAGAGCATCTTATGTGGGAAGTGAGATTTCTAGATGGGGTGTGAGTGACTGCTGTCACCCCAAAGGAATCGTCAGAACAGAATCAATCTTTTGGTTTCTTAATACCTGCGATGTATAAAACACTTCTGCTTGTTTTGTTTTCCCTTCTTCCTCTGGAATTCTGTTTCTTGACAAATACATGGTTTGTGAGAGAGGACGGACATGTAATTTGAATACAAGTTTTAATATACCTTTTCAAATTCTTCAGTATTCATTTTGTTGGGAGAAAAGCAGGTGAAGATGAATAACTTGGACTCTTAAGCCCACACTGGGAAACAGATTTTTTTTGTTTGTTTGTTTTTTTAGTACTTGCCTTCTGTGATCCTACCTGAAAAGGTTTATGTCAATATATAATACTTAAATGTACATTGAAAATAAAGAGCCTACACTGGCTTTTCTCATTTCTCATTATAATCAAGGCTGTACTGAACAAAATAGTGGGAGATTCTGAGATTTATCTTACAGCATGTGTTTTGGCTTTATTCAGACCTACCTGAAGGCCTCTTCTAATGGCTTTAAAGAGTTTTTTGCATACTGAATGATCTGCTGTTGTTTATTCAGAGTAAAATGAGTTTTGTTTTGTTGGGGTTTTTTTTGTTTGTTTGTTTTTTTTGTATGGGGATAGAAGCCAGAAACACCTGTGTCGTTTTTTCTCCTACTCTACCTCTGCTTTCTTAGCTGTAAAATGGGGGTAGTTACCAAGAAGTTCACCTCCTGTGCACCTTCAGAACACGCTTTCTAGATGTGTAGAAGAGGAATTAGTGGATGTACTTTAACATCGTTTCCTACTTTATGTGGTGCCAAATATGTTTAACCTCAAGGCTATAAAAATGTATACACAGCAAACAACATGGCAGTACAGACTAAACCATGTGAACTGGAGCAGCCAACAAGTGGGGCAGGTGGTAGAAATCAAATGTATTCATTCTGAATTTAAAGCAAGAAAATTGACCCTACGTTGCTGGAGGAGCAGAGGAAGTACTAGAGGAAGATTTCAGAAATGAAATGGTGAAAGTGGGCATCAGTATGACCTCTGGGACTTGACTTTTGCTCTGTCCTAAATGAAGGCCTAGTCAGGATACAGTCCTTACAGGAAATGAGTTTTAAGAGCCCAACTCGTGTTTTAGTTTTTGTCATTCTAATTTGCTTTTCTTAGATGTTCTTGTTGTAGAAGAGGTTTGTGGTGATCTCCAGCAAATGAGAAAAATAAATACATGAAACCTCACTTTAGAAGCTGGGTTTATGTTTACCATTGAATGAACATGTTTTTAGTTGCAACTTCCTCAGTATTACTAGGTCTAGATGAGTGTTGAGTTGGACAGTGGCCATGATGCTCTGTATGGTTTGAGCACAGAATTATGATTAAAGAAGTCATGAATAGCCATTCTACCTGACACACACTCCTGCATTTGTTTTGTAAACTCACTTAACCAGTCTGTTTTAGCTTTTATAGGAATGATGGTGACTGATTCAGTGTACACCTATCCAGGTGCTTGACCGGCTTGTTTGTAGGAAATTGTGATCTATGTCTTTGTATCCAGTACAGATGCAAGAAAAACATTCTTGCAATCTTGAAAGCAAACAGTAAATATTCATGCAGTTGAAATATAGTTCATGATTGCCTTGATGCGACTCATCACTGAAGACCCTGAAAATGTGGCTTTTGGCAAGAAAATGGTGACTGCTACTGGTTACAGGGCAGGCATGGTGGCAGAGGAGGCTCACGTGTGTCTGTGCCACGCTCTGCGGACCGGGCAAGATGGCCTTTCCCAGTATAAAATCATGTGGAAGTTAAAAGAAAATGGACAGAATTAACACTTTGTCCTGTTAAAGGCAGAGGCCTTGAAAATAGTTTCTTCTGTTACTAAGTCCTGTTAATGCTGTGTTTATTACACTCACCCTTCCCTTTGTAAAGCTTTTAGTACAAGCATATGCAAGCACGCAGCAAGTTCCTTGTGCTTTTAATCGGGAAGATGTGGTACGTCTCAGTGTCTCACAGAGTCCCTAGATGGCTGAGCTAACATCAAACAGCTTGGTGCTACCAAACTGGATGGTTTCTACTTATCTTCTTTGTTCACCTGTGCCAGGGCTGGTGTTTTCAGTATTGGTGAGTTGGCTCAGCTGAGTAAATTGGTGTAAAACTAAGGAACCAAAAAAGGAGGAGGGAAAAAAACAAAAAAAGTTTGATTAAGTGAGTTGAAGCATTTTACTCTTTGTGGCTGCCGAAAGGGCAATTTGTGTTTTCCCTAGCTGTGTCCTTGCCTTTTGCCAGAAGGGAACTGACCCACTGAGAGATCAGAGGACTGCTGCAACAGAGGGACTAGGATGCGCACCAGGGAAAGCAGGCTGGACCCTTCTGGCCTGATTCTTTTAAGGGAGCAGTGGTCTGTCAGCTCCAGAGCACGTTGGATGTGATGTGATGTAATAGGTCTCTTCCACTTCTGAATTCCATGTTTCACTGTAGAGCTGTCTCTAAAGTTAAAAGCAGGAAAAAAAAAATAGTATCCAGGAGATGGAAGAAGAACGTGTTCAAACTGAGAGGTGGCATTGGCCCAGACAACACTTTTCTTTTTGAATTAAAAAACAGAAGCCAAAAAATTTGCATGCAAAATCTAGATTTAAAACTGACTTTAAAATCATAGTGTTTTTTTTCAGCAGGTTGAAATTGCTGCAGTGTGTCTAAATTACATAGAAAATTAAGCTGTATAAAATACTTTTAAAAAAATTTCTTACAGGTTTGGGGGGGGGTGGAGGTGCACGTGTTTGTTTTTAAAGCCAGATTGGAAGCTGCTGTCTTTAGTTGGCTGAAATGTAGGACAGGGAGAACTGAGGTTCTGTGTAAGCATGTAACAAAGTGGGCAGTTCTAGAGCTTGTAAGCTAAATTTTGTTTAAAAACAGAAAACCACAGGGAGTTATTTTTAATAGTGGTTCAAATGCAGAAGTCTGTAAAGCTGTCAAATCTTTTTGTAGGTAGATAGGTCTTTTTCTATCTTGGCTTATTTTTTATATGCATATTGGATTGGATCAAGATTACTTCGAGTTCTAACCTGTGCTAAGTATTTAAACATCTGGACTTGCTGTAAGCGTCATTGCTGTACATGTGTGCGAAGTGTCTTGGATTTTTCTTTAACATTTTAAAATATTTCAAAAAAAATATTTTTTTTATTCAATTAAAACAGTACATTTGGCTTCCAGTGTTTGGTTGTATGATGCGGCTTATCACATGGCAAAAAATGCAAATTATTTTATGGTGTCAGTACAATTAAAGAAATTAAATTTCTAAAGTGTTTACTTCAGCTTGGTGCTACTTTAAGTGTCTGCTATCATAGATTCCAGGCAGTGAACAGCTGTCTGTCACAGATGGGAGAGAAAAAAAACTTCCCCTTAGCTTCTTACTTCTAAAAAGGTTTCCATATAAAACCAGTAGTAATGTAATACCACCTTTTAGTCAAATTTGAGTTTAAGTGAACCGACAGGAGACTTTATTTGAAACCAAATGGTGTAAGTGAATGAGACTGTAGGAATTTTGTACTCCAAAGCGTTCTTGAAACCTCACAAATGCTTGTTTAGCAGTCGGAATGCATTATTTATTACATCAAAAAAAAAAAAAGACTTGCAGGTAGTTTATGAATTACTTCTTTAGTCTCCTGTGTTTCAGTAAGGTAAGGTGCTGTTGTCTGTCCTGTTCTTGTACTGTGTTTTACACAACAAAATCGGGTAGATTATAAACTGTCAAGGAAGCGTGTAGCAAATCCATATTTTTAATAGAGTCCAAGTGCAATGAAGTCTGAAAGAGAGCAGGTGTGAAAGGCGTCTAACAAAAATCATTACGTGTTTTTTGCTGAGATCTCAAGATGGCAGAAGTGGAGTTTGTGCACAGAACTACATGAATTTAGTTTTAGACTGTAAGTTGGATATGCTGTTTTATTGTTCTATGAGCTAGTACACTACGGTGATTATAAAACTTATTAAAATAGTTGTGACATGTCTGATCACAAAATGCAGAAGATGGTAAGATTGTTCTTCTTAAATAATAAGTTGCTGCTGCTAGCATAAAGCTCTTTCCCTTATGGTTGTTTCCTTGCTTTTTTTCTTTTGCTTTTTTTTTCTTTTTTTTCCTCTCCTCTCTGGACTGTTAACAGGCATATTACAATTCTTGGGCACTTCTTAAAGTTTTTGTGTTTATTTGCTTTGAGTAACTTGGGTCTCCAGTTCTGGATTCTAACATTTCTATGTGCTTCACATGATGAATCAAAGTAGGTGCCAAGCCATCCCTTGCCTTTGGACAGACCTCAGGCACCAACCGTGACAGATCACCGCATTTGCTTTTTAGGAAGGCAGTTTATTTTGTCGTTTTGTCAAAGTATTGACTGGTTTTGGTCATAATTTCAAGCAGTTCTCATTCTGAAGCTATTCTGATTTCTCTGTCTGGAGCTGGCAGGTGCAGTGGTCTGTGCACATTTCGGTTCACCATGTCTTTAAAATGTGGCTGCACCTCTGCACTGATTTGTATCAATATAATGTGTAATATGCTTTTTTTAAAAAAAATTAATTCAGTGGATGGATTGTTTGTATAATCAGTTGGAAATTGTTTTGAAATGTTGTTTTTCCAAGTGTGGAGACGCTGCTGAGGCTGTTTCAGAAACCCTTTTTGGAAACGAGCCTTCTGGTTAGAGGAAAGAGATGGCTCCTGATCTTGTGTTGCCGGTGGCGGAATGAGGTGTGGGAGTGCTCCCTGGCACATTTCAGGCAATGCTGGTTCGGTGAGCCTAAACCTCTTGCAAACCAGCCTAACTGAGGAATCAAGGGTAATAAACCTGAGTGTGGCAATGCTCGAGAAAAGGGCAGAGATTCCACTTTGAGGAGGGGGGCGATAATGTCTTGCACTGCCACAGCTATTTACAAAATGAATGGCTGTCAACAGCCTAGCTGGTGTGTCCCCAGATATGCATTTCAGCCTTGCCAAGAGACAGCTGAGGGACCTTCCTGAGGAGGTCTCAGTGTCTCGTTTCAACGCAGCATCCCACCTTTCGGCCCCGAAACATCCTTTGGTATTTGATCTGGGTGGGATTCCCCAGGACTGGTTACGCTGTCCATGGGGGGGACGCTGTTGCCGTCCTGCTCCTCCATGCGCTATATCCAAGTGAATCAGTTGCCTCACCTAGTGCCCTAGTATTTTGGGGTCAAAAACCAAACTGATAAGGGCTGTGACCCTACGCCTAGCACAGCCTGCTGACGGAGCAGGTGTTGCTCCACACCCTGGAGAGGATTTGCAAGTCTTTCATTTTGCAGAGCTCAGTGACAGATAACTGTTCTCCAGTTACTTTTGTCATTTGGTCTTTGAGAAGCCCACTTGCTACAAGGCGGGAAATATCCACCAGCCTGTTGAAAACCCATGGCGTGCATGAAGCAGAGCTTTAAGTCCATGCTGACAAGAAAAACGGGTGCTGGATAGTTGGGATTGCTCCCTCTGAGAGCTGGTGTGCTGGGAGATAGTGCAGCCTGAGCTGTTTTGTCCGTATTCACTGGTGCTCACTTCCGAGGCAGCCGCTGTCTCCTGGCTCAGGCGGTGCAGGATAATATAAGTTGCAATTTTTCTTCTTTCCTTAGAGCCAACTGTCCTCTTTTACTTGGGAGAGTAACTTTTTTTCTTAACCTAGTGATTTTTAAACTGTGGAGTCGGAGATTGAAATCGCCGCAGATGGTGCAATAATTGGGGAATGTTGACCTACAGGATGGATTGCAACTTCACAGTACATTCCATATGATTCCTTTCAGGAATTTCAGTTTAAGTCTCTGTCCTGTTCTTAACCTTGTGGACACTTGTACTCTGCTGTCCTGAAAAGGAGTGGGTTTTCTCCTTGTTGGAACATTTTGTTTCTTGCACAGGAACACTGAATGTCAAGCCTATCTTGGAGAGTTTGTGGTGGGTTCTGGTTCTCTGGGCATACGTGTGTCATTACAGTGAGGAGATGGGGAGAAAAACTAGATATTTTAAGGTTCCTTTCCTCCAAGAGTAGGGACTTGGGGTAGAATAGATATCAACAAACATTGACACAAAAATTCCCCCCTCTTTCATTCATGGAAGTTCTGCTTTCATTCTTCTGTACTGTTAGTATTTCATTAGCTCTTCTGTCAAGAGTTCTGCAAAACATAAGTCTCAAAAATTTAAACTGGAACAAAAAAACCCCAAAACCTTGAAAAGGTTTTTAAAAATATATGAATGTATTCCAAAGAAGAAAATAAGTCACAACTGTGCGTGTCTGTATGCTACCCTTTAATCAGTTTGGAAACCGAAGTGGTGACTTTCAGCTGTCACTGTATTAAGAACCAGTGCTGCCTTTTGTGGCAGTCTGTATATACTGAACTCAGTACTATGTAGTAAATATTCTTGCTGTGTTTTCATAATCATTCTACTTAGAGTAAGCGCTTCTTGGGTGGGTATTACAAATCTGTTAATCTTTATGGTATTTATAGGGTAATTTTTAACTCTCTTGAGCTCCTTACTTCCTTGTGGGTCAATTACTTAATTTATAACATTATGTCAGTTGTAAGAACTTTACCATCCAAGGGTAAACAGTGTTGGGTATGGTTCTTTACCTGTGTTGGCTCTTAGTTCTTTGTATATTAAGGTATGCAATAACTTGCTCTGTGACTGACTTACTGGGATTTCTTTTAGTCTCCCTGGTTTGTACTTTAAAGTGACTACGAAGACTTATTTTGGCTGTTGTGCTTCATCACTAATGCAGGGAGAGGGAAAAACTTGCAGCAGTTCTCTCTGAAGACTGTTAATCAAGTTGCAGCTACTTAAGTCAAAATTGCTGTAAATAATGTTTAAATATTTTTGATTGTCTATTGATGAAACAGATTACTGTGAGTCAAACATTTTGCCGTGTTGTGAGCACACAGCTCTCTAGGGGAGGGTTTGGCTCTGTAGGAGGGAGGGTTGGCTGACTTGATTTTATGTTCTTGCTGTAGTTGTCCATGTTAAAGTGAAAATCTGCTCCGACTCTGTGGGCTTTCAGTTGGCCTATGGAAAGAGAGAATAAAGTAATCTCCCAGCCCTGGAGTTCTTCTTGAAATTGCCTTTCCCCTTGCTCCTTTTGCTACCATCAGCATTACCACAGCAGTGCAACCTGATGGTGGTGATCCTTGTGTAGCAAAGGGGCATGCCCTCTTTCCGTAGTGTTTTACCCATTGAGAATGTTTGGAGCTGTAGGGCGGGGGAGAGGGGTGTGTAGTCAAGAAAATTGCTGGTGACTTGGAAACCGTGGGTTTGGGGAGCACCTGTCATCGCTCATGTGGCCACTAGCTCTTGGAAACAGTAGAATGGAAGGAAATTTTCTGGAAGGCCTGAGGTAGATAAGACCAGAGGTGCCAAATAGACTAGTGCTGAAGGCTCTTTTTGTTACCTGTGAATGCTGAAGTGTAATCTACCAGCTTTTCTTCTCTTATGCTTTTCTGTTCTATATTTTCAAGATGAAGCTTCTGCTGCAAAAGCAGGTTTCAGCATCTATGATGGGTTTTTGAGGATCTAATAAGTCCCTGAAGGAGCCTGTGTTCTAGTTGCACTTTTCTTTCTTCCCAG
This sequence comes from Haliaeetus leucocephalus, assembly GCF_000737465.1. NCBI lineage: Eukaryota > Metazoa > Chordata > Aves > Accipitriformes > Accipitridae > Haliaeetus > Haliaeetus leucocephalus. The sequence continues at coordinate 421,091 of NW_010972742.1, read as the reverse complement.
GGGTAAACTGTGATTCATTCTCATGGACAAAGAGATGTTGTAGCATTTTTGGCATAACGTACTGTAGATTGTCGCTCTCAATGAAGTGCATGTTATTTTCAAAGATTTGGCCAGTTTGGTTTTTGGGGTTTTTTTTTTGGAGTTGGTTGTTCCGTAAGCATGTCACACTATGGTGTTCCTGGGTTTTTTCGTTTGTTTGTTTTCCATAAAACTCCTCAATATTCTGATTACTTCTGGATTAGAAAAATGTCAAAGGGATAATGAAGGAAACAAAACTTTATTTTCAGATTAGGAAGGTCAAATGTTTACTGCCTCAGCATCATTCATTCCATCAATAACAAGACAATGAAAAACAGTATTTCAGCACTGCTCAGACCATCTTCTCCTAGGTACCTTATTCACATCTAGGCACACCTTTTGGAGTATTTGGCTTTACATTTTCCTAAAGGCAGCTGTGTGGGAGCTTTGTGCTGGTGTCTTTTCTCCTGCACAGCATGGCCATGGCACAGGTCTCTGACGTGCCCTCTTGCCTTTTGTCAGCTTTATTTCAGAATTCGTGGGACTGGCAGGAGAAGCTGGCAGTGTCTTTCCTCCGGCTGGTGTGTGAGAAGTTGGTCAGCTAGAAAAGCTTAAGTGAAATTAAAGCCTTGGTTGGCAGGAGATGTGTTGTATTTTTAAACAACCTGTTTGCATGTGGTGCTCCAAAGGAAGTAAAGTTTGAAAAGAGTCATTCATCACGAGTCTTATCAGACTTTGCTGAAGTTGCATCTTCTCTTTCCTATTGTTCATCTGAAATTGGAGACAGCTGAGTGGCAGCTTGCTCAATTTTTTTGGTGATGTAGATGGCACTAACAAGTTAGATAAAAGCAGCTAGATGATGTGGGGAATATAGTTTCCCTTTGGAGGCAGTATCTAATTTGTTACACAGGACCATATTAAAATTTCTAACTACTCTTAAGTCATCAGGCAGCAGTAGTAACCAGGGTAGCTTTTGTTCATCTAATATGTGGCATTAATTTCCCTCTGAACTCGGTTGCTGTTGTCCATAGTTTTTCCTTCATGCTGTTACCATAGCACGAAGTACTGATGCTTGCAAGTACATGGTTGTACATTTTGCTGAGAGCATGTGGCAGTTATGTTCTTCCATAGATTAACTATCATTTCACTAGTAGGCTTTTGGCTTGGTTTGGACTGTAAACTCTTCAGGGAGCGAGTCATCATGCATTGGAGCTGGGGTCACTAGCTGTTGCGCCAAAGCAACTCTCCCTGCCACCTCCCATGGTTTAAAGGTGGGGTTTGACCTCTAAAACTGGATGGTGTAGTCCTGTCTCTGCCTCCCTACATCAAGGATTTGCATTTCTGGGACTTTGGTTTCACCTCTCTCTTGCCTTGGTGTGATCTGAAATAGTCCACATGTGTCAGCCAACTGGTAGATGTTGGAAATTCGTTAATGAATATTTTCTATTTATTTAAATACATTATTTTTCTTCCACGTGTTCCCCTTTTCCACACGTTTACTCCTTTAAAACAAGGTGTTATGCGGCTCTTGGTTTTAGTGTGGGAACTCTGTCCACTCGCAGGAATGTGTGCTACCAAACCAGTTTTGTTGTTTTTATAGAAACATTGCCCACACACTCCTTTTGCTTTCCACATATCTATAAATCCTTGCAGGATCCTGCTGACATCACTGTGGTGATCCACGTTTCATTTTGTGATACTGTCTAGGGGTTAGAGCAAAGTAGAGTATGGAGTCAGGAAAGGTGTGTTTTGTCCCCATCTTAGACTCCAGTCAAGTCTAGGCACTTAATACAGCAATTCATGTTACTTCCAAATAAATTGCTACATCACTATTCATTTATATTTTTCTATTAGCTCTCTAAGCTGGTTTGTTTTACATTAGGTCAATTTGATCCTTTGCTATCACTGCTCTTTAATTTTTATTTTTCTGCTTTTGCACTTGCTTTGCCATATTGCCTCCTACTTCCCTGGTTGGGGATAGCTGAGCATGGATATTGCTGGACTTGAAAAATTATTTCTATCGATGAATAGTAGTGTGTTATTCACAGATACTAATAAGGTGTCAACATAATTTGCATTGGTATTTCTAAACCATATTGTAGCTTATTTTGAAATACTGTAAATATTTGTGTTTCTTTTCTGAAACAAACCTTTGTGTTTGTGCAAGTATCTGATGGTAAATAGTTGTCTTCAAATGCTGATGAATTGGTCCATGGTAGATAGTTTCAGCTGTGTTCGGCATAACTACTCTTAAAAACTGGTAATTTGAGATGGGTGGAAAACTACATTTTACTTAGTTCATGGGTTGCTGAAAGCTAAATTGCATTCTGTACCTTGGGTGGAGTTTTTTTGTTTCTTTCTTTTAATTGCATTAGCACTTTAACCCTAAGTACTTCTCATCATGGCTGTGGCTGGTAGGTAGGTATCTGGAGGTAGATAGAACAGATGCTGCATTTTGAAAACATAATGTAGAGTACTTGGCAAACGTCTGTTAATTCTTTGATTTCATGCTCTCTGACACAAGTGGTTTTTTTATTATTATCTGAAGGACTGTGTCGTATCTGCAGAACAACTGTGAGGTGGACCTCAGTTGTAGGGGAAAGGAAAGACCAGGGCAGGGCAAGTCTTCTCCACTCTGCTGGTTTCTTGTACCCGTGTGGTGAGAAACTGCTCAGTCTCTGATCTATATATCACTGTAGAGCTGGGAATGTCTGAAAGGCACCTTGTGGTATATAGCAGAGATTGTTTCAGACAAACTGGAAATGAAATCGTGGAGCTGTTGTCTTGGTAAGTAAAGTGTAATTTTTCTAGCTCCCTCAAATAGGGGAATTTCTGTTCTAACAGCATAGTATTAATCTGAGATCAATGCAGTGTCTTGGCAGTCAGGGGAGGTTGGGAAAGAAATGCAGGGTGGGCAGGATAGAAGATTTTTGTTTGCATGAGTAAGCTTATGGTTTTTAATAATCTGATACTGCTGAGTTTATGCTTCAACATTGAAGCTTATTAGAATAATAGAAAATTGTTACACAGAGGGCAGAATATAGTGTGAAATGTGATTTGTCTCTTACACAGAGCTTGCACATTTAGTTATAATTTTTTGAAAGGTTAATTCCCAGTTTCTCTTCAGAACATTCTGTGCAGGCCTTTCTGTAGGGGAAAAAAAAAAAATTGGACCCAATTTAAATAGACAAGTCTTGTGAATCCTGAAAGAATTTGGGCATTTAGCCCAGGAAAGGGAGAGTTCTCTGCAAGAACTTCATTAACCCTGTCTGTCATCAAAATAAGTAATAAGAGTAGCTATGCAGGCTTTATAAAGAACAGATCTTTTTTGTTTTACACTGTAGCCTTGATCTGCAAGGCACTGGTGAATGAATCTTATTCTTTAAGGAAAACTGTGCCCATGTGGAAAAGGAGGTGGAGGTGTATTACATACAGTGATACAGAAGTGTGGATATGAACTAAACTGCATTAATTTTTGGAAAACGGGTGCCATTAGTTCCAGATACTTAGGAACATGTAGAGAAGCTGACTATTTTATTTAGTATAGATAAGGCACCTTATAGCAATATTGATAATACAGTCTCATTTAGCATATTTTGAGGTGGAAAAAATGCAAACATATTTCTAAAATAGCTATTTTTGTAAGTAGACAAATGTTAAATCTTTTTACACAGGGAAGAGTTTCTGCTTCCGTTTGGCTGTTACTTGCAAGATCCAGATGCTGTGAAAGCTCTTCCTGCAATGCTAGCATCTGGCTGCTTGGAAGTTTTGCATAGGGTTTTATGAGGTGGCTTTGAAGTTCCCTTTGGATTTGAATCATATGAATCTTTAGATTGGCTGGGCTACATAATTCTCGGCATCATTTCCTCTTACTTCTGATTATGAGAAATGTAAATACTTCAAGCTGTTGTTCTGATGTTTTGAAGTTGGGTGAACATATATCTATATATATCTCTCTGTCTTCCTCCATTCCTTTTCCCTGTATTTGAGACAAGATATGTTGGCTATTAAAGACTGAAATTAATGGCTCTAGAGGGAAACTGCATGAACAGAGTGGTTATAGCAGGTTTCATGGATTTTGAGCCCATCGGACATGGGCTTGCTCTTTTACTTTGGTCTGCCTAAGCTTTCCTTAAATATTTGAGAAATTACAGCAATATTTCAGAAGTATTTTTGTGAGGTTTTCTTAATATTTGTCAAGTGCTTGGAAGTGTGCTAATTAAAAGGTTTTTATCAGTGCTAAGTGGTGGTGTTTCTAATCACATACATATATATGTATTTACAGAAAAGTTTGTTAGGATTTAAGGTCATATGTTTGTTAAGCTTTCTGAGAACAGACCGGGCTGAACAGTTCCCACATTCAGGTTTTGGGACCGTAGCAGCAGAGCTTATTTAAATTTTTTTTTTGTACTTTGGATGTTACTTCTGTTTTTGTCTCACTGGCTTAAGATGATCTGTTTGCTTGTGCTCTTGCTTGAGATGGCTAGTTGCTAAAGGTGTTGATAGGAACAAGCTGTGGAAGTAGTTTGGATTCTTAGTTGTGTATGGTAGAAACTTATTTTAGGGACTGGCTTAAATTGGATGTTTTTGCCATAGGTCGGGAACAATCAGTCTTCCCTCCTACTTGATTTTTGGCTCTTCTTTTTTACAAGGGCTCTTCAGATGTTGATCGAGAGTGGAAACCGTTTGTATTTCACATGTAGATTGTCAACTTTCTGGTAGTACAGTAGGTTTGCTTACTTACATGCAAATAGCTGATTGTTCCCTTGATGCGGAAGGGAGACTGTACAGCCAGTGTGATAATGAAGTTGACATTACTGGTACAGACAGTGCATGTTTCATAGCTGTATGTGATGTTACTTACTTCAGTTATGATTTAATGATGTGAAAATGCCTGGCAGTTTCTGTGAACATATATGTTGTGAATATATTTCCAGCCTATATTTAATCTTTCCTTCATCAGAAATGAATGAATTCTGAGAAGGGTAACAGAAACGTTCTTAAATAATTTGGCTTCAGGCTTGAAAACTTTATTGCATTATAAATTAAAAGGCGAGCATGTTGTTGCATGCTTAGTAAGCAATACAGTAAAATTCCAGGTAGATTTAGTATGTGTTTATTTTTGACATGTGTTTCGTTAGCACCAGTAGTGGCCTGAGAGGTCTCTCACTAATGTTTCAAAGGTTGTAAAAATGAATGTAGTGAATACTTTTGGAAGGCTCAAAATTGCAACTAGAATTAAGGTGTGTTGGCTTCTTACTTTATCTGAAACGTACATAAGTGAAAAGTAGTTGAGGAAAAATGCAACCTGCTGTTACTGTGCTGTGTTTACAGTATTAGCTCTCTTCAAAGAAACTGTTGTGACTTTAAATGCTGCTGACTGCTATCCATCTTCAATTTTGGATGTGAATACGTATTTGATATTTATCTACATCTTGCACAAACATTGTACATAAATATTTACAGGTGGTGTTGCACTAGGAAATTCCGTGCAGTAAAATAAGAGGTAGGAATAGTCCAGTTAGGCTGGCAAAAAGGAACATTTACCTTATCACATTGATTCCTTAGTCATAACTATAAATCACCAAGTACTTTTGGCACTGGTCCTAGGACTGTTCAATAGGAGCTGTGTGAAACCATCCCTTGTAACGGATGGATTGAGCTATGTAGCATCTAAAGTGTATTCAGAAGACTTACAAACAATTATGGCTTTTGATTTGGGACCAAGTTCTAGGGAGCTGATACTACAACATAGGAAAAAACCCCAACCAACCAGAACACAAAACCCAACCCTTAGCTCAGATTAAACCTTTTAAAATGAAAATTAGAAGTAAGCTAACTACCTTCCTGGTTGGTGGCAAGAACTGTTGAAAGTAATGGGCTTACAAAACATTCTAACAAAAGTATTGTATAAATGCAAGTAGCATCTTCAGGCATAGTAATACGGTCGGGGAGGAGAGAATACTGTCAGACCTTGCTATTTTCAAGTCATTTTACTAGATTTGTCTGCAAACTAGAATACAGAGTATTTAAAATTATAATCTTGCTTGCTTAAAATGGGAATATGGACCTCAGCTGGATATAGAGAATTATTTGAAAGAGAGTGAGAAGTTTGACACAGATACTTAATTATTGGCAGGAAGCATTTGTTTTATTGACATCTACAGTGAGATGGCTCCGAATAGCTTTAAATAGTTGACTTAATGTCATTTTGCTTCTAGGTATGGAACAGTGAATTACAGTGTCTGTCACAGCATTTGTTTAATGAATATCAGTTGTTGACATAGTATGAAACAGCTCTAGGGCTTTTCAGCCATTTTACTGAAATATTCTCAGTGGATTTTGGGTCTTTGAGGAGCCAGCACTCCCATTACTGTCTGTTGAAAATCTAGTTTGCACAGTCTTAACAAAAGGTCTGCACAAAGTCTTAACACAAACCTATCTGCACCTGCTTTCAGGGTAACTACAATGCTTGTGAAATGGAAGGTGTGATTAAAACACCATTCCTCTGCTCAGTGGTCAATTTGTTACAAACATTCTCATCCTTTTTAGGGGTTTAGAAATTGGAGGTACAATTTTCACTGAGGGCTGTGACGTGGTTTCTGCATTTTGATTGGGCAGCAGCTACTTGTAAAATTTTGAATACATGAATACATAAATATATTTTTGTATTTTCTCATTCTGAGGTCAATTCCATAGTTTGAATATTTGTAACTTGTATTAATGAGTTATTTAAGGTTGGATGAGGATATGCTTCTGAAAGTTTTCAGAAATATCGATCTGTTAAATGAAATTCAAATAAAGGTTGAGTTAAAAAAACCCAAACAGCTGGGGTCCTTAGTACTTAAAAATACTGATAAAGAAGATTTTACTTTGAAACACAACTATTGTCTTTAACTGTATTTGGTGACTGATGCTTTTATTACTCTAAGTACTAGATCCAGGGCCTACCCTTTAAAGCTTCCCTGACACTAAAGGCTGGGAAAGTTGTTTTCTGCCAGTTTTCATTTGGCCTTTAGAGCTTATTTCAGTGAGGATGATTAAAGTTATATTAGATAATATATTAGCATTTTGGTCTTGGATGGCATTACTAAATCTAACAAAGCTGTGTAACTGAGTGATCTTAATACATAATTTTTTAGAGTCTGTTTGCACTTCCACATATTTTATGCTTTCTTGGGCTTTGCAGGTGTAGGTAACTCATGCTGTGTTACATTTGCTTGTGTATATCTATAGATACAGTTTCATCTTAATGCTAAACCTAAAATTTTGAAACTATTTACTGGTGATATATCTGCACTCTATTTAACAGTTTTTGCTTGAATTCCCTCATTGCAATCTGGAGCTGTTGGTAAGACAAACCATACAATCCTTCCTCTGCAGGGCTGGTGGTGTTTGTAGGCAGCCTTGCCACCATGGCGCTCCAGCCAGCTGTATGTTGTGTAGGCAGCTCTTTCTGAACAATTTTTTACTGAATTTTATTATTTAACTCTGCCCTTGCAGCGTTCTCTCCTGTCTCTTGCATTTCAGTGGTATTCCTCATGTTGTTTCCTTTAACATTCATATTCATATTTTTTTCAGTGTTGGCAGGTGTGTATTTCACATTAACATGAGGGGTTTTTTGGATGTTAGACTGCTATTTGCTTATGGTAATTTCCAGTCATCATAAGGTGACTGTTGAGAGAGATGAGCAGAGAGGAAAAAATTGTCAAGCATTTACAGTAAATACTCTCTGCTTTTGGAAACGCTGTCAGAAGTTTAATTGTTAGGTTCAAGTAAGTTTGTCATGTGCCAGACAGAATCAGTCTGCTGTAATGAACGGGTTACGCATTTCACCAGCAAAAAGGGAGAGTGAGAAACCAAGGGATGCTCAGGATTTCCTGTCACCTTGCACTGCAGAAGGAATGGGGTAGGCTTTTTAACCTAGCCTGTAATTAGGTTTTGCATGGAAGCATATATTACTGCGCTTGCTTTGCCAAAGCTCTTCAGTATGATGGATGAGATTTAAAGGTTGATCTGACTAAATTGCAATGAGAATACTAACGACAAAGATATTTCTGTTGTGAACTATTCCTACCAGACATCATAGCTGTGACAGAAACGGTGTAAGATAATGGACAATAAAAGTCACTCGAAAATAATACTCTCCTAGGATTGGACTGCCTTCCCCACAGCATGTACCCTGAACCACAGTGATAATGTAATCATAAGCCAAGATCATCATTTAAATATATAGGTAATCTCATATAGTATCTTGACAGATTTATTTTATGAGCAAGCAAGAGGAAGAATATTATTGGGCAGTAGAGAGGAAGAAAGTGTTACTGATGTGGTTGTGTTTATTTTGTAAAATAGTTTGCATTGCTTCAGTCTTTGGGGAGTCTGCAGTGAACAGCATGCTGATGGCTCAGGGGAGGTGGGGAGTCTGGGCTCCCACTGACAGCCCATCCGCTGCGGATATCGACAGCTGACCTAGGAGCCTGGTTTATGTGCACTGGTGGATTTTATTCACTGTTAATCTCAATTTTTTGTATATGTTAAATGATGGAAATTTGTGCAGTAGTTTAAATAATGTACTTGACTGTGTTTGCCTTTTTTGTTTTGGTTTACACAAGGTACCCAAACAGGGCTGCTTGCCTCCCCCTCCCAAGTCCCTGTGTAGCTAGAGGATTTGAGAGGGATATAGTAAGTGAGTGGAAAAGCATATATATATATCTTGCATGATATCTGAGGGCACTGGAGCAGGTCAGAGGTACAAAAAACCCCGTAACAGTTCCAGGAAGGGCATGGCTGCCCCACTTCACAGCTAGGAATGCTGAGACTCCTTGAGATGGAGTTGTGTCGCTTTTACAACAGCAAGTGGTGCAAACATGGTGTATTGGTTTTATGTGGCAAGGTTTTGGTAGCGGGGGGGGTTACAGGGGTGGCTCCTGTAAGAAGCTGCTGGAAGCTTCCCCTGTGTTCGAGAGAGAGCGAGCCTATACCAGCTGGCTCTAAGACGGACCTGCCACCGGCCAAGGCCGAGCCAATCAGTGATAGTAGTAACGCCTCTGTGATAACATTTTTAAGAAGGAAAAAAGTTGGGATGCGGTAAACAGCCACCGGAGAGAGGAGTGAGAACATGTAAGAGAAACAAGCCTGCGGACACCAAGGTCAGTGCAGAAGGAGGGGGAGGAGATGCTCCAGGCGCCGGAGCGAAGATTCCCCTGCAGCCCGTGGTGAAGACCCTGGTGAGGCAGGCTGTCCCCCTGCAGTCCAGGGAGGTCCATGGTGGGGCAGATGTCCACCTGCAGCCCGTGGAGGACCCCACGCCGGAGCAGGTGGGTTCCTGAAGGAGGCTGTGACCCCGTGGGAACCCTGCACTGGAGCAGGTTCCTGGCAGGACCTGCGGATCTGTGGAGAGAGGAGTCTACGGAGCAGGTTTTCTGGCAGGACTTGTGACCCCGTGGGAAGCCTGCGCTGGAGCAGTCTGTGCCTGAAGGACTGCACACCGTGGAAAAAGGACCCATGCTGGAGCAGTTCGTGAAGAACTGCAGCCCGTGGGAATGGCCCACGTTGGAGAAAGTTCGTGGAGGACTGTCTCCTGTGGGTGGGACCCCACGTTGGAGCAGGGGAAGAGTGTGATGAGTGCTCACCCTGAGGAGGTGAAGCGGCAGAAAATAACATGTGATGACCGTAAACCCCATCCCTGTCCCCCTTGTGCCGCTGGGGGGGCTTGGTGGAGAAATCCGGGAGTGAAGTTGTGCCCCAGAAGAAGGGAGGGGTGGAGGGAAGGTGTTCTGAGATTTCGTTTTATTTCTCATTTACCTTACTCTGGCTGATTTGTAATAAAAAGTGAGCTAATTTTCCCTAAGCTGAGTCTGTTTTGCCCGTGATGGTAATTAGTGAATGATCTCTCCTGTCCTTATCTTGACCCGCAAGTTTTTTGTTATATTTTTCTCTCCCCTGTCCAGCGGAGGATGCGGGAGTGATAGAACGGCTTTGGTGGGCACCTGGCGTCCAGCCAGGGTCAACCCATCACACATGGAAAACCTCGTAGTTTATTCTGCAGAATACTTTTTGTGGCAGTACTAGGTGAAGTTGGAATTGCTGTGGTTCATTCTGCATTTACAAAGCTGTTCACTGTGAAGTCTCCAGTATGTATTACAGAAAGAGCTGCTCTGTGCAGTGCCACCCCTTGCTGTGTCCCTGACCACTGAGGATTGGTTTAGCAGTGGCTGGAGTGTTTGGGTTTGCTGGCTCCTCCAGTGTTGTGGGCAGCAGCAGAGCTGAACGCTGGGCATGTGGAAGCAGCTGGTGTGTCTTGCAAGAAGGTGAAGAGTGTTGGTACAGAAAACAGTTGTAACACTGAGCGCTCCAACTGCTCCATTGCTGTCTACTTTAGAGGTGCACGGTCCTATCATGTTGATTATACATCTGGGAGCAAATAATTTGGCCTGTAGTTGAGTTTGAGGCATCCGGAGACACGTGGTGATACCCGATTAGACTGACCACAGCTGTTTCACCAAGCCGGTTTAGAGAGGAGCTGCACCTGAGGCAGTCGGGTGTGTGAGACTGAACGCCAAGATGCTGATGAGTTTATGCTCCTTAATGAGTGTCTCGTAACTAATGATCTTGGCCTTTGCTACCCAGTGCCCTGGGCTGTTTTGGTCTGAGAATCTCACCTGTCAGGTACCTGCGAGGTACCACAGGGTTTGATGGGTTTTTGTGTTTTGTTTTGCTTTCTACTGATTCAGGTGTCAGATGGATGGCATGGGGCGTACCCATCCTTAGGTACCCAAAGAAGAATTGCAGCGTGGGACATGGTAGGGGAGCTGACTGGACTAGAGGAGTTTTATTTTCCCTTGCTTTGTAAAAACTCACAGGTTACCTGTGAATACTGCCACTGTATGCAGTAATAACTGTACTGCAGAAGGGTTATGGTAAGTGGCAGGATGCTTGAAGACTGATGCTGGTCACTTAACGTTACTGCATGGATGGGGTCTTTTCTTTTTTGGGTGTTTTGGCATAGCTGCACATACGTTTTGTTTCTGTTTTGCGTTATGCCACTATGGAGTGCAGGGCACATGGTGAGAGACAAACCTACATCAAGTTGTAGTTTGAGAGAGTAAGCTGCTCATCGCACATAGGCTTTGGTCATATTCCCCACTATGTTGTTAAATTTATTCTGAATTCTTAGAGAGTAACTGAATTGTCTGCAAAACTATTCAGATACGAACCTGAAGAAAATGAGGCGGAAGTTTTTGGTACCTTGGGTATTTTCAGTGCATAGTTTTCAAAATTTCTCAGCTTATACCTTAAGCTCTGTTGGGAGAAGTGAACAGCCCTACACTGAGTTCAGTTATATTTTCTCAAATGCTTTATCTATTTTAAGTTGGTGTCTGATTTAATTGGAAATCTTTCACTTCCTTCCATTGTTTTCAGGAACTGTTTCCCCCACCCAGTGGATCAGGTACAGGCAAACAATCCTGCACCATTCAGTTATATGGGAGCTGCCATATTTTGTGTGTGGCTCTATGCTGTTATGACGTCTTTCTTGTATTAGAAAGTTAAAAGCTTTACCAAGACAATGTATGTCTCAATTTATACTATGCAGCTAAGTACTGATATTTTAATAATTGGATATATCGGTGGATTCTGTATTCATGAGAGTTCCCTCTGATTTCTGGTATGATAAATGTACTTTTGTGGTTGGTGTGGAGGGAAGTGAGCCTGTGTCTGTTACTGTAAAATAGATATGGCACATATACAAGGTAATTGATTTTGCTCATATTGAATGATCATAAACACCAGTATTCGAAAGCAACCTGAACTGCTGATGCTCTTGGTGTTGTGAAAGTTATTACATTGGTTGGCAGCCAAGCCAAGTAGTTTGGAATTTGTCCGGCTGATTAAAATTGACTCCAAATACTAAAACAGTTGTGATACATCCTTAACACAACTTGGCTGGAATATCCTGAAAGTAATGCTGCATCAATAGAGCTTCAGTGAAGTCTTCCTCCCTGCGCTTCGTTTACCAGTAGGCACAAACATGGTTATCTGCTTCACTTACCTGTTCTCTCCAGGACTGGAACCCAATTGCTATAATTTGTTTTCTTTTTTAGTGTACAGTTCCCAAAGCAGATAATTGCTTTTCTGGAGGTAGAGGTAAACGCTTCAGTTTTGATTAAAATAGGGTGGAGATCTGTCTTCAAAAGCTGGAAAATGCTGCAAGAGATTTTATGAACTGTATTCAGTCCTTCCTTTTGTGTATGTGGATTTTTGAGGCATGTGTGTTATTGGAGACTTATGTGTATGAGATAGTTGAGTATTCGTAGTAATTCCAGAAAGCTGTTAGGTTGTTCTTGTAATGCCTTTCACAGCTGATGATCCTGTTCTTTTATCCACTTTCTGGAAATATATGTGATGCTTCATGCAATTTAAAAATGTTTCAATTTACTGTCATGGTCAAGACCCAGTCTGAAAATGTTTGACACTGCAAAGCTTTGTAGGAAATTTGGAAGCAGGAATAAAAAAGCCTCACTTAAGTAGTAAAAGTGCAGAGCTAGAACAATGTAAAGTAAAAACGTGCCAACGTTAAGAGACCTAATTCCAAGACCTCTTTGTCTTATTTCCTACTATTGTCTTTGGCTGCTTAAACAGTTAAAAGAAATCTTCAATCATTTGTCCGCAGCTGGTCCCCCCCATCCCCCCCATTTGATAATAAGGAAATGAGACCGAATCTGGAGTGTTATTGTCACTGCTTGGTTTTGTGTTGAGTAGCTTTTTTTTTCTTCCCTAATTGGTTTCTTTGATGCTGTATTGTGTCAGTGATACTGTTGCTGCTAAGAAGTGACAGTAAAGTAAATTTGTTGATCTTGGTCAAGCTGTTAGTAGAGTTACATCCTAAAATACACCAGGATAGTAGATTTATTTTCTCCCACTTCTCATGCAGGTCAAAATTAGATGGGGAGACATAACTTTGGTTTAGACGTGGTGGCCACTGGTTCTAGATGTTGGTGAATTAAGTGTTGCTTTTAGGATTGCTACTTAAAAAAAATGACTAAAGGAAAATTCATTACCTATTAATATCACCGTCAGTTAATGAGGCATTACTTGCTTTAACTAAGCTGAAATGTGATGCAGTTCAGCCTTTTTACTGCATTGTGGTTAACATTCACATGATGCTGGGTGTAGAAACAGCTTCTCTTAGCATGAGATACTTCCATCCTAACCTGTATAGCCCGAGTGAGATGGGAGATTGTAGCTCATTCAAGTAACTTTGAGAAGGTCATTCCTTTTCAAAGGAATGAAGATAAGACTTCTGGTATGCTACATCTCATTCAAATGCTTATGTTAATTACAAGGAAGTGTCTCATGGTAACTGTTTGATTCCATGAGATAACTTATCTAATGCAGATTGTGTAGCCTGAATGGACTGATGGAGTAACGTGTGGCTAAACAGGTTTAAACATTTCTGATGTGTTTATGGTTTTCTAAAGTAGTCTAAAATAACTGCTATCTAACATGTTGCAGCTAATATCCAAACTAACTTCAGGGTTAGTAAAATGTAGCTCAAAATGTGGTCACTTCCTCAGGAGAGTGCAAGTCTGGTTTTAAGCACTTGTATCGGATACTGTCATGTTCTTTGCTCAACATTTTCATGTTTAAAAATATCATTGCAATATTGGTTCTGTAGTTACACTTTTTAAAGGAGAGTATCAAAAACCTCACAGAATTTTGTAGAATTACAATTTTGTGCAATCTGGGTACCTTTTTTGACATCGTATAGTGCCTTTGTGTTGTTGGCTGCTATTTAAAGACCCTGCGTGAAGCCCCTTCCCGGGGATCCCCCTTCCAGTCTACCTATAACATGTGCTTGCCAATAGCCCAGAATAGCCGAGCTGACAGCTTTGAGCAGGACACGCTGTCCCGTAGGTGTCAGCGGGCTCAGAGCTGGTGTCATGTGAGCTGTGCCATATCTCTTTTCAAAGCTGATATTTTGTTCTTACTTGTTCCTTTACTTCCAGCTGTAGTGCTTTAAACAAACAGTAACCAAACCCAAATACTCCACCTAATACATTCCCGTACACGCTCGTGGCAACTAGGCTGTTCTGAGCTGTTAAATTGCCTTCCTGTTGTCTAATCTCTCACAGTAAGTAATTGTACCTTGAGTTTCCTTACAGCAGCTGGAAGGCTGAGGTTCTCTTAGGAATGTCCCAGATTTTTGCATGATAAGATGGCTCAGGTTCTTGTATTCAGAAATAACTGCCTTTTTTCTTTTTGAGCTTTAGTCCTTTCCAAAGGCAGGATGCGGTAGATACGCTGTTTGATCTGTGTTAGACTACAGGTATTTCACATGACACTGCCTGGACATGCCTTTTATCTTGAGGCTGTAAATGTGAAATTTCTGAATTCCTTTGGAGATAAGTGGCGAGAAGCAAGGCTGTCAGTGGCCTGCAGTGTTTGCTCTGTGTTTGTGAACTTAGAAGAGAAAGAACCTGTGTTATGTTCTCCCTTCAAGTAAACAGCCTTTCTTCAAATCATCAATAATAAAATAATTAAGATAGTTCTGGCAGTGTAATGTAAGGTAGAAATTTCATAGGACAGTTTAATGTTGATATTAAGAGACATTTTTTTTATTTTTAAATTATTCACCCGGTTACTAATAAACCTACAAATGCCTGATACTGAAGGAATCCTAAAATCAAACTTATTCATACTAGTAGTGATTATCCTTCTCCCACTAGAGTTTCATAGTACTGACTTTGAAAAACTGTTTTTATTGAGAGCAACCCATGTGTTAGCCTGTTTATATGCAGCAGGTACTCCAGCTCTCACAGCTCTTTTCTAGTGAGTGTTTGTTAGCATGGAAGTTCATTTGCTTAAGAAACAAGAAGAGCCTTTTCTCTGCTTTCTCTCCAGTACTGTGTGTGCATGTGTTACGGTAGCTGGTATTGGAAAGATCTGCCAGAGCTAAAGGCTTATTTCACTGACAACTGTTAAAATAACCAAGCACTACTTGCTACAGAAATTCTTCTTCATCGTATTTTCTTTTCCACTCCCCCAAATATTTAAAATACCTTTGTATTTTAAATGAAGAGTTAGTCATTGCCCAAGTGCCAGGCATGCACTATTAATACACTATTGAAGTCAGGTTGTGCTCTTTCACTGAGTGAATACTTGCCAAAACTTGAAACAAGTTTCTGCAAGTGCTTGTGTTGGCCACTAAATCTTCCCTTGCCACAGATAGGCTTCTAGTCACTGCTGAGGACAGCAACAATGCGACTCTAAATGACATATTACCTAGACCACGTGTGGATAATGAATAACTAGCTATGAATAATATCATTAAGTAAGTCCAAAAAACCTGCATACAGTCCTTTGGAGGGAAAAGATGTTAGTGTATTTATCGTGCGTGTTCTGTATATGCTGTGAATCTATTTTGAGGACTGGCTTTGCTGGGGGCCAGAGCCTGGCCCCAGAACTGGCATGGAGCAACGAGCACTGTGATCCACTCTGTGTCCCCCAAATAGCTGATAAAGCTACCAGGATTTGTCCCAGAGTCAGGCTCAGACATGGCGACACTAATAGTTCCAAGTATGGTTTTTGTTTCCTAGAAGGGCTAGAAAATATGTGTATGTTCAGTCTTTTCTGCATCTGCAAACAGGAAATGTATCTAGAAGGCTTTTGGCCAAAAGCCCATACCTGCCCTCTCTTACTGTTCACTGCAGTGTTCCTGAATCTGTGCACAGCTCTGTGTCAGAGGAGGATTAGTTAATCTGGGATCACAGTGTTGTTCCAGCACTGGGAATGTCTCAGCTGCCTGATGGGCAGCTCTTTACAACTTCTGCACTTTACGGTACCATTTTGGAAGGTGAGAAGACTTATTTCAGATTATTGTGTTGTGCTGGCCTGGAAACCGCAGCATCTGAGCCCACGCTCTGCAGGGAGGGACCTTGTGGGAGGGAAAGCGTGGAAACCACTTAGAGTGGTCTCAGTGTCGTGGCTGGGGTTTGTGGGTGGCTCGTCCTGATGCTGAGGCACAGCGGCTCCCCACATGCGCTCGGAGGATCGGGGTTTTTCTGCACAGTGGCAAATGAGCAGTCGAGAGCAGTCGTACCCATACTGCTGTGTGTTGGACTTGGGTCACATTTTCAAATGTCCAGCAACTTATTTAAGTAATGACAAGTCTGGTACATCCAGTTTGGGAAACAAGTTCCTTTGCCTTGTTCAACCATTGTGGGAATTTAACTTTTTGATTTTTTTTTTCCCCTCTCTCTTTTTTTAAATTTTTAAAAAAAAGGAAACTGACTATCACACTTCAGTTCTAATTGGTTTGTGTTATGTTTGATTATAACCTCTTTTTTGAGCCCTCTCACCCAAGTACTTGTGTCTCTTCTTCCTTCCTGTTACCCACAAGCTTTTGCTTGGTTTTATAATACTGTTCAAAATAAAACTAATCTCGTCATACTGTGAAATAGTTTAATTCAAGGTAGACCCACGATGTGATGTATAAAAGTCTTATGTTACAAGTGCTGGATTTCACAGCTCTTCACCAGCTGTGCTACCAGCATAAATGAAGATTAAATTTTGTTTTGTCTTGTGGCTCAGAACTTCACAAACAAGATCTTTACACTTAAAAAAGGGAGCGGAGACTGAATTGGTCTCTCTAGGGTGAAGGGTAGTTTTAGAATGAAATTGAAGGATCATTGCAAACAGTGATGGTGAATTTATTTTTGCCTGCTTGCAGTAAGCTCTGTATCTGGTAACTTTTGCTAGATTCTCTTCTCCAACACCGCATCCTCTTAAAATTTCTGTAATTTTTGTAGGAAATTCTGCTGGACAGCTGTGCTTAGTAATTGCTGCAGGTAAACTGGAACAAATTAATTAATGGAATTCTCTCTTGTTTGTTTGTTTGTTCCTAGAATAATACTTTGATCTCATTGAATCTAATATGGTTTCTAGCTGCTGCTTCCTGTGGCTTACCAACCTGCATGAAAACTTTTAATGGGGGTGGGGAAGAAAGAATGTGGGTATAGCTACACTTTTAGGTTGTCTCTGGCCAAAGAAAGCTACAACTGGTGAGACTTTTTGTGATTTTTGTTTTACAAATGGAAACATGCTAACCTTTCTTGAATCCTCCACTAAGTGTTTGATACCATTGGGAATCATCTGGGTTTCAGTAGTTCTAGGGGAAGTAACGCTAGCTGCTGTTAGAGTTGACAGAAGCAATATCTTTTGTAAATAACATTACCACTGACCAAATAAACACATTTTCTGTTATTTTGCTTAATATGGAATGATACCAGTAATAATTGTGATATTGGTATTTTTGTTTTGTAATCTTGGCAGAGTGAGGGTAGCTTTGACCTGTTGCTGTGTCCTTTCAGTTTGCAGGCGGCAGTGGGTGCGTTCTGGTCCGTCAGTGAACAGCTGAGCTCCTGTGGGGCTGGTGATAGATAAGGGTTTTCTTTCTTCGAGAATTGTGTGCATGAGTCAATCCGAGAGAAGAAAGGGGAGGAATCAGTTCTTGCTGTCTTGATGTACAACCCCATGTAGGCACACCCCTAGAAAGAGTTTCTTGCTTTCAGCGCTGGATGAACAGTGACTCTCTCCCCTCTTTCTTTTAACTCCAGCAGAACTGTGAGGCAGAGTTTGGTATGATACCATGGAAGGGCAGCATAACCATCCACATCATCTAGGGGACCAGAACAACCCTCTTTGCAAGCTGCCAGGGCAGGAATACCAGCATGATCCTCAGGTAAGTGCATATGTCTCTAATCTTTCTCCTTCTGTGTTTTCTTCCCATCCTCTTATAAAGGTCTACAGATTTCTTAGCATTTAGCTTCCCCTGTGTCGTGTCCCCCCCCCCCCCCCCCCCCCGCCACTTTTGTTTATAGTGCAGTTATAGCAGTTTTAAGGTATATCCAGTTTGGGATTCTGCCAGCCAGCCAGAGTTTCCTGAATCCATTTTTTTGGTGATAATAAGAGAAAAGGGAAATAGTTTGAATTTTGCTTAAAGCAAGTATTTTTAAATAGTCTTATAAAAACATGTACTGTGTTGGCTTTCTGTTCTCTTTGATTCTTCGAAGAAAAGGCCAAAGAAAAGCAGTTGATTGTGTAAGTGAATAAATGTATTTTATCTCCTTTTAGAGTTTAATAATAAATGCTGAAGAGGTAATTACCAAATACAAGAAAAAGCTAATCCTACTTGAAACTGTAGGCTCTTTGTCATCATTTCCTCTGAGTCTCTGGAATTTCTCCCACAATGTATTTTGTATAGACTTGTTATCAAGTTTTGCTATAGCGGCTCATACCTCTATCTTTTTCATGCGTTTCTGCACAAGTGGGCTAAAACTAGGGTTAGAGCTGCATTCAGAGTAATGTTGATAACTTCACTGTAAACGTGAAACTTGTATTTTGTGAATGCTGGCTGCTTGCCTTTTTTAGACTGTTAGTCTGTTTATCAGAGCAATTAAGTTTTACCTATATGTATTTTAAGGAGTGAACGAAAAGCATCATGGAAAAGTTGTCAGAAAGAAGACTATTGCTTGGGGAGGGGGCTGTAGGTGTTAATTTGTCATTCTGAATGTGCAGTCCAGTGGTGATCCAGGTTACTTGAACAAGAAGTGGTTGTTAGGAGAGCTGTATCACAACACAGTGTAGGATTTGCAAAAGTGGTAAGTTGCCTACAGAGTACAACAATGAATGTATCTTACGCAGCACTGCTGGGAAAGTAACGTGGTATGGAGCAAAGCCCCCCTCTCCTAATGTAGCAATTTGTCATATTAAGTCATTTAATAATAATTGAATCCCCTTGATTAATCTCCTAGAATTAGCCAGTTGCATTTTGAGCAATTAGGGTTAATTACTGCCTCATTTGGCAGGATAGAGCCCCTGTAATTATTTCATGAACAAGATTAGGAAGTGTTCCTGTGCAGCAGATACCTTCATGGCATCTTGGAGCACATGTTAGAATTTGTAATGACATAGTTAAGTGTAATTAGTAGCTAATAATCTGTGTTCTGCTGTTATGCTGATGCTGAGTGGGCTCATTTTGCTGTATGGTCATTGTTCAGTGAAACCTCCCCTCAACTCTGTTAGTATCCAAGTTGTGTTAATGGAGGTCTCTGAGTATATTAACTGTTCTGAGAATGATCTAGTTTGGAATTAGGATTGCAGAAATACTTTATTTGGTTTTGCTGTTAAAATAGAATTTAAAAAAAAGCTGAATATCAAAAACACACAGTCTACCAGAGAATTGAAAAAATGCATCTCCTCAGCAAACTCAGTTTAGAAATTAATGAAAATTGTACTATTTAGGTGGCAGGCTACCTTACATTGATGGCATGATATGATTGCTTATTACGTATTTCTGATTTTCCATTTTGCAGGAACATAATTATAGATCACTTTCAATTTTCTGGTACATATTACCTGGAAGAATCAAAAATTACATAATTTCTTTCTTCTGAAGATACAAGTAATGCAGACATGCTATATAATAGCTTGTGGAAGAGAGAGGCTTGGGAAGGAAAAATTGGCCAAACTTGTCTTACAAGAAATGTCATGAATGGCAGGGACAAAAGCTTAATCGGAAAAAACAGAACTTGAGCTTTTAGAGTCTTGGATGAGGATCGGTTTTTGTATGGAATGACCCTCTTCCTTCTAGCCCTTTCATTCAAAACTACTGTGTCACCCCCAGAAAGACCAGAGCAACAGTGTGCTCCTCTAGTAGAAACTTTTCCTATAATTATGCTACTTCCTAAAGCTTTTTTTTTTTTTCATTCTGACAGAGGTGTTATTTCTGTTTTATAACTACTTAGTACAGAGCTATAAGTAAGTGTATCAGACTTTTCTTCCTGTCTTTAACTACTACAGTTTAGTAATAAGATGACACTTTTGAGTAATGCTTCATATTTAGAAGTTTCCTAGGGTAAGTGAATATATAAATATAAAGAAGTCCCAATAAAATCATAGTTTTAGCTTCTGGCTCCCTTGCCTGTCCAGCATTACCCTGATGAAGTTCATCAGCAAGAGGCAGAACATTTTCCAGTAATTTTCCAGAGTGAAAGTGTCAATTATTTAAGTCTCTGGATTACTTAGTGTTCATAGCAGTAAGCAATAAATGTTATTTAGGAGTATATCAGTGATATAAAAATATGGAGCTGTAATTTTTGACTTGATTTTTGTACTAAATAAACACTAACTCACTTTTAAACAACCCTTTTATATACTCACACAGCAGCAGAGCTGTTCATGGCAGTTTCATTTTGGTCTGTGAATTGAAGGTAGATTTGAACTTATCATCTAGCAGCAAAGACTTCAATTTATTGTTTTCTGAAATGCTTAGATTATTTCTATGTTAATATTAATTTCTTTGTGAATATCACCTTGGTCTACTATTTTCAAGCTGGTATTTCTCTCTTTCCTTGTCATAAACTAGTACAAATACCTGCTGATAGGGATGTTAAAACTTTGAAATTCAAGCCAAGTTCTTCAGCAAACTTTAAATTCTAAGTAACAGGTCGGGTTTAGGATATTTTATGATGACTGTGTAGTCTAGTTTTGAAGCTGCAAATTGAAAAACCTGATGTATTCTTCAATAATTACTTGACTACCTGTTTGAAGGATAATCCATATTTTAGAAGTTTCCTTTCTCTTCTGAGCTTAGAAGTTCTTTTTTTAATCAATCTGTTCTAATGTGTTCCCATAAATTCACACTGGAATTTCAGACTCAAAGTATGCAGAATTCTTTTCAGGTAGGCATTATAGAATGGAGATGGGTGTATAATTTGGGACATCATAAAGAGGTTTGAAACACTGATGTTGATAGTAAATCATTGCTTATAATGTATACGTGTTCAACTGGAGGGGCTGAAGCTTCCCCATCTACTATCACAGATGTCTTTTAAAGGTGAAATTAGTTTATGGTAAATGTCATTCAGATGAAGTATGCACTTTAGAAGCAAGGAAACCATTCCTTTAAAATTAATGATGCATTGCAAATATCAGAAAAAACCTTATATCCAGCATAAAGATAATTAAAATTCAGGTCAGAAGTGTATGACTTAGTCAGGCTAAATTTTTTAATGAGATTTCAGAAAATTAATTGGCCGAGTATGTTTTTACTCTTCTAAGGAATATTTCATTTCATGGCTCTACAGGAAAGATGCTTTTATTGGCATCTGAAGATTGTAGTGTCTTGACTTTTTAACTGTTGGTTAACCAATCTTTAAGAATTTTTAGGCTGATTACAAATAATCTAAATGTCTTGTAACCTTGTAGCCATTTGTGCAGACTGATGACTAGTGCTGGTTTTCCACATGCCAATCAGGCAGCAGTAAAACAACTGACTCTATTATTAATTAACATTAGCACTCTGGGTTCATATATTGTGCAATTAGCAGTGAACACTTATCTTTTTTCAGCTCATTTAGGCTTATTTTTTTCCGTGCCTCTGGGAGAAGTAGTCATACAGGCATTGCTCTGCAGCATGTTGGTATTTTACTGATATTTTTGTCTTCAGTCTCTCAGTACTCTCGTTTGCCTGAAACATTGGGTTAGAGGCTGCAGGAAAGGCTGCTTGGACAGTTTTCTCAGGACTGTTTCAGTTTTTCCCCAGCTCTTAAATAATTACAAAGAGGTGAATTTATTGGTCAAACATGAATTGTTCTGGACATTGAAAGTCTTCCTACAGAACAGTTTTTTCTTACTCCTCCTTATCCCAAAATACAAATTCTGAGCTGTACAACTACTCATTTAAAAAAAATACAAAAAAATGCATTTGGGTTATGTAGCTGTCCTACCTGCATATGGTTATAGCAGTGTATGAAGGATTTGGAAGAAATTGTACCAAATCTCCAGTTGTAAATTTTGGCATGTTTGTATTCTTGCATGCTCAGAGTTGCCTGTGGTCAAGCACCTCTGGTAGCACTGTAATGGACATCCCTGAAAATGTGGAAGTGTAAGTAGAAACTACATTCTATCACCAAGGAGCAAGGAACTTCTCTAATACTGTCATCCCTGTATTTGCCTGGGTTGCTTTATAATCTGGTATATAGGAACTCCTTTTAATCTTTAAGTTTCTTATCCTTGCAGCATACCTGTTCAGGTGCATACAAAATAATATAACTGCAGTTTTTATTTCACTGGATTTTTGTAGTATTACAAAACCTTACTAATGCTGTTTTGCAGAAAATCTTGGAACACCTCAAAATTTGAGGCTGAAAGTTCTGGCAAACTTCTCCCTTCAGTATTGTGATGAGGGCTGTTGTCGCATACTTTGCTTTGAAATTTTTGCTTTTGCATCAGTGATTACATCTAAAAGAGAACATGTATGCCAGAGATGTCCAGAATAGCTTGTTCTTGGAATAATCTCTGCATTTCTTCTTAAAAATGAATAGCCTCTTTATTTGAATGAGGAAGTAATTGACTTTAATCTTTGGGGGGTGGTGGTGGTGGTTTTTTTTTTAATGGAGTAGTAGAAGAATGAGACTTCATTGTGTGGATGAAGAGAACAGCCTTTGTCTCAAAACTAGTTCTTCCCCAGACTGTCCCCTTCTTACAGCTGCCCTTGGAACAGAAATGTGCAAACTGCCCAATTTTCACAGTGTCTTCAGAGGTCCAGCCGGTTGAAGGGTTTTTTTGGTTGGTTGATTTGTTTTTTTCCTCCCTTTTTTTCCTTTTCATTTGTTTTTTTTTAATTCAGGCTCCATCATTGACCTTGAAACCTGTTCTGCAGAGATGGTGGCTTGGTTTTACTGTGTTCAAGCAGACCTGAACTCTGCACTGAGCCTGAATCTATCCTGAAAATAAGAAAATCTATTTTTGTTGAACAGGTTTGAAGATGATGATGGTATCTAATTTTACACACAGTTTATATCTGTATATGAAAACTCTGAGATTTGCAAAAATAAAGGTCATGGTTTATTTGAATGGATAGGTTCTTTGACAGCTTTATGAAAAATTGTAGTGGTTAAACATAGAAGGACTTGGAAAAAAATGGAGCTGTTCTTGTCAGGAGTCATGAAATAAGTGAAATGTATGCAAGGCCAGACTATAGGGATGGTATTCTGAGGAGGTAGATATTTCTTAGGTATCCTAAATGTGTCCTTGTAACAGTATTTAGAAGAGTTACCTGCTTACGTTTAAGTACAATAAAGCATAAGAGAAGGTTAATTTTTAAACAGACGTATGGGAAAATGGGACTGCCGTAATCAATAGGGAGCTTTCTGGTATGGTTTGGTCTAACCTGAGCATGCTCTTTGGTTTATACCATAATCAAACATCTTCTAGCCTGTATGAAAGCTCCATTACTTTAATTAGGTCTGATAGGTTGTGATAGCAAATGCAAATCTAGGTCATTGCATATGTAAATGTGCAGCTGTAGTCCTGGAGGATGCCAGAACATATCAGCTAAGGTGTCCAGTCATCACCCAGCATTAACTCCAGCATGGCAAGCAGACTTTATGTGCTAACCATGTGAAAGTGGTTAGGACACACACATACACCCTGTCACTTGCCTAACATTTATTTATATTTTCAAGTTAAGAAGTTGCTAGATATTTCTTGGCACATGCTTAAAATATTAATTTATGCTTAAAAACTCTTAGTTTAAACACACAATTTAATGATTTATAAAGGGCAAAAGGATACCATCCTTGATTGCAGCATGGATTTCTTCCTTAAAAAAAAAAAAAGTTTTGTGATAGTTGCTTCATAAAATCTCGTTAAAACTGCTACCTCTATTGTGAATGTTAACCCCCAGTTAGAGAAGCTTTTGCTTCTTACTACTCAGGAAGAGCTTGGATCAGGAGGCACATGTTCACAGTTAAGGAAATGCTTTGATTCCTTTCTATTTTTTAATTAGGAAAAAAGTGTTCTGTAATTTTATATACTGACACCTGTGTTTGGCTGGGTAAAGTGATTTGACTGGACAGCTCAATTAATTTGCTTAGTAGCTCATATGCAAAAAAGTCTGGAAATGGAGGTGTTCCTGGTTAGTTACCAGTCAAGTTGAACAAATGCTTGTGTTCAGACATCCTTCTGGTGATTTCGTCACACAAAAAATGCACATAAACTAATGTTTTGTTAGCACTCCCTGGAATGAGATGAGTATTCTTGTATTACTGTAATGTATATTGATGAGTATTACTGTTTATCAAATCCCTGCAAAGAGAGATTGCAACCAATTTAAACTGAGAAAGCTGCAGGGGCTCATTACTTTGAATATTTGCTTGTCTGGTTTCATCCCATGTTGCCTTACTTTGTTGATAATTTAGTAACTTAAAGGGGAATGTATGTAAATAATAGAGCAGTGTTATCTTACCACTCTGCTCTTTATCTGATGACCCATAGACTACCTTTTTCCTCATCGGTGAAAGGATACTCCCATTTTATTGTATAGTATACATGGCAGAACTTAGAGAAATGAATTCTGAATCTTAATTTTCATTTTTGTTTTGCTGTTATAGCTGGTAAACTCAGTATAACTTCAAGCACAACACAAGTACTGAGAGTAACCTTCCTTTGCTTACAAACATAAACTTTGATTGCAGCTGATAGTGGGGCTTCTTTCAGAGTGTAGGGGAGACTAAAGTGATCTTAAAAGGGAAACACTCCCTGAACTGTTTAAAGGAAATACTTGCTGAAATTACCTTCCTGTTTCTGTGTGACTCACCTTCATGAATAACTGCAAATTCTAAAGAAGCCTTCTTATTTGTGTAGGTTATTGTTCATGAATTAAAATTTTTATTGTGTTGCCTTTAGCCTAGAGAAATGAAAACCATTTCTCATAGTATGAGAAGATATAAATGCTCACGATGATCGATGGAAAAACTTACCTGTGGCCTTGGCATTTCAAAAATAATTACTCGAAGTGTCGTTTCATCTGAAAAGGAGTGGGTTTGCTCTTTTAGGGAACTTAAACTGACAAAGCTGATGATCATGATGGCCTGGAGTTAAATTTCCAACTGGAAAGTGCCTACTTGAATTAGCAGGCATTGGCTGGACATTATGGTATTGCATTTTTGTCTTCTCTGGAGTCCATAACTGTCTAAGCTTTTCAGTTTAGCAACAGTCCTCTCTTTTCATAACTGCAGAGCCTTATCCTCAGTAAGTTCTCAACGGCTGACGCAGGGCAGTGGTGTGGAAGTGCAGGGCAAGCTCCAGCAGCAAACAGCCTTTCAGTGCCAGAGAGATGAGGGGGAAGATGACAGCAGAAAGACCTGATAGTCTTTTCACTGTCTGGTTTGTGATTTATATCTGCATCTCTGTATCATCAGCATTTATAAAACATAATCGTTTTTCTTGAGTACGCCTGCAGTAGAGTAGCTTTCGTTGTGGGGATTTTTCCTGCGTTTGTTGTGATAAAGATGCTGTAAAGGTGACAGTTTGCAAAATAGCTTGTCTTGGTTGATCGAAGCAGTTTGTGGGTCAGAAATTACTATTTAGGGGACTTTATTGGTGAGTTTACTTAAAACCATGTCATTAAAAACATTAAATTGTATAACTTCATTTACAAAACCTCTGCCAAATAACTCTGATTGTAGTTCAGAGCTGCACGGACATCTTGAAATCTGGAAGCTTTTTCAAATATCTGGTTGATACTTTTTATTGTTTGTTGAATAGTAGTGGCTTTTCTTTCTGTTGCAAAGAAAAGAAGTCCAAACTTATTTACTCATCAAAATAAATATATACTTTAAGAGGTCCTCACACTGTCTTGTATGTAGTGCTGGCAAAAGGTGCTGGACTGAAAGCTTTACCTGCATTTTAAATCTTACTTCCAGCCCCACCCCTCTGTGAGGAAATGACAGTGGTAGCAATAGTCATCTCCTTAAAACATCCAGCCCTCTGGGCCTGCTCTCCCCGGACACCCTGGACTGGGCTGGGATTCTCTGCTAAAGATTGGGCTGCAAACGACGGCTGCGTCCCTGGGAAGCCCTCCCCCCCCAACTTCTGTTGTGTACTTGTCGTCTTGTGGTTTTCAATGGGAACTCTGAAATGGCTCAAGATGCTGAAACTTAAAAATATTCTACTTGGCATGCATGGCAACTTAAAGTAATTAATTTTCATAATTTCTTTTTTAAACATTGGTTAGCAGTCATGTTAATTATAGAAGACACTAGAGTGGCTCTAGGGAGCAATTCCTAGTCCATGGAATACACAATCCTCGTTACGCTGTATGTACCTGCCTGGCTGGGTATTTACCTGAGAACGCGCAGAAGTAGGCATCATCCTCTCTCTCCCAAGTGACACAAGCAGGCAAAGTTGATGAGAGGGTGTGTAACTAGGGAGACAGTAGTTTGGGACTAATTAGTTATTCAAACAGAAGGCAAGACTTTATTTCCTTTTTAAAAACATCATTTAACTTCATTCAGCCTACATTATTAATACATTACTAGGAATTAATGCGTTTATGGTCAGAATTATCTATAGACTGATCAGCCTAGATTAAATTCTTGACCATCAGCAATGAGAGCAAGAGGGTGTGCGCATCTGGCAATCTTAACTCTGTTCTGTACATTTTTGGTAGCTGTTACTGGTTTTATGCTTTCGTGCAGTTAATATTTTTACACAAATCTCTCCTGTTACGTGTGTGTGTGCTTGTGGTTGTATGCTGTGCTTTTATATCGCAACTGCTGTGGTACAGTATTGTCTGAAGTGGACAAAGAAAATCAAAGGTGGGAAAGGAAAGCCAGACCACTCCATTGTCCATTGTACACCGAATCAACACCAAACTTATTTGTCTCTCTTGCTGGTCAGTCCTTACTGTGAGGAATTTATCCTGCTGAATATGATTAGTCATAGAAACCGCTAGTTTGCAGTCATAAAGAAGACAGATTGGGAATGCAAATTCATGTTTTTGCATCGCTTCTGGTAGTTCATTGATTTCATTTCTTTTGACTTGAACAGAGACATTTAACGTCGTACCCATATCGCTGCACATTGGCAGATTTTCAGATAGAGAAAAAGATTGGACGAGGACAGTTCAGCGAAGTTTACAAAGCAACTTGTCTTCTGGACAGAAAACCTGTGGCATTAAAGAAAGTTCAGGTGAGCATTTAAGTTCAAAGTCTTACTATTTAGCAAGTAGAACGCAAATATTTTAAGCATCTACACAGATTACTTTGAGTCAGATACCTTTTTTAGTATTCTTTTGTCAGCAGTCATAATGCAATAAAATGCTTTATAAATAGAGAGTTTAAGGTTTGAGAGCACTGGATGATCTGGCTTGGTATTTTTACAATAGAAAAACCCCAATGCTACTTTCTTATTTTATTCAGTTGGGTTTTGGAGTTTTTTTTGGGGGGGGGGGGGGGTTGGTGTTGGGGTTGGTTTTTTTGGTTGTGTGGGTTTTTTTGGGGGGGGGTTTGTTTGTTTGTTTTTATTTTATTTCAAGATAAGGACTATAAAACAATGCTTCTGAAGGTCTCAAAGGAGTTTTACAAATACTGATTAAGTCAGGTTAGTTTCACAGTGCTCAGTTTACATCTGGATATAAGAGGCCAGGCAGCCCCACTGGGATTCTGCCTGCCCCTCTGCTGTATCCTCTGTGGCTGTCTTCTCCGTATAGCCTGCATAGCCTATATGGGACCCTATTTCCATTTTGAGCGGTCTGTTTGCGCTGTGTGGTCTCTATCCCTTGTCATCTTGGAGTGGGTTTATGTTTCTAAATCAGAATTATGTAGCAGTAGTGCAATTTCGTATTTTTTTTTTTATTTCACTTTTTACTTTATAAAAAGATTCACTAAATTTTAAGTAAATGTGTGTGAAAGAGCGAGGCCCTAACGGCCATATTTATGCAGCTATGAGACTGCTATCTCGGCACAGATGAATCGTGGGAACACAAGGGCACAAAAGGGAAAAATGCCTGTGCTTTCTGATGGAGTTTCAAAAGAATTTCTGAAAAACTTTTCATGCAAGCAGTATACATTGTAACTTGGCTTAAAGTCTTGTGCAGTGTTCAGAACAGCATTTTGTTTGAAGAAATTTCCCTTTAATCCTTCAACAGATCCTTTAAACTCTTGTTTCTGGTGACTTACTCTCTGATTATTACAGAATGAATATTAATGCTCAATATTGTTGTTAATTATTACAGAGAAATCGGTGGAAACTATCTCTCTGTTTAAAAGAAAAACTAAACATTTAATCTTTTATTTACCATGTGAAATTAATAGTAACTGAACTAACTGTTTTGGAAATCACGACAGTAAATTCACAAACCTGGTATCTTATTTTTTGTGCTGCTTAGAATATTGCCTACAGGTTCTAAAATTAATTTTACCCTATCGCTAGCCCTTTAGTGGTGTCAAAATAAAGAAAACATTGATCTTTCTTTGATCTCAGGATTGTGTGAATACTCATTACAGCAGAGGATATACAAACTGGGGGAGGAAAAAACAATTTCTTGTTAAAATAAAAAATTCTTTCTTTGTTGTTTCATTTTCATCTTCTGTGGTTTTGTCTTTGAAGATTTTTGAAATGATGGATGCCAAGGCTAGGCAAGATTGCATTAAAGAAATTGACCTCTTGAAGGTAAGAATTCTTACAATTACTTTTTCTGGTTTTTGTTTTGAGAAGAAGATTGTTTTCAGGTTGGCAACACTCATTTGCCCTTTATGGCAAATAAAGCTTATATAGCACACACAGTGATATTAATAGACCATGCTTTCTTTTGCAAGCTAGGATGCCTACATGATGCAAGAATTTTGTCTTAAACTTTAATTTTATTGAGTTTTCTGCCTATAGTCTGAAGAATCTATTAACAACCTTTGTCGTAAAAAAAACGCACAAGTACTCCTCTTTCAGAGAGACATGTAAATTCTGCGCTTTATGTGTTTCAATTTGTTTGTCACTTTAAAATAAACTATTTAATGAACTAGCTAAATGGGAAAAGTTTTGCATGTGCATATCATGTATGTATATGTATACACATCACACATGAAAAATGGTAGTTTAGATAAAGGCTCTGAAACTAGAGAGTGTTTTTTAAGTGATTAAACAAACCAGTGATTTTTTTTTTCATCTCAGTAATTTATTAAGAATGTTGGTAGAAAATATATATGCTTTGCACTTTAAATATCTATTTTGAGTAAATGCAACAGATTGTAAGAGGCTAAAATTTTAGTTTAGCTAGTCAAATTTAATTCTAAAAGTATTAAGTAATTAATTTTGTAAATGTGATTTTAGGTATTTCTATTTAAATTGTCAATTTATATTCACACAGTTGTAGACAAAGCTTGAGTCTGCTAGACTGTGGTGAAGGCATACAGGATAAACATGAAGATAGCAGTTTGTGTGAATGTGATCCAGTTGCTTAACAGTCATGGAGAAAAATAATGCCAACATTACCTATAACCCAAAAATATCACAAATTCTTTTTGAATGTTAATCTAAACAGTTTTGTCTTGAACTCTGGTTATAGAAGATGTCATGAACTTGCACTTGCTTTATTCAGAGCAGAACGTGCAAATTCATTAGAATCAGAGGAAACTGAAAATAAAATACCCACAATGACAGGAGGCTCTATAAGGTCAACTCCCATCCACCTGTGTGGGATGACCAGAGGCAACTTACCTTCTTGAGCAAAGCTCACCAAGAAGCCAGATACCAAACCAGATTTACTGTAGTGGCTGAGTTGTGAAAGCGAGTACGATATACTGAGCTACAAGGGGCTTCCCTATCCGCTGCTGAAGTAATTTAAATTATATCTTGCTCTCCCCACTCGAATACCATCACCAAAGCTGTTTAGTCAAGCTGTGGCAGTATTGGAAGGCTGATTCATCTCCTTTTGAAGTCAAAAGCTGTTCTATCTGTCTCTGAGCCAATGTATTTAAGTTAAAAACCTCTGTTTGTCCAGAATTAAGCAATATCTGTGCATATTCTGAAGTCTTCGGTGGTTGTCTTCTGAGCAGAGTGGCGTGTTTACTAT
The DNA here is from genome assembly GCF_000737465.1 of Haliaeetus leucocephalus. Classification (NCBI taxonomy): domain Eukaryota; kingdom Metazoa; phylum Chordata; class Aves; order Accipitriformes; family Accipitridae; genus Haliaeetus; species Haliaeetus leucocephalus. The sequence goes on along the minus strand of NW_010972742.1, from coordinate 391,156 downwards.
GCTTACAACTTCTTGTTTGTGATTTTTTTTTTTAAATAGTAGCCAGAGCTCTGTGGAGGGATGGAGTTTCCATTATCCCAGCAGAGTGCAGTTCTGCTTTGAAAAATACCGGTTGATAAAATCGGATTGTTTTGCGTAATATTTTATAGAAGACTAGAAAACATTCCAGTAAATTCATTTACTTGGGGGTGAAGGGAGGAGCAAGAATAGTTGCTGACAGTCTACAGAAACATGCTAATATGCTGTTTATTATGCAAAGCATTACTGTGCTGGTATTTTAATTATTATTTATTGTTGAATGTCAACAAATCTTCCTACTTGGACAGTTGCGTAGCACCATTCAAGGAATCTGAAGTTCGTGTATGTTAAACAGTCAGTTTGAATCCTGTTGTATTACAGATGCAAAGGGGATATTGTTCTTAATATTGCCTATAGTTTCCTTCCTTCAAATGACTACTAGTTTTCAACTCGGAGTCAACAAACCCCACTGAATTTTATCCAAGATGCATGTAGCTCAGCTTCTGAGAAGATCAGCAGCTAATAAGTAAAAAGTAATCAAAGTTGAAGTTACCAGTTTTGGAGCCATGTTGATGATGATGTTCTGGTCAGCGTGTTCGCTAACCCGGTGCAGGCGCAGGCTGTTCCCCGCTGGCAGCCGGGCAGAGTTCCTCAGGGTTTGTCTGCAGGCAGGGGAGGGTTGGTGTGTCAGCATCAGCAGCTGGACTGCATGTCACTCCGTGCCCTGAGATGAATAATTGACTGGATCAATATATCTGCAACTCATCTTTTTTTTTGCTCATTGATCACTCCTATGCTGCCTGTTCTCACAGCTTCACAGAAATAACCAAAGGTCTGTATGTGGATGTGCTGGGACAGTTGTGAAAAATCGTATTTCAAAACTTCAGAGCTGCTTTATCTGAGTAGGACACAGGTCCCTTCTCAGGGCTGGGCAGTAGATGTTACTATTTATGCAGCATGGGGCAGAATATTCTGTGCCTGGAAGTAGGAAAAAGTTTAAAAAGTGAGACTTCAGTTCTTGTTGCAGAGTATGCATGATCTGCAGCCTGGCTTTTTATGAATTTTTGTGGGGTTTCTTGTTATGTTGTGAGCTTTTCACATTTTGGTTTCCTTTAGAGCAGTGTGTGCGCAGCTTCAGCAAAGTAGGACAAGTATATTTTTCTCAAATGAATGACTTACTCTCAATAATTTTAATTGCAGCATTTTTAGTGTCATTACATTTAAAGATAAAATACATTTCACTTCTTAAATTTATCAATTAAGATAGTTGTTTTTGTGTCTAGAAAGTGTAAAGTGTGCAAGGACCTGATTCAGCACAGTATCTCAGAGTGTGTTTAAATCTTGCTCAACTTCTTTTTCATCACTCTGATGTGAAGTACGTGTCTGCCTTGCAATTGTCTAGTTTCTGGCCATGTAATTGGGATATTAATATTTTAAAAACTTTTTTTGCTACTTTTAAATTCTGGTGTCTAATATGAAGTATTTATAGGCTATTACTAAAACAACTTTCTGTAAGAGCTTTTATTTCTTTTTTGTTTTTATTTTTAATGTAGACCATTGAGGAATTTGTGAAGGAATTACATAGACTTGCTGTAGTCCATCTCTGTCAAAGTAATACTTTGTCTTTTTTGATCAGACTTCTATGTGACCATGGAAACAAAGGGGGTTTTGTGATTTGTAAATGAAAGATAATTATTCAAAATTTAACAGAAGCCAGACAAAATTGTGTATTACTTTCAGCGTAATTCTGGCTAAAAGCTTTAGGTAAAGCAGCTCAGTAATATGGCTGTAATCAGCGTTTGGGCTGCCAGCACCCTCACTCGCTCATTTAGAGGTGGTGTACCCTTCCACATGCCTCTCGCTGACAGTGCTGCTGTGCATACACATCAGGCATTAACTGCCATCATACTTTTAGGATGCGTTAAAGAAACAGGAAATGCCATTAACCCAAGATAAAGTGTTTGTAATGTTTTGTGCATTTAAGGATTTGTGAGAAGGAATATACTTTACTTCTGACAAAAGAAAATTCAGGTAGCCTTTTCCATGCCACATGAATATACAATAGTTTATAAAAAAACCCCCAGAGTCAATATATTTATTTAAAATAACTTTGACAAAAGTAAGACTGGAGAATGGAAGTTTGGCTTATCCAGAGTGGTTTGCCTGGCTGTTCTGGGAATACAGAGTTCAAAGGTCAGTGAATTGTTGTAAAAATGTATACTTCTGCATTCACACCTCTGAAAGGTCGTGGGCAGTCTCGTTTTCCAGCAGAGAAGAGAGTCTAGTAAGGCTCCTTCTAGAGCGCTCATCCCTCTGCTTAGCTTCAGCAGAGGATGGTGTCGGCTTCTGCTGCTGGAAGGGGGGTCCCCGGCGATCTGCTCACCAGAACAGCTACCAGAGAAGTTAGCATGGTGGCATGCTATCATTAAAAAAATGTGTGCAGTCTCACAAAAAAAGGTATTTAAATTCTTTATATCAGTTAATAGTGCTTGGGTCCGAGTAAGTTGGGCTTTGTTATACACAAGAAACTAAGTAAAAGCTGGGGTGCAGGGCAGGGAAAATGTCAGCGTAGTAGCTCTCCCAACCATGTGTGGTCTTCATTCCCTGTTACGGTTGTACTGTTTTGATGTTTTGCTTTTATTGGTGCTAAGGCTTAGAAAAAGGCTTGTTTCACTGCTTGAACTCCCTGATGCCTTCAGGAACTCAGGAGAGAGTTCTCATCAGAGCATCCTAAAAGAGGACAGAAAACATCTCTTAAATCATAGACTTAACTGTATCTACAAGAGCAGTATGCAGCACCCAGGTATGGGGTCTGCCGTGATAGACAGTGCCTGTGATGATGGCGGGGGGAGACACCCGGATGTGCATTAGGTGTCAGGGGCTATTCTGCTTGTGATTTTGGTGCTTTTTTTGCTGGAAGTTGATCTGTGATCGATGTGCCCGAGAGCAGACATTTAAAAAGAAATTTCAACAGAAATGGTGGGCTATGATATTTATTTATTTATTTAAGACTTGGGCTGTGGGAATGTTCTTCTCCTGATGCCTGCACATGGATCCCATTAACGCTAATGTGTGCTAGTGTCAAGGCATTGCAAAGGAGAATCTATCCCCTGATGTGCATGCAGAGAGGAGTGATTAGCGTGATGGATCATAACAGTGTTTCTTTTGGCTTTGTAACCCCTGGAATAGACAGGTTGAGTCACAGCTGTTTAGTAGATGAAATGCTCACTTTAGTAGTTTCTAAATTTACTGCGTTTCTAAGAGCACAAGAGAAAGATAATCTAAAGCAAAATGAGCAAGAGAGAGTGAATAGAGATCTCTAGATACTACATTATCTTCTAAGCAATTATAGTTTTCTACTTCAAGAAATTCAGACTTAAAATATTAAAACAGAAATTTTAATTTGTTGAGCCTGTTTCTTAATTTAGCCCTGTGAGTGAAGTGCATCTGAGAAGATGCAATTTTTAAAGAAACAATGAAGGAAAAAAATTTAATATCTGTTGTGAATATAAGAAGCAGCTATACTGAAATAAAAAAGTAATTAGTGAAGATGCAACCAGAAAAATAAACTGACATGTGCAATTTGTGCAGTATTTTCCTCTATCAAAGTTTTAATGTAAATTGTGTTCTTCTAAGGGTCAAAGACATCTCAAGGAGTACTGTACTCAACAGTTGGGTTTTTTGTTTATATTTAATGGGGAAAAAACCCACCGGTTATTGCTTAACAAGACTTCCTTCAGGACATTGCTTTTAAATATTTTGTGAGTTTACAGTAGAAAAGTTTGCTTCACACTATTTTGGGCCGTATTGCTCTTTACTCGAGACACTTTTATTTTGCTGTGCTTGCGATAAATGGTATTTCTTACGGGATTTTTGTCTATAGTAATTCAGAGCACAGTTTGTAGTTGCACCTATTGTGAACTGTTCTGCAAAACATTTACTAAAGCAGTACAGGTATTGTATCTTGGAGTTGTCATTACTACTGCATTACAAGTTTTCTTCTTGCATTCCCTCTATCTGCAGCAACTGAACCACCCCAATATAATTAAGTATTTGGATTCTTTTATTGAAGATAATGAGCTTAACATTGTCCTGGAGCTGGCCGATGCTGGTGATCTCTCTCAGATGATTAAGGTAAAGATGTGTCAGTTTTAGAGGTGCTACAAACTTTCACCTTTAGGCAGAGACAGGAGGTGGTGGGGGTAAGCACATCTGTGCTAGAAGCACTTTTACTCTCTTCTTGCAGTTTTGCACACCCACAAGGTGCTTCCAGGCCTACGCCAGGCTATGCTGCTTGCTTCTGGTCGCTGCTTCGGAAGGGAGCAAGCCGCTGTATGATTTGGTGGGATGTATGTGTTATTTGCAAGGTTGATATATCCAGTCTGTGATTGATGAGGACGTTTAATTATTGTTAGATTCACTATTCACATAGCCTGTCTGCCATTCTGAAGACATTCAAGAAAGTGTATTGACTTTCTTTGCAATGGGGATTTGGGTTTGAGAAAATGTTTCAAGTACTTGTTCTTCTTTTATGTTGCTCTTAGGAATACTTGTATTGCTGCAAACCAGCTTTAGTTAAGCTGTTACCACCTGCTTTTGTATTTTCTTTGACATGTTAATCTTTAGACATACATCCCTTGTGAGAACAGATGTGTTATATCATGTTTGTTAGCACTCTCAACCTTCTCTCCATGTTTTACCTGATTTTTGCCATCATTATTCTGTAATTATCATAAATGAATGTTTGGAAAGTTCTCCTCCTTGTTTTCACAGTTAAAATATCTTATTAACAGATTTGTTTTCTTTGCCAGCAGAGCTATGAGGCACTAGGCCAAAGGCTGTCAAACAAGTTATCCATTTAGTCCATAGTCAATGGCTAAATTTACAGTATCCATGAAAATCTGCTCCATCTCACAGAAGAGTCCCCCTGGGCTAGCGAGCTGGGAGCAGGCAGTTGGCAGAGCCTTTCCTGGGGAGAGCCCCAGAATTCCAGATATGGCCTTACTCCACAGCCGCTCAATACCAGGAGCGGTGGTCAGATCTGCCCCGAACCCGAGGGACGAGCCGGCAGTGACTGAAGCCGCACGTGTGGGCTGGTGCTGCCGCGTCGAGTGTGCGGTGACTTGCGCCAAAGGCGGCCACCTCCTGCAGCCACGGGCATCAGAGTCCTGGTTGTGCTCGCTGAGGGCTGTGGAGACAGAGCTTTTCCTTCTGCCGGGGGAGAGCTCACGTGTGTTTTTATCTTTCACTGTTTTCTTGTGGCTTCTTTTATGTTTTACCCTTTTCCCAACAGGTCCTGGGAAACTTGCAGTTTATCTCAGGCTTTTTGTAGTTGTGGATAAAGATGGAAAAAAAAGTGAGGACTATGAGAGCAGGAGTTAGGGTTGTGATCATCCTGGAGTGTGCAAGTGCTTTACTTGAGTTTTACATCTTAGCTTATAAAAAGTTTTACCGACATAATTGTGAGATATCATCGTATAAAATATTTGCATTTTTTTGTCATCTACAGTTTTCAGTTTAAAACATTACCTACTGATAAATATGTTCATTTATCTGTCAGGGTTGGTTATTTAATTTTTTAAAATTACTTTTTATGTCATTATAGATAGGAGTAACATTTTCCAAAACATAATTTGTAGAATCTTAGGTTGATAACTTGGAACAGAACTGTAACTTGCGTTCTTTCTGCCAGTGCTCCACAGTCTGATCTGTTTTCCCACATGTTTATCACAGGCACGAAGAAGATGCACTAGGTTTTTTCAAGGTCATATAAATGATGTTTTTCCATTGGTGCAAATCTTGGAATTCCTTTTTTTTTTTTTTTTTTTTTTAAAATAGAGGGGAAAAAACCCTAAACCCAAGAGGGAACAAAAGTCTCCTCCTAAATATAGCTTTAACTGCAGAAGTGGAGTTTGCCTGCCTGCCTCCGTGTCACCCCCACGTCCCATCCGTCCCTTGGGAATTTAAGCTTATGTGAGGATTTTCAGTTTCGGCAAGGCGGTAGGAACAGCAGTAACAACACTCTGAAGGTGCGAGAGTGATAAAAACAGGGACTGTCTTTGTCACGCCCCTGGTGCCTGCATTATTTATGAGGTATTGTAAAGCTGATGTAAGAGAGTGCTGCAGGATAACCCACTGGAGAGTTGGGACTTTCTTGTAAATGTCAGGCGAACCTTATTGGACATGACATTTAGAAAATTATCACTTGTGGTCTTGCATATCCACTCTTTAAATACTTTAATGAGAATTAAATAATTTTATCGTGTATATAACACTTTATCCCTCACCCTCTGTAATTCCTCTGTGCTCTCTATCAAGTTTTGGTTTGAAACTGTTGCAATCTGTCAGATTTGCTGCCTGGGGAATTGCACGGTCATGCCCCTTCACAGCTGATCTGCAAAAGAAAATTTGCCATTACTTGAGTCAAACACGAACCAGTAACAGCATTTCACATAAAATATAAAATGTGACAACGGACATCAGATGTCTACAGAGAGGAAAAAGCACAAGATGCAGAAAGGGGCAACAACCAATTCCCTTCCTTTATTCTTGCTTTTGCGTGCTGCTGATGGAAATTCTCAAGGGTACGATGCAGAAGAAATGCAGTCGTAGTGTGCTAGAAAAGGTGTACAGTGTTTCAGAGGTAGTCGTTACCCAATGACACTTTGTATATCAAAGGATGAGGATAAATCTTAAACCTTTGGAAGTGTATTATAAGTGTATTTTGTTAATGCTCTGAACAAAGAACTGGCTCAGTATCTAGCACAGGAAGAAGCAATGAGAAGTCAGGGACCAATAATCTGAAGTAGTGCAATTTTGGGATGCCTTGGGAGAAGGCGGTCACACTTTGTGTGTGATGTACACGGCTGTTGTGCATTTCTGAAATGGAAAAAGAGTAGTTGAAGATGCATAATGTTTAGCCTTCACTGAAGTGTGCAGGTGGTTATTTATTCCTGTACTAAGTTGCTTGGGAAGAAGACTTAAGTATTCCAGAGAACCATCACTGTGCTGCACTCCTTCATACAGTGTGCGTTCTGCTTACAATTATTTTATTTGAGAGCTACTAGTGCCCACAGGTCCATTGAATCTGGACTCAGCTGTGCTTGGTGCTGCATAAATGCACATAAAATGTTCTTTTTCCAGATCTGTATGTCTCTTGATCAGTAGTGTCTTTCTGTCTCACTAGAGATAGTTCAGTTAATTTAGTATTCCTATTGTGCATGAAATAGAATATATTAGTCTACCTGATCACAGAAGAAACATGGATACTTTTATTGATGCTCTGGCTATCTTTTAAAAAGGGGAAACAGATTACCTTATTGTTGTTAATAGTCTGTACAATAATGAATGTTTACAAGATTTTTTTTTCATGATCTTTTGTTACTTAAGGCAAAATATTTGAGACATTTGTTGTTTTGAGGCATTAAATATGTTTTGCAAGGTAATTAAGGAGATTAATGCTAATTATAATTGGTGTCCATTCAAAAACGTCAAACCTATTTAAGCATATTTTTCATAATAGTTGTTAATTAGTGAACTGCATTGAAGTTTACATACAGAGAGTAGTTAAAAGCTAATCGGAAGAAAAGTCATGCTGCTGCAGATCTGGAAGACGTGAACAACCTGCAGCTGACTTAACACAAGTCCAGGAATGAGCCAAATATGTTGCTTTTTCACTGATCTTTTATTTATTTCCTCCCACAGTATTTTAAAAAGCAGAAACGGTTAATCCCAGAAAGGACGGTGTGGAAATATTTTGTGCAGTTATGCAGTGCAGTTGAACACATGCACTCCCGCAGGGTGATGCACAGAGGTAACATTAATTCAGTCTCTTTTCACTGAATAATAATATAATGTTCCAATTAGTAAGCGCCTACATTCAAAAACAATTATGCTGATGTTCAGCCAATGCATGTTTAGAGAGGCTGGAGCTTGCAAGATGGATTTCTCCTTCTGTCTCTTTGCCTCATTGTTAAAGGATTCAGTCCGAAGTGAGTGTGGTATTAGGAAGATGAGCTGCTTTGTATTCCAGACACTGATATTAAGTAGAAGTGTCAAACTTGCCATTAGAAAAGTGTCAGAAGTAAAATGCTGAGACTACTGGATACAGTAAGAAATAGTCTTCATTATATTAGCTGTGACCTTAGAGAGTTTAGAAGAGTTTTTCTGTCTTGCAAGCTTTTCTGAAATATTAATACAAATATGTTCCACACTCTCATAACCTGTTCTCTATTTTCATTAATTATTTTTGAATCTCTTGTCTCAGAACTTTTTGTAACTTTGAGCTCTATCCAAAAATTACATTGCTTCTTTCAGTGTAAATGAAATGCTTTGTGAAGGACTTGACCCAGGAAATGCAAATATCCCAAAAGGCACCAATACCAATCTCTGCTGCTTGTTATTTCCTTTCTCCTTTGAAGTAGTGAATTCTTCACTATTCTTTTCAGGAACATGATAGCATTTTTGCTCCTTTATACATCACCTGGTGCAGTATCAGTTGTACCTCAATTAGGTCTGTAATTGATGGCTGAAATTTGGAGCCTCACACATTTAGTCTGCTTTAACGTGAGGAAAGAGCCTCACTAACTCAACCCTGACATGATTGTTCGGGAAACTGGGGTTCTAGTAATTTTTGCACTGAATGAATAAGCTGGGCTGTGTAGAGCCCAGAATTCATGTATATGTGGGACCCCTGCTTTGGTGTGAGGGGACAATGGGACATACAGTTTACTGTAGAAAACGATCATTTCCAAAGAGAATTGGACTTATTTCTTTGATTGCCATCAGTTAAAGAGGTTGTCTGTATTCTGTTGTGCTGTTTCCTACATTTTCCCTCATTGGTATTTCTTGTGTGCTGGGAAGTATACTCTGATTTTTGTGTATGTGCGGAGCTTTAAGTCTTGGAAGATTCAGCCTATCAAAGCTATAAAGAAACACGGTTCTGCTCGAGCCTCTTTTGTACAGAGAGTGCTCCAGGCTATGTTTCTATTGCAGTAGTAGAACCAAATAACCTTTTGTGGCTTTGACCTTTTACCTTTTTCTTCTTGCAGACATAAAACCAGCCAACGTGTTTATAACAGCCACAGGGGTGGTGAAGCTGGGAGATCTTGGATTAGGACGGTTTTTTAGTTCTAAAACCACTGCAGCACATTCCTTAGGTAAGATGGTACTTGTAGACATTAAGCAAGCACTGCTGTACAGTTGTCAGCTGTGATGTTCAAAATAAGTGGTATCTGTCCTCTTACTATGACAGAAGCTTGATTCAGTGGATGCACACTGTGTTTTCTGTGATACGTATTTCAAATACTCTTCATATGAAATTAATAGGGTTTTTTTGTTTTAAAACTCCACTTGATATTTTTTTTCTGGAAGGTCTGGCTTGGTGAGTGTATGATTTATAGCAAATGTAACAAATGCAGCTTTTCCACTCTAAATAGCATGTTTGCCTGCACTCTGCTTACTGGAATTAAATGTTACACCACCACCATTTTTAGCAGATGCTGGTCAGCTGTCTTACCCTGAACAGGGGCTGTGACTGTCATCTGAGGTGAGGGAAGTTTTCAAAGTCCTCATGGTTCATCTGTTCCAAAAAGGGACTTCACTTGAAACTCAGCTTAGGCTTTAAAGATCCAAGTTTTCTTAATGTCTTCCACATATCTCAAGGTTGTTTTCCTGCTCTTCTGTGGGTGCAACTAATTGTTCTTGCCAAAGCATAGTGCCTTGCTTTTATTGTTGTTGAATTGTATCCCGTTTCCAGACTCTCCTACTTGCGATCACACTGAGTTTTTTATTCTGTACACTGGTGTGCTTTGGTTCATCCCAGCTTCTTGTTATCCACAAAGTCAATAGCATAGCCACAGTCCCCCATGTTAATGCTTGTGTTGAACAGAACTAGAGCTATTGGCTGTCTTGCAGGACTTCACTTGAAGTAGCCTTCTACTTGGTCGGAAAAGCAGTGCACTGTCAAATTTTGCATCCATTAGAGTAGTTTCATTTAGATTTAACAGTTTGCTTGTAAGTAAAGTTATACGAGCCTTTGATAACAGCATTAAAGTTGTAATACATCTGTTGCTTCTGTTTCTCTCCCTCTGAAGCCTCTTACCCTATCATGGGAAAAAAGTTACCATTTGTCATGATGTTTTGTGGACCAGTCATAATGATGATGATTTATTTCTTGTTATTTTTTTTCTGTGTTTTACAAGTAGCGTGATTATACCTCCAGCATTTTTCTGGGAATTGAAATTAAGTTGACTGGTTTAAAGCATCTGGGTTCCTCTCTTCCTCATTTTTACTGTTAGCATTAATTACAATGCTATAGAAAAGTATACAGTATATACAGTTCATTCTTTAAGTCTTACAGTATAAAGTATTTCATAACTGTGTCTGTAACTTCTTGAGAGGTGGCTGGTTTCTGTTTTTATTAATGGGTCTCAATTTTTTGAGTCACAAAGGTACTTCTGTGTTACAGCATTGGAGGAAGTTTGGCTTTTAGTGTAGTATTTAAGCTCTTTTACATTTAGCTCTCAGTTGATTTTTGGAACACATGACATTTGTTTCACTATGTGTCTTTGTGCAGTTTCCTCCACTGAGTGTGAGTCTTGCTCAGTTGTTTCTTATGTGTATACAGACTTAATTCGTAATAGTTGCCAACAACACTGGGGCTTCTTGGTGCACAAGGAACACACATGCCATATTTTGTGTGTGCTTAAAAAAAAAATGAGGTGTTTCTACAGTTTACTTTCAGAAAATATTAGGAGATTTCCCTTTGCATCAAAAGCTGTCTTAGGGTATATTCACACTATACTTAATAGATTAAAATAAATCCTTTTCACAGAAAGTTACAATCACATCATCTGAAGAGGCACAAATATGGTCATGTCTAATTATATGATCTTACCTAGTTTGACTGCTGCACTTATTATATTAATAAGAATAAATTGGGGATTGGAAACTGGCTGCACATGTAAGCCAAGCTTGTGACCTTTACCAGGGTTGCTAGCTCTTAATTGAGAAAGCTTGTGTAGGAAGAGCTAAGCCTCTTCTGCATGAACCTTGCCCTTCCTCAAATCAACAGCATCCTGGAAACAGGTGAATAAGGTGCAAAACACAAAGGGAGCAGCAGTGAGTGATACTGGAGGCAGTGTGTTGTGTTGTGGGAGGGATGGACACACCACCATTTCCAGTTGTTCTTGTATCCAAGTGAAAAGAACATTTTAACAATCAAAAAATAAGCAGGCTTCAAGCTTGGGGGGGCGGGGGTGGTAATTTGCCAGACATACAGGTTTTGTAGCAGCAGGAAATCTACTGATCTTGGTTTTGGTTTAATTAAGACATTTGTTTAAGTAGCTGTGAGGGATGAACACCCTGCAAACCAGAGTGTGGTACCCACGTGGACACAGGCTGCGATGCTGGGCACTTCCCGGAGCCGCGTTGCCCCGGCAACCGCCCTGAACCATCATTTCTCTGGCTGCTGACCCATGAATTGAATGCGCGGCTTATGCAAATATATTCATCTAATTTTTTTTTTCTTTCGTTGTATTTGCTAGCATCAGACTGGCATAAAAGGGCATTAGGCAGTACCACGACCCGTCTGACAGGTGTACCACCGGGCTGCGGCAGCGCGGCTGCCGCCGTGTCAGGAATGGGAGCCGTAATTAGAGCAAGGAACAGAATGAACGTCAGATGAATTACCAGGCAGCAGATCATATTTGTCAGGAAGGATTGCATACATAAAAATTAAGTGACAGTACATGCCGGGGTAATGAAAGAAAGATGAAAGATTTGCCTGTACACAGCTCGTGAGATGCAGGCGAGCGCCTTGCTCGGAGCAGCGGCAGGATGCCTGACTGGCAGCATGGCCGGTCGGGAGCATTGCCGGGGCACCCGGCGATCGTGAGGCAGGGAAAGCCTCAGCCCCTGGAAAACCTCCATGGCCACATCTGCAAGAGGGGAAACATGGACACCTGCTGTCTCCCTAAGTAACAAAACTGTGTTAGGAAAGGCAGCAGTATTGTGGGATGGGTGATAAACACCAGAAAGCAGCTGGGGGTGGAAGGTGTGGGTAAATTCACCAGGTGGCACCTCTTCTGCCACTGTCCCTTTTCCCTGTATGACTTGTGAGAGAAGCCAGGAGATACTTTTCCATAGGGGAGAGCTCTTCATGCACAAGCTTTACTGGAAAACTCATGTTTTAAAGGTAATGAGTGTAGCTAAGGTGAATTTTACTACTTCTTACTACAACATGGTGGCTTACCATCCTTCCTTCCCTAATTTAAGCTCCCCTGTAGCAGAAGGTCCAGGATTTAGTTTAATGGAGATGGACTTGTACATCACAGAAATTTCATTCTATTAGGGGGCATAGGAGGGAAGGGGGAGGGGGGGGCAAGTCAGCATGAAGTGAGGAGGAATGCTCCTCCCCCCACTTTTTCTGTTTATTTTCAATATTGCTTACTATTTTCTTGAAAAACTTTTACAGCCTGTTCTTTGCAGTTCATAATGCGAGCATTTTACTACATTCATAGTCTTTTTTTTTCTTTTTTTTTTTTTTCATTTGTGTGGTTATTTTTTTCCCCAGAGGAGCCATATGATACATGTTTGACAGGCTATTTCACTACAGAAAATGACTATACTTAACCCAGGGCTTTGCACCTGGTAATGATGAAATGACACCTGGGTGCTGGAGTTTGGGAGTGTGACACCATGTAGTTTGGGTTGATTTTATAGTACTGGTGTGTGATGTGCTTCCAGGTGTCATCTTTCATCCAACATTTAATAGGGCTAGGAGTATTTTTTTGTTTTTTTAATGTTTGATCATGTTCATTATTTATTTTGTTGATCTCTGAGGTGGGCATTCAGAGGAATAACTTGTCAGTTAAGGCTATTCTAATATGCTTGTTAGAAAGTTTAAGTCATTAACTTTGCTATAAAACCTAATTAGTTATAAGACAAAAATTATAAATAGCAGACCATATTTAAAAACTGCATAACTTATGGATAACTTAACAGTAAGCTGGTAGATGTTGTTTTACTAGGAGCTGTAATAAATATAGAGAGTTTCCATTAATGTTAAAATGGATAACTTTATTGTGAACTGATATAATAGCCATTTTTAGCCAAATAAACTTGGCATTATCCAAAGCTTCTGATTAGCTTTACGTTTTGAAGAAAAAAAAGAGAAAAGAAAAGAAAAAAACAAAAAAAACCAAACCAAAAACCTAAAGAACAATTTTACACAGAATAGTCATGTTTTCGAGCAGATGATTTATTATTTGTTCTTCGACAAGAATAAACTTGGAGCAGATTTTCCTTTTGGGGGATGCATGTAAGTCAAAGCTTCCCAGTTTAGAACATGCAAATAGCTGTGGATTGGAATACGTGGGGTGTTACACGTTCATTCTGGTTTCATGTTGGATATGAGGGCGAACAGAGAGTAACTGCAGTCATGAGAAGAGCTCTTTTACAAACAGAGTATTTGTCTTTTTTTTTTCTTTTTTCTTCTGCTTGCCAAGCCGGTTTGCCATCTGAAACAAAATCACAGTACTTCAAGGGGCTAGTCAGCAGTACTTGTTAAGAAAAAAATGGACAATAGAAATCCGCTTAAAATTTCAACAGCTAATATTCTGTGCATTTTGAGAAATTTTGGCCTTTTGGTCTGTGTCTGTAATACAGTATTTGTGAAAGAAAAGATTGCTGCAGAATTACTGAAGGTATATTGTACTACCTACATGTAAACAACAACAAAACAAAAAAACCCCGAAAACTATAAGGACTTTGGTAGGGTTGTGTATGTAATTAAATACTAATAAGAAAAAAGAGAGCTTAGAGCAACAGGTCTTGTAAAAACAGCTGACATGTTATGCACAAAATATTTATTCTCTTTTGTAAGAATAAGTAGATTTAATCTCTCCCCCCCGCCAACAACAACAATTACTGGGGGTACCTTACACTGAGATTTAAAGGAATTTAAAGTATATTTTAGTGCCTTTGACCACTGTTTCACTTTAGCTAATTCCCAAATTATTCTTCTGGGAAAAGACCTCAGCCACCTTCTTGGAAATATATCCCAAGTAATGCAAACGTTTAGAAACTGGTACTTATGAACTAGACTCCTTTTAAATGATCCTGTAAATTTTTCTTGGTAACCTACAAGCATGTCTGGAGAGATGAGACAGGTGAGAGTTGTGGACTTTCATTTTCAAGTAGAATTGCTTCCCTGCTGTGTTTGCACCAGCAGATATTGTTAAAACATACTGAAATATTTTTCTCAATTGTATGTATGTTCATGGAATATGTAATAGCGTGCCTTACATGTTAAAATTAAGCTAATAGTTCTGGAAATAATGATTATTTTAAAAAACGGGTGTGTTTTTGTTATTTGTGGATGGCATCGCAGGTTTTTGAGCATAGTTCTTTGCCTTTTTCATTTGTAATGAGCATGTTGCAAAAATAGCAAGTATTTCAAAACATTGCAAAGTTTGTTTTGACAGGAGTGGAACATCTCTAGAACGAAGGAATGCTTTAATCAGTATTACCCCTTTGAGGCCCACGTTGCGCTCTGATATCTCTTGGTTTGAAACTGGGAATACTCTGTAAAGATACAATAAAGGTCAGAATTTGTTAGGTTCTTTCATATTCAGAACTCTGTTCCCTGCTGTGAGAAAGAAAAGTGATAGATTCAGAAACACTGTTCAGCTCAGTATTAAAGATTAGCTGGAAGGTGCTGGTGAAGGCAGAACAATAAAAGCTTGCCTTATTACTTGTTCTTGTACTTTGCAGCCAAATATGGCTATGGAGTTTGATTAATTTCAAGAGATGCTTATTTTTTATAGCACTTAAAAACCCACAACATACAGAGCCTATTAAAATATTTGGAAATATTCTGCACTGATTTCAGTCTAATGACAACCTGCCTAAAGGTGTGGGAGAACCACTGCTGCAAGAAACTTGTCTGTGGTACGTTAAATTCAGTGAATGAGACTCTGATAGAGCCTCCTAAAAGTATGAATCTGATTTACTCTTGTCTCTGCCTATGAGCAGCTAGGGATGAATTTCACAGGAAGCATTGATCCCTGGCTGAACTGTATGTGCACAGGGAGAAGCTCTGTATAGAAGATAACAATCCTGTGTGTGATGGTACTAATAACCCAGCCACTGTCACTTTCACAACAGCAAAACTCCTGATTCAAGCTGAAAAGGTTTTCAAAATGGGTAAGCGTGATCTTCCCTGTGTAGTGAAAGACTTGTTGAGTTCAGAGGTAACATAGTTCTTTACTTGGGTGTTTCTGTGGCAGATGTGGGAATTCGGCTCAGAGTACCTATGCACACTAGTTGCTGTAGTTGCACAGGTAGGTTTTTTTTAATTCAGACTATATATGAGAAGAAAGGAATTTGAATTTTATTTCTGAAATAACTTTGCTGCCTTTCCATGTGTGTTTTCCTGGTGAAACAAGAGACTCTGCTCCTGATCTAAATGAGAATAATAAGCATTTCCCTAACTTGGGTATTGCAGATATCCCAGAGTTGTTCTGGTCTGTGTGGGTGTTGTAGCTCTGCACACAGGCAGTGCTGGGGAGAGTAGGAAGAAATGTTGTTCTGGTATCACTGAAGTAGACTGATATTCAAGTGAAGTGTTTTGATTTTCAGGAATAGAATGGGAAGATGCTTACTTAGTCATAATCTTCTCTATGGTTTTGCAACCTTTATAACTTTAAAGGCATTATTCTACCACCTGATGATTAATACTGAATCTGAACAGTATTTTGTATTTTCAGCAGGACAAATGCCAAAGAAAGCTTCTGATTAATAGTCTCCGATTAGACTATTCTTGTCAAATTGACTGATGTAATGCAATGGTGAGCCCTGACTGATTGCACTGGAAGCCTTGTGCGGTTTTCTAGAAGATGCTCATTACAGGAGATTCCTACGTAATGTTGGACAGGCCCTACAGAGAATTGGGCTTGTCAGTCTTTTATCATGACAGTTATTTAAAAATTAATGCATCAGTTTTGAAACGCAGAGACCTGCTTGTTCGTACATTTGCTGACAACACTACAGTAATGATAGGTAAATGTGCAAGGTAGACTTCATAAAATCAGCTCAGGCATGGACTGCTCCACAGACCTATTAATATAATGGAACAGACTAATGCACAGAAAATCAAATACGGACTATAATGCACTCATCCGTATTATAAACCCTGTCATTCTGCTTTGATCGAAGGTCGTTTTAAGGCATTATCTGAAACGACAGTTTTAGCCTACGAAGCAGACCCCTGCTAACGTGGAAGGCAAGGCCATAACTTTAGAGCCCACACGTTATTATTTGCTCTGAGCTTGTCATGCAGTGACCCAGAATAACTGATCGCAAGAACAGCTATGGCTGGAGGCCGTCCCTGGCACCAGGACTCTGAAGCATGAAGACTTCGGGGAGCAAGAGTGGGAATGATCTTTGTGTTCCCTCCTGCCCACTGTGTGCTGCTGTCCGCCCGTGCTCAGCTCCTTTACTCGCTGTCACTGAAGTGCTAGCATGTCTTCTGCTTCAGCTGCTCTGGTAGCTCTCCTGGCAGATTTGAGAAAAGCAGCAGCATTGCGAAGTTGAAGGTAGGGAAGTGTCTTACACACTGGTGCTCAGTGGGGACTTCCAAAACTGTCTTCAAAAACTTCACATAATGAATCACTGTTTCTTCTGCAGCTGCATATTTTTAAGCAGGAAAATGAATCAGCGCTGTTTCCAACCAAGTCAGTTCTTGTACAGAAATCTGGCAAATGTGTGGGAATTACTTGGAGAGCTGTGCTGTCCATTGTGTGCATCTTGCATGCACATGGGAGATATCCATGGAAAGCCTTGTTGGGCTCTTTGAATGAGTCCTGCCTGCTCTTGGTGTTCTGTGAAGTTACTCTGTGCAGTCTGCTAAAAATTATTAACTATTAACAAAACTCTTATCCATACATAGAGGCCTTTCACTGGCAATTAAAACCAGCCAGATCTGGGACAGCGTCAGTTTGGCATGCTCCTAGGCTGGATGTGGTGTTACTGAGCATGGAAACATAATAATCTCCATGTGTTATTTTTCCTGTGTCGTAGTTTGTATAGAATTTGCAAAAATGTAATTTCACATTAGGGTACTCTTCACATTGAAAGTGAAGTAATTTCTTATTTGAATGACCTGCAAGCACAAACTGAGTTTATCACACAGGGCAGCTGATTAGTGAAAGTCCTGGGGGACCAAATAAATGAACCAGTCAGGGCAGTGGTCCCCTTTCTTGGTTACTTGTTCTATTTCGGTAAGTAGAGTTTTATATACATATTCCTGTAACGTCTTATATTTCACACCAATGCCATAGGATTAATTTCACACTATATGCTACATTTCTGAATAGCTCTGAGTAAAAATCATTGAAGTTCAGTAGACTCAAGGTTTGGGCATATAAATGTGTGACGAAAATGTAGAATAAAGATTGAAGGGTGTTGGTTTGAGGGGTGGGGGGTGTTTTTGTTTGGAGGTAAGCTGCCTAGTTTTCAACCTAGAGAAGGAAAATGCCTTGAGTATTTAAAGTGGAGTAGCTGGTGCAACATGACCCCAGTTTACCCCACAGAAAACTTAGGGCTTCAGAACACTGATACGGTAGTGACTTTAGTAATGGAGTAAACTGGGAGGATCTGGTGCATATGACATCCTTACTTCCAGCAAGACCTACGTAAGGGAGGGATTTTTGTATTTCTCCAATTTGAGGCTTCTGTTAGGATGCTGATGTACTGAGAATGAGTGTTGTCTGGCTCCTCAGGTGCTGCTCTCCATCTAACTGTTCCTCTGTGTCTTGGTTTATATACATGTTGTGAATTCTTTGGGGCAGTAAACATCTTTTTGTCCTGTGAGGACAGGCCTTACATGGTGCCTGTATCCAAGGGATCCTGGCCTGTGTTTAGGTTTTCTGGATGGCAGAGGAATGCAGTTAAGAATTGAACTCACATATATACTTAGTGTGACATTGTCTTAGCTAGAGGGACCCCAAAGTGATTTTGCTCAGATACCGCACTGACAGCAGCAGCTTTGCGCTGGGTCATCTGTGCACTTGGTGGGGGTTGATTTTTGCCTTTTGGGAAGCTGTTGCTTTCTGCCCCAGAACTCATTTGTTTCCTACAGTGTGCAAACCCCGCCTTAGGAACATTGGGGTAATGTGGTGGCTGTTCTTCCCCCTCCACCTCTAACACCATCCTTCATCTGCTTATTAGTCTTCCAGCTGCCTGCAGTCAGCATTTCAAATGGAGAAGTTGTAAACTGAATGTTACAGGCAAATTAAACATTTGCCATCTTGTGAGGGAAGGCCTTTAATTAGGAGAAGGGTATACTGGAATGCCAAAAGCAAAAAAAAAAAAAATTGACAGGGGATGGGCAAGTAGGGGAAGCAGGAGAAAAGAGAGCATATAAAGTCCTTGGATGTTTTAATAAATGATATATCTGAGGATTATTTGATGTAGTTGAGACTGCCAGGATGTCTTGTATTTTCAGTACCACAACTGAAACTTATTTAGGATTTAAAAAAGAACCTTTTTAAGGTAAGGAATTTATTAATAATTTCCTGTAACTTCTGTCCAAAATGCTGGAGTAAATTTCTTTTGATAAAATACAGACTTCTGGAAGTACATAGGAATACCACAGCTTCTGATGTGACTGCAAGTTTGAGCAGTGTTTTAAAGTTTGGAATGATTATCTTGGTTCTTTCAGAAAGTTTTTGAATACCTGTCTGGTGCTGGGCTTGTTACTTCCATTTCTCTGCTGCAGTAAATGGTCTCCTGAACTCTTAAAAAGGGTACCCCGTCATATCTGGAGCCGCTCTGTCACACTGCTAGTGCAGTGTGTGTCAGGTGAACGTTCAATTGATAAGCTGTCACAGGAGTCTTGTTTTAGCAGAGCACATTCATGACATCTAACTTGCAGTTTGAATGTGGTTGAGTGAATCAAAGGAGGATGATCCTTTACAATTGCTCTGTCCGTCTGAGACACTCTGAAGGTGCTTGGAAGACTGGAAGGGGAAGAAAACGTTCCTCAAGTTTCAGAAATGAAGAAGATATTTTCAGTAATGTTCACCAGTCCTTTGGCTCTATATGCGATGATGTATTTGGTTCTATGCCTTCGAAACCATTATTTGTTTCCAGATTTTTTTGCCAATCTCTTCTAATTAGTTATTCGTGCTCAACCTAATCCTTGAATGAAGTCAAACGTCTGTGTAATACAGGTTGCACAGTCACTTTTTTGAGACAATAACTCCTTGTTTGTTTGTTTTTTACAGTGGGAACTCCATACTATATGTCCCCAGAAAGAATACATGAAAATGGCTATAACTTTAAATCTGATATCTGGTCTTTGGGCTGTTTATTGTATGAGGCAAGTATCTTCTAACTTTTTTTCTCAGGTTTGTCTTAACCACACAATATGGTACAGGAATTGAGTTGGTCAGACTTACTTTAATTGTTGAGAAATCTTATGAAAAGTTAACTCTTTTTGTGCTCATCATGTGCTTTTTAAGCAGGAGCAACAAAGTGATTGTGCCATACAGCACAGTACTTACATAAAGTTAATTTAGTAGGTCACAGTAGATGTTGAGGATATAGACCTAAGCAAGCTAGCTTACTGCATTATTTCTTCCTACTGTGAGCAGAGCTGTTAGGGCAGCATATTCATAGTTTCTTCTGAGTACTGCATTTGTTTTAAAAATAGCAAATTCATTTGAATCTAAGCTACTGGTTTGTTAAATTGAGTTCTGACCAATTGGAGTATATTAATTTTGGGAGCTTTCAATAAAGAAAAATAGAGTTTTTATGTAATGTGAAATCAGTTCCTGTAACTTTATTAGGCTATAGATGGAATTTTTTCTAATTGTACATTGTCTTCTAGCCAAACGCACAAATACAAAGCAGGCACACTTTGTATGAGCTACACGCTTAGTGTGCAACTTTTTCTTAAAAGCTATTATATCTATTTTGAAAACAAGCGCCATGATTTTGTAACAGTACTTTGAGTTTTCTGATTTCATTTTTAGCAGGGATCAAAGGGTATTGAACAGTCTTGTACTCATTTATAATCTAATCTTAATCTTTTTTTAGATGTATGCATCTTTGAATTCAAGTGAAAGTGCATGTCAACATTTAGAAGGTTTTTATCCTAGCTCAGAGAATTAAAAATCCCTGGGATATTTAGCAATAAGAATATTGCTCACATTCTCTTTGGATAACAAATTATGTGAACTGATGACATTTTGCTTCTCACTACAATGTCTCATAAACACATGGAATTAGAGAATAAACAGGGATGTAATTTATTTTGTGAGCGCATCAGATGTGAAAAGTACTATAGTTAAGCATGTACTTCAGCTAGTTGATTAAACAAACCTTTTAGGACAAGATGGTATAAAAGTAAATTTTCCCATAACATTGGTTTTCCCAGCAGGAGTTCAGTGCTTGTCACTGTTACATATTTCGGGGAAGAGCACTCATTTAATACAGCTAAATGCTTGTTCAGCGAGGTAACCCACTGTTGTTGGTGTGTTACCAGGCCCTGAGTCATACACTTCAATAGATGCTGATTTACTGTTGGCCGAGTGTGAAAGTGCCATGTGGTGTGCATCTTCAGTGAGAGAGATTGGTGCTGGGAACTCAGCGAAATAAATCAATAAAATCCTGCTGAAGGGACTTAAGCAGTCTTGGGGGTTCGACTCCAACAGCCCTTTGCTTCTCGCATGTGAGACAGTTGGTGGCCCAGCTGGCCCAGATATAGTTACGGCCTTGAGTGTGGTTGAAAAAATGCTCTTGCTGGGGGGGAACCCACAACTGTCCATTCTCTTTATACTCCTACCAGTGTCCATCCAAAGACTGTATCTCCGCAGTGCTTCAGACAGCCTGCTAACAACTGCTGACTGTCCTGTACACTTGACATGGCATAGAGTTAAAGGAGGATTTAAGGAAAAATGAATCTAAGGAAAATAAATCTAAAGAAAAAGATTTATCTGGGAGTCTGGCATAAATGCCACATAAGTCACCCTGAGCAGTGTAAAATCCCAGTGTTGGCCTTACGAGTATCAGAGCAAATAGCCAGTAGATCTGCTGAAGGGAAGATCCACTTTGGTGGAGACACTGGAGCCCAACATGGTTGTATCACTGTTTTATTGTTAAAATTATGTGGGATAGGAGGGAGAGGAGGAGTGTAAGACACCCTACTAAGTACTTGATGAAAAATACTTGGAAAATTGTGAGCTTAAATTGAGTGGCTTTGTGCCTATCCTCAAATTCTCGTTACCTCTAGTGAAAGAATTCAAGAGACCTTTAATAATTCCCAAAGCAGCAGCAACATACCATTAAAAAGCTGGTATTTTTTTTATAAAGGATGGTTTTGCTTGTAATGCTTCTAATGAGATACTAAAAACTGGAATGGTACAGTATAGCTATATGTACCTGGATGTGCTGGTGGTGTTTGAAAAGGAATTTGGAGACTCTTCTGTGGGAACAGGGGGAAAGAAGCCTGAGCTCCCAATAATTCATTATGCTGAACAATTCCAGGTGTGCTTCATGTATTGGGCCTAACAGGGAATTCTCAGGTTGAGGCTTTCAGTCGAGGACTTCATCCCTGCCATGGTGTGTCGGACTTGCCAAGTCTATCAATAACAGTCAAAGTCATCTGAGTTGGACACCGCTACTCGTTTACAGCTATAGTGTACAGCTTCTCTGTCAGGCTCCTCTGAGTCATTTCTGAGGCTGAGCTCTGCTGGAGATGGGATTCCAGATTTATGCAGAGAGAAATATTTAGCGTTGTGCTAAGATATGTTTTTGTTGCAGGCAATATGGTCCCCTTATGGCACAGTAGTCTTGGTACTCCTTGTATTTCAAGAAGCTGACTTAATTGCGCACTAAACATAATTCTCTGGTAGGAGTAGCAGTACTATAGTAACATGAAAGACTTGGCATGTGAAGCGTTTTTAAATTTACTTCCTACGTAGGTAAGCCTTAACTTTGTGAACAGGAGCTGTGAGATCTTGCAAATTCCAAGGAGGACGGGACAGTTACCTATTTTGTGTTCCGTAGATAAACAGCTACTTGACTTTTTAAACTTTCTAGAATTTGGAAATTAAAAATCAAATACGTATGTCTTTGAAGGAGCTGTATTTTATCTTCACTAATTTCTTGTAATGAGAATGTTTTTCCATTTGGCTTAAAAGTAAGGAAGCGATGTTTGTTTGGTTATGAGTCACTTCTGATATTTCTCCACATAGACTGTGTAGATAAGCTGCAGAGAGATTTAATGTACAAATTGCCTTCAGAGACACGCGTGTCCACTGGAATTCACTTAGAGCACATTGAGGAGTTTGGGATGTGATGCCACATAGCACCACTTAACTTTGACATTGATAATAGTACAGTGATTTTTATTAAATCTTATCAATATAGTAGTAACTGTCTTCATCCCTCGCTTCCTGTAGATATCTGTCAGCAAGATAACTTGGAGGGGATAAAAATAAGTTGTTAATTCCCAGAATATAGCTACAAGCAATGACTTTAGCAGTTCTGGCAAGATGATCAATTTAAACACTAACAGTGATTCCTATATATTTTTTTAACCAGTCATACTGCATGGTGGTCATTTTAAATGGAGATCTAGCTGTCCTGTGGTAATTGCTCTAATCAAAATGTCAGGAGCAAACCCCAACACAGCATCACAAACTGTAGTTAGTGAGATATTTGGAGCGCCTGTGGTCATGACCCCTGCAGACCTGACTGTTTTAGTCAGAACTTGTGTGCTATCTCTTTCCATTTTAATTCCCTGCACTTACCACCCCAGAACCCCACAGTATTTCCTTCTCGTTCTTCTTCTTTTGCACATGACCACCTAACTAGACTTGGAAAGAATAATTAATGGGAATTGAAAAATCCCTTTCAACCTTACTGGCATTATTGATGTTTGTATTGAAATCTCGTAGACCTTGTTTAACCCTTGATTGCCTTCTGTGCCTTCCCTAATGCGCCCATTAGTGTTTTTCTTGGAACAACCTTGCATGCTGGGCTCTCTAGTTTTGTTTTAACTGATTGAAAGCAGTTTGCTATCAATCTCTAATTGGAGATTAGAATCTCTAATTGGAGTCTGTAATTTTTTTTCCCCACTGATTTGCCTGTTACCATTATGACAGCAATGAAGTAATGGTGATACAACTTCACTTTTTGCCTTCAAAATCTTCCAAAAGGCCACGAACACAGGGCTGTCAGGGGTCTCGTCTGGCTGTTGGGGCTCTGTTCAGAAGCTTGTTGGGCGACTCTTTGACCTCAGGTCTGTAGGGTTTATGAGGAATAGCTTAGCATTACTGCTGATAATAGTGGTGAAACCACAGAGAGGTAAAAGTGTGCCTGTTCCCCAACCCGCTGTTTTGTGCAACTGTTAAAAGGCGTAATTCCTTTTCTCACTCAGCCTGCAGCAAAGCATGGTAAATGTCACTAGTGCAGCAGATATCTCAAGCTACATTACATGAAGCATTACAGACAGAAAACTGAACAAGCCTGGAATTTTTCGAGATGGTTTTGGGAGCTGTGTAGTCAGTTCATTGTGTCCTTCAGTGTAATTTGGGTACCTTTGTATATTCTGTGTTGCCATTTATAAGCCTCTCTGGATATCTGATAAATAACCTCTCAAAAAGCTTCCTGAAAAATACTTTAGTCTGGTGGTACACAAGGAGATAACCTTGGAGATTTGGCCAGGTGATATCTTACTACTTCTCAGAACTCATTGCAGAGGGTCTCTTGCCTCTGCATGGCTGTCTTGTGCAAGGTGACCCCCTCCAGCTCAGGTGTGTTTTCACTAATTGCAGCATAACCAATATGCTTTGCAAATAAGCAAGGAAGAAACATAATAACTTTAAATTATCTAAAAGATACGTTTATGATTTAAACCAAGGATAGCTTATCTTGACATGTCCTGTGTTGCTTGACACTTGGTGTTAATGGTAATTAGGTTTTGGTAAGACACCCCTGGCTGCAGCCTGCTCCTGCGGCGCTGGGGTGGGGGCAGCTTGGGGATGCCTCTGTGCCGGGCCACCTCCTACTGCTGGAAATCCAGCCCAAACTCAGCATTTCAAAACACTGCCCTAATCAAAACTGCTTGTCTGTCACCAAATCACTAATAATCCATCAATCTTGATTCCTAACTGCAGGATAATAGAGTGGAGGATCTAGTATTGACTTTTTTTAATTCTGCTGGGAGCTTGCTGTGTGTGTCAGCAACAAGACAGCATTCTTCAGATGGCTTTCACAGTGCATGGTAATGAGCAAAAGACTAGTAATCATCAAATAACCCCCTATTAAAGCCATAGTGATAAGCATCAACTTCAGCTGGCCTCAGTATGAAAAGCTTGCTGATTTGATGCAGCTTGTAACAAAATGGTTTAAAAAGATCTAAACAGAGTGGATAATATCCACAATTATCCAGTGGTGCTTCATTAGAAGGAGGTATTGCTGTGCTGTGCCCCTGACAGGCAGCGAGAGTGACGAGCAGCACTTGAGTAACACCCTGGACTAATAAGCAGATGGGCCTGGCATGGCCAGTGGCCAGGGGTGGATCTGCTGGGCTTGGGTCCTGGTGTGAGAAGGCAAGAGGGAAGGTGCTTAGCTCATCGGGTGTACCTTTAATAGACATGACTTAAGCCACATTTTATAAGTTAAAAAATGTCTGTGTCGCTACAGCTGTTTATCTGGGGCTCATCGTTCAGTGTTTGTGTAGACCTCCTGGTTGAGAACTTGCCGTGTAAGTGGTTTTACACACACAAAGATGCAGTTTCCTTCCTGAGACTTAAGTAGAATGTAAACATAACTTTGTAAGGAGTCTGCATGTGCCCTGGAAGGAATTCTTCCCCGCCCAGAACCTTCTGTTGTGCTCTCATTGCTGTGTGAACAGCCTGTTTATCTCAGACTTCTGTCATATTTTTGGAGATGCAAATACTGGATTCATAAAACAGAATTGAAAGAGGAAAAAGACCAGATTGATTAGGAAAAGTTTCAGTAGTTTGGTTCCCAAATCTGCCTGGGATAGCACATTTCCAGCAGGAGGGGATGTTTGTTTTGCGGTCATTTTAGTTTTGTTTTGTTTTGGTTTTGTTTTTTTTCAAAGGCTGAAGTACATTGCTGATGCTTACAAGGTTCTTCGTATTCTAGGTAGCTAAATGTCCAGAAAGAATCCATTTATTCTCTGTAGCAGTCTATTAAAAATGTACCAGTCGGAGAGAGGAAATAAACTGAATATGGTTGTAACCAAGGAAGTCTGAAACCATGACATGTTATCAAAGACAGAAGAGCTTCTACTTTTTAAAGAGACGACTGTGTGAGAGGTTTTTGTAGTCATCTTTGAGCCCGTTGGTTTCTAACTGATTGCCCTACCATCTGAGCATCCTATTTCTTGGGTTGTTTTTCTTCAAAAAAAAAAAAAGGTACTTTTTTCTGTGTACCTGTAGGATTGCCTTTATACACCCAGCATCCCACATCTGAAACATTTTGGGCAGAAAGAATCATGGTGACAGGAAAACATAGAGACTTTTCCAGGCTCGGTGCCAGTGGCTGTGTGCCGTGGTCATGGGTAGCTCCAGTGGGAGGCAGGGACGGGGGGCTGGCATCGCAGGCGTGCACTGTAAAGCAGTGTTGGAGCAAGGGCCTGGCAGCTGCCTTGCACGACGACTGGCACTGCCATGTCTTTGATGGGACAGGGTGCTGCGTGGCAGGAGGAGCCCCACGCTGCTGCTGCGACTCCGCTCGCTCACGCTTGCGTGCGAGGATGGCAAGGCGTTGGGAGGTGTGTGGCAGCACGCCTGGCACTAGCCGCGAGACAGTGTGCAAAACTGCCGTGATCACGGAGCAATTTCGGCTGTGGACAGTCTCAGGGAGCAACATCATCACTTGCTTGCTGTCAAAGAACAAAATTTGCTCTTGCAAATCAGCAGTAGTGAGGGCTATTAAATCCTTTGCGTTTCTGAAATATTTTCTGTTTTTTCCCTCCAGATGGCAGCTCTTCAGAGTCCTTTCTATGGAGATAAAATGAACCTGTTTTCTCTTTGCCAAAAAATAGAGCAATGTGACTACCCACCTCTTCCAGCTGAACATTATTCTGAAAAGGTAAATTGGGAACATTTTTGCAGGGGAATGTGGTGGGGGGGACAGTGAAGTTCCTCCCCGCACAGGGGAAAAAGAGCCCAGGAGAAGAAGCCCCCCAACATCTGAGGCGGAACAGGAGATGGCCAGAGGGTCCTGGGTACCTTTAAAGCTGGCTAAGGAAACTATTGTTGTGATGTCTGAATATTGACAAGCTAAATTAAGACAGAAAATAAGATTTCTTAACGTGGGGAGGATTTTGAAACTGAAAGTCTGTGACGCTGGCAAAAACCAACAACGAACCGTGGGAAAGCCCTCTCCTTTGTTTCCTTTCCCTTAAAATAACATACCATAAAACAGTGCTTAAATTTTTGTTTATGAAGTTTTCAGTGTGTAACAAGGGGGGAAAAGATTCTTTTTAAGAAAGAGAGGGCAAGGAAAGCTTTTTAGTTTAATGAAATAAGCATCTATACAGCAGCTGTATGGGGGCTTCCTAAAGTCTGGGTTTTGCGCATATGAAAGCGAGGGATGGAGGGCAGTAGCTGAACCAAAGTATATAAAAAAAAATTGTCACTGTGCATGCTTGCTCAGCGATGTTTCACTTCAGCTGCAAACACACATGCTGTTTTTGTTCAGGGCCTTTTGAGCTGGGTTTTTTTAATTATTTTTGTCCCTTACCTAGACAAACCAGCTGTTTTTCCTTACCTCCTCATTCAGTTACAGTTGCCTCCTATTTGAAAGGAAATGGCTAATGTAATTTTAAATGTTCACCATATCCTTTGGGGGTTTTCTTTTGTTTTATTCTACCTCAGAGTTCTGAGGAGCAAGAGGCAGGATGCAGGGGAAATACTGTACGCAGCCGGTCTGGTCTCTACCCTGAGAAGGGACCCTGCACCACACATTTTACATTTTACTTAGTTTTTTTACTTGCTAAGTAACTCATGCAAAAAGATTGAGAACCGTTCTGGAAAAGTGCATTTTTAAATTATTCCCCCCTCCCCCCCCCCCCCCCCCCACGCCCGCCGC
>NW_010972742.1:330413-363809 GCF_000737465.1 Haliaeetus leucocephalus | reverse complement strand
CCCCAAGCTGCCGTAGCAGCAAGTCCCGGCTCTGTGCGTTCACGTTTGCCATGCTGTTGTAGCATGCATTTCAGGATATGCCTGCTGGCAGCAAGAATTAGTGTAAGTTGACAGATGTGTTTCCTGTCTTTACAATTACTGTCTGTTTGCTTCCCTCTGGCAGTGCTAAAGACTGTGTGTAGTGTAGTGATACAATCCAGGGTGAGAAGGATGGTTTAAAGCTCAAAGGCGCCAGGTCCCAGAGAACTAGGCTCCAGATGGTGTTCATACACTATTAACAGAATGCTTGACAAAGTCTGAGGAGGGCTGTGCCTTTGGCTGTAGCTCATCTCGCTGCATTAGCTGCTGCTTCTTACTGAAACCGCAAAGAGCTTCAGTTTTGTGAATATTAGAACATGACTCCACCATGAACAATATTCGGTTTAGTACGTACTTTTAAAGATTGGATTTTCAGATGCTTTCGGAGTGGATAGCCAAAGGGAAAGTGTGGTGGTGTCTCCCAGCAGCCAAGCTAGATAAGCCATGCAGGCAGGCAGGATCAGAAATGTACAGGCAGCTGCCTGCAGCAGCAAGTTGTACCAGAAAGAATTTGTTCTTCCTGCAGCCGGTGGGTGGGTGGTTATCTCATTCTGGACATACATGTTTTCCTTCAAGAGCGAATGTCTCTGTTTTAGATTGAAAGGACAGTCTTTGCAACCATGCTGATGTTGTCACTGCTGCAGGTTTGTGAGTGATGTGGGAAAGCAGTAAAACCTTTGTATCTTCCTGCTCGAGGGCAGGGGTGAGGATTAGGCCCTGCCATGCTACCACTTTTCAGTGATGCTCTGAGCCATCGGTATGTCTTCCCTTCACCTCAGTAATGCGGTCTTGAAGCAAAGCTTCGGCTGTAGGCTGACTGCTGATGACATGAATATTTTAGTTGCAGCGTTGTTTTAGATGAACAAGGCAGAGCATTTATTGAAGAATGCCTGCTTTAATGGTGTTCCCTTTCAGTGATGTTTCTCTTCTGTGTAGCCTTTGTGGCTAACCAGTCCAAATCCTCCCATGATCAACTGGCGTGCTGCTTGGTGCAGGAGGAGGAGCTGGGACTCCAGCCAGGATTAGTTTTCTATATCGGGAACAAATTTGCTAGTAATTGGAGATACTGGTTGGCAGTGCTTATCAAGGCTTGCTCTGTCAGTTCCTTGTAGATGATGGTGAAATGCCTGTGCTGTGTTTAAGTGCTGTATTTATATGGGAGTACAGCTACTGGTTGGACGAATTGTACTGATAGCACAGGCTCTGGTCAGAGCTTTGGAAATATTTTGTTTGTGGGCGTTTTGTGGTGATCTTGTCTATCAGAGCTGAGGTACGTGTTAAATCTTTGGAGTCTCCGGGTTACAAAGGCAGCACCCCCCTGCCCTCAGATGAATGAAGAAAAGTCATCATAGCAGTTACGAGAGAATGGGCCAGGCAGCGGAGCTGGGTTTACCCTGGAGATAGCCTGGCTAGGGGGTTTGTATTGCTCTCGGTGTGTACACACAAAATGACAGGCAAGGTGGTTAGCAGTAATTGCATTACACTGTGTCCTTGCCACTTGTGCTGCCTGCGTGCCCCTGCCTCTGTCCTGCCTGCACGTTTGCTGCTCGGCCGCCTGCCGCCCTGCAGGAATCCTACTGAAATGTGTATCGGTCCCAGTGACAACTTGAAGCATGGGGCCTTGCTCCATCCAGAGCTGAAAACCTCACTTGAGTACGTTCAGTAATGCAGCTGAAGCTGTGTGCTTGATAGCTGTATGGTCATGCTTTTAATTACCATTAAAATAATTGGCACCGTGGATACCAGGAGGATGTGAGAAGATCAGAGGCTCAAGGCTGTTTCTCCCGGTGCCTCGGGGGTACGAGCAGCTTTCAGTGTCTGTATAATTAAAAGCTACAATCTTTCATGTGCACAATAAAGAGGGCTGGGAGGTGGGGAGACTTCAGCCCTTCTGCATTTTATTTATTAAACATAATCAATGACCAGTCTCTCTTTTTCACAAAGGTTTTTAGGAAACACTGGTGTTTGACAGCTGTGCTCCAGTATCTTAAGATGCAGAAGTGCTGTTCTTACATTAAAAACCTTGAACTGGCTTGTTATCAGGGATTGGTGTGGGAAGTGCAGTTGTTAATACAGGAGAGCTCTGTTCAGGACACGTTTTTAAACCTCTTCCTCTACTCCTCCCTTTCCTGAGTCCATTTGCACTGAAAAGTCCATCCCTGCCCGTCACCTCAGTCAGATCTCTGGTACTGATCTCGTTTTTCCTTCCTTCATCCATGTCCTGCTCATGCCACTGGTGCCTCCTTCTGCCCAGTGCCGCCTCCCCAGCCTGTGCCTTTGGTGCACTTTGCTGGGTCCTCCTGCGCTGGGCTCCCTTGCTGGCTCCTCCAACCTGCTGCTTCCAACTCCTGTTGACTGTGAGCTGCTGGTCATCTGATGATACTGGTCATCTCTGCTCTGGTTCTCTGAAGTGTATCAAAAGTCCCCCGGGGAAAAATATTTTTAAAAAAAAAAAAAAAAAAGCCCAGTGTCAGGAGTAATGGGTGGTTATTGCAATCTGTGTAGAGCCGCAGTAAACCACTGAGCAGGGAACCCCTAGGTATGTATATGCTACTAGTGCGTTGTGAATGACGATGTAAAATCCACTGGCTTGTGTGGAAGATTTAAATCTTCAGTGCTGAAGGTTTGGTGGGAAAGGTTCTTCCTGGCCCTTTTGTAGGGTGCGGGGGACATGGGACAGGACAGATGGTCGTGTGCCTGCAATCTGCCTGGGAACGTCTGCGTAAGAGAGATTCTCAGCTCCTGTCCTGAGCTCCAGTGGTTGGACAAACATTCCTGTAGCCTTTTCCAGGAAGAAATGAGCAGATTCATTCACATTTTTGTGCATGTTTTCCTGTCTTTCAGCTGCGGGAGCTGGTCAGCATGTGCATATACCCTGATCCAGATCAAAGACCTGACATTGGTTACGTGCACCAAATAGCAAAACAAATGCATGTTTGGACCTCCAGCACATGAACCATCTGCAAACACTCAAGAAGCCAGCACAGCTCAGTCTTACTTGAATTTTTTTTTCTCAGATGAAACCGACTGGTGCCTAGTCACATAAGTGAGAGGGTTGAGCACTCATAGCAAGATGCTCCATTATTTCTGCAGGTTATTTGACAAGGACTCTTACATGGTGGTCATGCTTTAAAGTGAAGATTCTGTGAGGTATTGCAAGTGATTTTTTTTTTTTTTTTTTAAGGCCAATAATGTTACAGATGTAGATCATTTAAGGGTCCTTTCTTAAAACTGTTGTGTGTAATCTAGGATAGATGATATTAACAAGGGTGTCAGAGCATTTGACACACCCCTTCTATCTTAACTGTAATGTGAAATATTGAAATAATTCCTTCAGTGAAATCACTTTATACTAATGTAAGAATTACAGTAGATTTTGTGTAATTTGTATAACTGCTACTTTGCCTCTTCTGCAAATGGTTAATAGCAAATTCAGTTTTTACTTCGTATATTTTAAAGCAGCCATTTATGTGTTTTTATTAATTCCCTCCTCTTCAGACTTAGGAACTGGGAAGGGTTGGGGGGGGTGGGAAACACATTTGTTTCAAGATTTCTTTTTTTTAACTGAAAATTTAGAGTGAGTATTTTGCTGATGCATTTATCTGTTTAAGTTGGCTACAGCCAATGAGATGAGTTAAGCATGTACCTGGGGAAAAAACAAAAAAAACATGCCAAACCAACCCAAAACAAGCATTGCTTCTGCAAATAATTCCTCTTTAAACTTATTTTCCCATTTGGCATGATTCTTTTTAGACTACAGGTTCTTGTTAAAAAACAGTGTTTACCTAAGCCAGCTAGATTTTGGTGAAGATAATTCCACAAGTTCAGTAGTACATTAGGTACTATAGGTAAAACTGACTTAAGCAAAGCAGTGTTTTAAACACTTGGAAATTTTTAGAAAAAGAAATAAGTAAAATGCTTTGTGTATCTAATTCTACATAAGGATCAGCCCCTGTCTATTTAACTGTGAAAGCTAATTTACAGAATGTGAATTTTTATAAAAATCTCAACCTGATTTGAAGGAGTCATCTTCTTTAACTACATGAAAATTTTCAACCAACTAAATTCATTCATTGAATCAATGATTTGTTTCATTACTGTTGATGAAAAATATTCACTGCTTTAGGAACAAACGTGGATTCACGTTCAAGTGTTTCCATTTCATTTGCCTGTTCAGAGGAACAGGGCTGCACTTAACGTTCTTGAAGACTACAGTGGGGGAAATAAATAAGCCTGTACTGTTGCAGCGCTGCTTCCATGTGTGACGGTGGCTAATGCCAAAAATGTAGATTTGTGTGTGACAGTTCTAATGCAGCCTGTGCCTGTTTTTTGTTTTGTTGGGTTTTTTTCTTAAGAAAAGCATACAATCCTTAATTTTTTTGGAAATAAGATTAGGGTTAGAGGGTTACATACATATATATGCTTTTAGTGGATTTTTTTAACCTAATTTGCTCTACTTAAAGGAAAACTGCAGTGCATCTTCAACTATGTCCCATCAAATTTTTAAATATTTATATAGGGTAGCAAAGAAAAGCTATTAATTGCTGTGAATAATGTTGGTATCATTAATACAAGGTACCACTTTATTGAGTTTTCTCAGCAGAAAGTTGAGCCTGCTGCTCTCATGAGAGATTCAGGAAATTCAGATCAGCATGAGAATGCAGTGGAGGCACCAGATTGCTTCCAACATTCCCAGGCAAACTTGTTGAATTTATACCCAGCTTCTTTAGCAATTCTTAGATTTAAGACTGAAGACTGTCACTTTTACACTGCAGCTTTGCTTTAAGCCATGGTGGCAGCTACACATTCAGAGGGATGGTTGTGCTGCGCCTCTCTTGGTGTAACACAGAAAAGGATCTTTGGCTTCCAGGGAAGCTCAGCTTAAATTTGAGTATCTTGAGAAGTCTGGTCACTTTCTTGCTACATAAAATTTATTAGTGCTTATAAGCAAATGTATTTCAAAGGGTAATTTTTTGCAATTGTGCATTTTTAGATAAATAAAAATGATTTACAAAATAAACAACTTTGTTTAAAAAAAAAGTCCAGTATTAAGGAAAATATTATTTAACAAAACAAACCAACCACTGAAAACAGGCCTATGTGTGAAACTGTTCCTAACAGCCTATTATGTGTAGATACTTTTTGAGAAAAATGGGTGAATGGACTATATAAACTGTATCAGTTGTCCCCATGGAAAGGTATATATGATGGTCTTTACCCTCTAGAGCTGGTTTTCCTGGCTGTTTGTTGCAGGATGCTAGGAGTAGGGACTGGTACCAGTTAACCTTTTGAAGCTGACTGTAGATGATATGCCTTCCCTTTTGGCTAAATGAGAAAATTTTGCAGGTGGATTTTCTGATACCCTTTTTTTTTCCCCCAGGATTATGTGGTGCTGTATGAAACAGCTTGAAATGAGTTTATCTCAAATACAGGCTCAGGATTTTAGGACAAAAAAGGTCCAAGTGGAGGCAAGTAACAAGACAACTAGACTGAATTTTGCTGTGTTCAGTCATATAATTTAGAAAGGAAAATGTGTGTACCAGTGTGGAGGCTGGACCTATGCCACATCCTGTCTCTATCCACAGAGAACAGTAAAGAATTAACTTAAACATCCCACAATAACCAGTGTTACTTCCCTGCAGTAACATAGGTAGAAGCAGTCTGCTGTAGGTCAAGGTCAGCAGTTCAGAACCACCAGTACTCACCCTTTTCCTACCATTTCTTTATCTGGTATGTATCCATCAAGAACAGAACATTATGTTAAATTTAAACTCATCACTTTATGTGCAAGCCCAATAGTTTTACTCTTGCTCTTTTGTTCCTGGAGTAAAACAACAAAACAGCTGCTGTGCTTAGTGGTTTTTCTGCCCCAAATGACAGTACAATGCTTGGTATCTGCTCCAGGAGCCTGGCTGTCTTCCCCATGTTAATACAGATCTTTTAGGGTAAAGCCCACAGCACTAAAAAGAGTGGGGAAGAGGCTGCACTTGTGTTCTGCATGAGCCTTACCTTTTCAACACTGTAAAAAGGAAAAAGCAGCAAAAGAAATGAGCACCATGTAAAAACACTAATTAGGAGAATGGTCAGAACCCTCTTTATTCTGTATCAGCTGCATGTTTCTCTTGATGCTGCAAGGCTTCTAAACATAACTAGTGCTGGGCTCCAGTGACACAGAAGGGCTGTGTATGATGGTTCAGGAAGTGTCCATGGTTTGTACAGTTTCATCCACAACCTCAATTTCCAGGAGTGCTACATTTTCTGTGAGAATAGCAGTAGTTCCCTTTTCACACTTGTATCTACCATACCTGTTAAAGAAATAGGTGAAAATTAAGCTGGAAGATGGTACTACATAGGCAAAGTCTCATGTACAATTTTAGAACTAATCAGTTTTTCTCTAGAAGTTTCCTGTAAAAGTCCAAAGTAAGTAAAGGAACTGTGCTTACTGCAGAAATCTAGACTGATTGCAATAACTGGTAAGGGTTCAGATTTCCTAAAAATGCTAGTTTACATACTGACTTAAAAAAAAAGTTACTTTATAGAAGTAAGTGTGATCTTATTATAGCACAGGACATTCTTGCTGTGCACTGTCACTCAAAGAACAAGCAATTTATTTACTTTTTGCAACTCTATAATAATTTCACCAATGTACTAGCTTTGGATTCTGTGCTAAAATTAGCTAACATTTAACACAAAGACTGCTAGTAATCAAGCCATGTTTGTGAAATCTTAACTGCATCCAACTAAATGAGTTGTCACCTTTTCACCCATTTACAGAGCAGAATCTAAAATCTCACTTTAAATGTGAAATAAAAACTCTCCTAGCTGACTACCAATAGACATTTCTGCTCAGAATGAAGTGTTATGCTTATGGAGTTGTACAGTAAGAAATCCAAAAGACCTTAACTGGAGCAGTGCAATTCATTGTGGCTTTGGCGATAGTTGTCTACATTAAAAAGAAGGGAAGAAGCAATTTCTTTAAATTCTACTATTTTTGCACAATTCATTACACATAGCATAAAAGTACATACTGCAAAAATCAATCCTTTAGCTGCCTTGAGGGCTGTGATTTCCCTGATGAGGCAATGTAGTTCACCAAGCAACATATCTGAGTGTTCAGAATTAAAATTTGCCAGCTCCTCTAACACTCAAACACTTGAGTCCTGTGTTCAGTTTTGGGCCCCTCACTACAGGAAAGACATTGAGTTGCTGGAACAT
Source organism: Haliaeetus leucocephalus (assembly GCF_000737465.1). Classification (NCBI taxonomy): domain Eukaryota; kingdom Metazoa; phylum Chordata; class Aves; order Accipitriformes; family Accipitridae; genus Haliaeetus; species Haliaeetus leucocephalus. The sequence goes on along the minus strand of NW_010972742.1, from coordinate 356,516 downwards.
GTTCAGGAGGGCAACTGAGTTGGTGAGGGGCCTGAAGCACAAGTCTTATGAGGAGCAGCTGAGGGAACTGGGGCTGTTTAGTCTAGAAAAGAGGAGGCTGAGGGGACACCTTATCACTCTCTACAACTACCTGAAGGGGGGTTGTAGTGAGGTGGGTGTTAGTCTCTTCTGTCAGGTGGCTGGAGACAGGATGAGAGGAAATGGCCTCAAGTTGAGGCAAGGGAGATTTAGGTTAGATATTAGGAAAAATTTTTTTACTGAAAGGGTTGTCAAACATTGGAATGGGCTGCCCAGGCAAGTGGTTGAGTCACCATCCCTGGAGATATTCAAAAAGCAAGTGGACAGGGTACTTCAGGACATGGTTTAGTGGACATGGTTAATGGTTGGAGTCAATGATCTTGAAGGTCTTTTCCAACCTAAATGATTCTATGATCAAAGCAATGTCTGTGTTGTCTTAAAAATCCACCATAGGGCATGTTTTCCAGCCACTGGCTAGAGGGGGTCTCTAGAAATAGAATAAAACACAACCTGGTAGTCACAGGCTAGAGTTGTGGCGTTTTCTCTTGGTTTTTCATTTTGTCCTGCAGTGAGTTTGTATATAGTGGCTAATGACAGGCTGTGCTGCCTGAGACTGCTTTTTCAAATCCCCACGCTAAGATTATGCAGAACTGCAGGGGGTACAGTGATGCCACTAGTCTTTCTGACACCACACAAATTTCAGCAAGAACATGGCAGAACAAGACTATGTTGCTACCTGATAGCAAAAGAAACTCAAGTTACCTGCTCAGTCACAAATGTGATACTTGATTCCTTTCTCAAACTGCCTGGAACTCAAGAGCAGCCTCTTGGCATGGTAAAGCTGTGGCAGGTAAGCAATTCATTTGTTTCCTTCACACATCTGTATGTGCCACTAGCAGCCTCTACTCAGCTGCAGGTACAGCCACTAATTTTGTTTTCTTGTTTAGTTGAAATTCGTAAAGAGATCTAGAGATTACTCTGACAAAATTCAGTATTATGGAAAATGGGAATTGCTGGGAAGAACATGGATAAGGCACAGTTTCAGGAATACTAACCTGTCCCCCTTTCTGTTGGACACATCATATGGACGGAGAAAATCCAACTTGTTCTTGCTTATTACACAGATATCTATGTTGCTGCCAGAGCCCAGATCATTGTATATGCCAGCTGCAATGGCATCTCTCACCAGCTGTTTGGCTTCCTCTTCCTGGAAAAGTTAAAAAAGCTGTCATTGCACAAGTGTTGGCATTTCACAGAAATGTTTGTCTGTGTGACAGTGGAAGCTGTGAGGTCTCAGAACAATAAATGAGATACCAGCACCTTTTTAATCAAAGTACTGCAGAGCATTAACACCAGTTCTGAGCAGTGGGACTATCTATAGGACCACCTTTTATCCTGCTCATGATCCACCACCCCCCAGCACAGATCACACTTAGTAAAGACAGTCAAGGAAGCAAAATTAAGACTTTTGTCTTAACGACTGGAGAAAATAAATTTTACAAATTTTTATCTTCCAGGCTTTTGCACATGGGTACAAGTTCTCTATGGTACCCTCTGTGTAACAGCTGCATACAAGTTAAAGATTCATACTAGTTTAGTTACATAGGGCCTATCCCTTCCCTACATAGGGACTATTTAATCATAGTCTGTAGTAGCAAAATTATTTCTATGATACTGTAACTTAGCTTGGTTTGCAAAATTTGTTCAGCTCATCTTAACAGTAACTGTGTTGCAAAGCAGCCTTGCTCTGTACTGAACTGTAGCTGGCTAATATTTTTACCTCCAGTCCTGAACACAAGTGCAGAGAATTTAAAGAAACCTGCTGAAAATACTGGTCAAACTAGGTACCTCTATCAAAATACTGCAATTTGTAGTTCAGTTCTTACCATTTAAGTGAAAAAACAGAAAATTTGCTAGTTTTTCTGCTGTACACTTCAGAAATTCCATAGGTAACTAAAGCAAAATAGATATTTAATATAGTTCATTTAATACATACTGTATTTATATATTTCAAAAGCATGTGTATTTCTGAATTACTTTGTACAACTAGTAGAATTGTATTTGCAAAACTAGAATAGAAAACTGGAACAGGAAATAAGGCTCCCTATTCTTATTGCTTTGAAACCATGCACTAATCCTGCAAAAGTTAATGTTTGCTTTCTTGCAGGTGTTACATATCTACCTTCTTTTAAAAGGGCAAACATGCAGCTGCTGAAATACAAGTGCTGCACCTACTTGTGAGAAATTTACTCTTTGGAAGCTGTCTAAATAGCTTGAAAGTAAGTGCAATAGCATCTATGTCACACAAACACAAGTAACATTCAGATGAGTGCCTTTTTCAAGAAAACATTTCAAATTCATCAAACTCTCCATTAAAGTATTACAACAGATGTGTAATCATCTTCATTCCCCCCCCAATAAAATGCATGAATGGTGTCGATGTGAAAGCATCAGAAATACAAGTTTTTGATACACCTGACAGCCTTTACTAGACAAGAGGAGGTTATTACAGCTGCGCTGGCTCCCTCTACAGCTCCCAAGCAGGGCTTATTCCTATTTCAAAGGCAGCTTACCGAGTATCACAGATGAGATCCAGTGCTATTATAAATAATCTGACACAGCCAGTAAACCCTTAATTTTGCACTGCAACTGAAGATGGTGAGCATGAAGAAGTGTTGCAAAACAACTTTCTTGATGTATCATTTTAAATCTTGTAAAAACCAGCTACAGGGATCTGATCTCAGTACCTACACATGCCAGTCCTTACGACAAGACACACTACAGCTTGACAAAGCCCCACAATTCAGCCTGGGGGTCAAGTCCTCTGTCCTGCACCTCTTCCCATGGCTCTGTATTACCCGCTAAGAGAGACAAAACCAACAAGGACATGTCCTGCACCCTCTGCTCCTCTGAAGCCTGTACAGAGGAAGCACTAGTGCTCCAGTGACCTGGCGAAAGTGTCAGAATGCAAGAAAACAGGCTGTGTGTGTCTGTCTCTACACACACACAGACACTGTAATCTTTTCAGTAGCCTCCTGAGTACATACCAGAGCGTGTAAGACACCTTAATTTTTCTCAAAGGTATGAAAACTGTGACTAGAGCATGCCTGTTCCAGTGAAGAAAGACTCAAACACGTCTATGAACACAAAAATTTGGACTCTGTTTTATCCTCAAGTCATTTATGGCAGTTGCTGCTCAGCTAGCCCAACACGATCATAACTGAATGCTCAGTTTACCCTCATCACTCATCACTGCTTTGCTGGTATTTCACACCTTTGAATAATCTTCTGCCACTAGACATCATGAACTGAAGAGCAAATGTTCAATGCCGATTTCAATAAATGCAGCTTTTTAAGATTTACTTAATTTTAAAGGCCTCCATGTCTCCACCGCTATCCTGCCACATGAAAATAATGATGCTAAAAGATCCACAGCCCGCTCCTCGAACCCCTGATGCAGACAGCAGCTGCAGAAGCCCCAGTGTACAAGTGCAGCTGAAGAGGAGCCCAAAATTAGCTCAGCTACAGTCACGTCTGCTCCCAGTGCATACTCTGCATTCTCTGATGGCCCTCTTAAAAGAGCTTGTTAATAACAGTATTCCTGTCCTAACAGCTTAATTAAGGTATTGACCAGGAGGGGGGCATTTTTTTCAGTAAACTATAGAAACAGCATAAATTCCTATTTCACTCTCAGTTTCATTAGTATACTCTTGAAAGAAAAAAATTGAATTACACTTTCTACCAAGCTGACTAGAACAATACAGCCATGCTGTAAAAATAATTCCTGTACCTTTCTTCAGTGTTTTTGGTAATAAAACTCTGAAAAGCAAGTATTTTCTCATTCAACTGATAGAAGACTACTTTCTGATTTGTTGTATGCTAAGGGTATTTTAGTGCTATAGTGGAAGTAAATATACTAAAATAAAAAAGAATGTATAGGTATCTTTTAAAAATTAAGCAGTAGCAAAGCCAGAATAATTTTAAGCTATTATGCAAGTGTTAGTATAAGAAAAGCACTGCAGCTTAGGAAAACTAAAGCAGCTTAGTGGATGTTTGTTCCCCTCTCCCTTTAATTTTATCTTTTTTAGACAACAATGTAAATATCGCAGAGCCCTCTCACTAATTTAAATTTTATTTCCTTTTTAAAATGTACTCTATCAACCCAGTGTTATCAAAATAGGTCTAAAAATATCCAGTACAGCCAGTAGAGCTCAGTTGTAACTGCACGAAGGCATCCACTACACTGAGAAAGTCTAAAATGTAATCTCGTCTCTTTCATGCAGTGCAGCCTAGTTCATGAACCTGGAATAGTTTTAATTTTAGAAAACCCTGCTTCAGTGCTGTTTACTCCTCCTCCTCTTTTCATTATTTAGAAAGATGACCAGAATAGCCACAAGAAAAAAAACAACCACAACATTCCTTGATAGAGATCCTGCACACGCAGTTCTAGCAAGGACTGCTATTTTACAATCAGAAAATAGGGGGTTAGCATGAAAAGTGCTGACATGGTCTTAAGTACAGGGGCATGAATGAGTCACTGTAATAATTAATCTTAAAAAAACCCTAAAAGTTCAGAGTATATAAAAGGAGCACTTCCTGCTTTACGGTTGCAAAGACCAAGCTAACTGGGAATATCATTCTCTCGGGTCCACGCTGCTTCTTAAATGAGATTACAGCAAGAGTGATGCACTGTAATACAAGTCAGTTGTGACAAGCAGCACTTTATAGAGCTATCTGTTTGTCTCCATCACCACATCACACAATGTGTCCCAGGACTCCAATGTGCAACTCCATTTACCACTACATGACAAATGGGCAGCACTTGTAAAAGGCGCAAAGAGGTCCAGATCAGCCGTGTAATGGTCACCACAGATGTACTGTAGTGCTTGAGGGGGGAAAACCAGACCCCCAAGTTCATTAAAGTGACCAGTAATGGATCTTTCAAAATGTGTCTTAGGAATAGTACAGTAAAGGCTAAAATAAATAACTCAGCATGGAAGGCTAATCTGAAATGGTGTTTGATAAATTATTTATAACACAGACAATTGTCTGCATTTAATATTGGTGCTACTGGTAGCATCTTTAAAAGATGATTTATGTGTTGTAATGCCATTAAGCTTTATATGGGCCCACTGCTAGCTATAAAGTCTGCTGAGATTTAGAGAATGAGTTTTAAACTGTCACTGCAACATCATAGTAGATAGAGCCTGTATTAAATCTTTACTTTAAACCTGTTATCTAGAGAGTTGCATTTTGTAGACACTCAAGAACTGATAGATTACCTCTCTACAGCTGCTATGCTGCAAGTCCCAAACAGCACCAATAAGGAACTTTTACACATTACTCTTGTATATGACTTGAATCAAGTTTCTCTTCTCACTTAACCAATTTCTAGATTTCAAATGCTACTGAAGGAAGAAAGAAGAGAGACTTTGCTACAGAAGATGTGGATATTTCTACATCATATGAATGCTGTCTTTACTAATAGCTTTTAAACAAGTTTATCATTATGCTTCCAGCAGTAAAGGGAGCAGCTGGAACAGCTTTGTGAATATTATTTCCTCAACATTTTGTAACTTTGCAAGCAAGTTAAACGGGAGATGCCTTTTCCAGACTTAAAAACTGTAGAAAGGATTATTTTTTTTTAAATCCTTACCAAAGTGAAATGAATACCTTCTGCAGGTCACCAGTATGCTGTTAGATAGGCAATACATAATGCAGTTCTCCACTAGTAAGTATTATCAAAAATTTGAAATATAGTGCACAATGAATATTAGTATAGAATGAATATGATAGTAACAGTTTTTGTAAAAATAAAAAATTCAAATACTTATAACTGTATTTTACAATAGAATAAAATTTATATAATATATATAACAGAATTCCAATTATATAATGTAAAAAGTTGATCCTATTTTGAGAATCTACAAGACTCGTGGGAAGAGAAGGGAAAAGAAAAAAATCAGAAGCTTCAGGAAGGACAATGATACTAAAAAAATAAATCTATAAAGGAGTGTTGGGAATTTGAGGCTAGGAAAGTGATACCTCTTGAAGGACATAAGCACCTACAGAAGCATAATTAGACTTTGGAAGAGTAATCAGACTACAACATGTGAGAGGATGTGTAAGTCTGCCTGTTGGGAGAAGTTGTGGTAGAGATCAATATGTAACTGGAAGCAATGCTAAAATCTGCTGGCTAAGTCCAAAGAGATAACAAAACAGAAGCAAAGTACTTTGTGTTTTTTTTCTTGTCAGGGGAGGTTGAAAGACTCCATTAGTGAGAATGAATTTGTTTTGGCTACTTTTTGAAGCTGGAAAGGAGCTGGCACATGTAATTTAAACCACTTGGGTTTTACAAGTCTTCACCAAAAAAAAAAAGGAGTATGCATTTCAAGTAGTACCTCATAAGCAGATGAATGACATACCTTGTTTCATAATTTATTTTTTTTTTAAATAGACCTAGCTACAATCAAAATAGTTTGCTTTTCTCTCATCTTTGAGCCAGTGAATGGAACTTAAAAGTAGGCAGTCTTTCTAGCTCTCCCCCATCTTTTGTTTGTACTCTACAAAGTCATAAAAAGTTAGAGGCAGAATGCTGAGATTTAACAGTCCAAACAATGCAAAACAAGCTATTAAAAGAGAGATGCGTGATGAATATGTAGAATCAGGATTCCAAATCATAGAAAACAGGATTAAACTGACATGCCAAATGACCACAGCACAAAGAAACATTTACAAGATAGAAGCTGCAAGTAGAAAGAATTAAAGGAACAAGCACACCAAAGGCAAAGGAGTTATGAAAATCACAATCTGTAAGATTAGCAGCATCTGGGAGACATGGAGCAGTAAAACAGAAAGATGGGTCCTGAGAACAGCCACCAGTGTGCATGAAGAAGAATGGGCAGAAATTATCTGAATATTCCCAGTACATGATGGAAAAATTAAGATATCAAAGATACCTAGGACTAAAACTGTGCCCTGTATAGGTATAAAGACAGCATCGCCTCCATTCTGCTGAATTTCAACCATACGCTATTTCAGAATCACGTATGCTCTAAAGAAAAAAAATCTAGAGAAGAATATGCCTTCCAATATTATACATAAGTTTATTTAGTTTTACTGAACAGCTCTTAAAGACTAAGATAAACAGAAATTTAGTAGTTTCTAAAGCAAAAGGGCAGGTGGGGTCTGTGAATTAACAACTCTATTACTTTGTGTGTTAAACAGCTAAGTTATTTTATATCAAGGTAACATGTATCATGTTATTTTCCAGTTCTGTTTCCACAGCCTTATTTAACAAGAAACTGAAATGCTCCAAATTCTGAAACATTACTTTCATTCACTCGCAGGAAGGCAAATGAATGACTCAATATTTGCACAACAGTGTCAAGGACTCAAAGAATATTAAATATGATTAGAATTTTCTCCCAGATTACATCCTATTCAAATGCTGTGGAACATGCCTTCTGTTTGGAATGGTGACTTCAAATACGTTTGTCTAAATTCTAACTTCTCTGCAAGCTTTCAAAGCTAGACTTCTATTTAAAAGAGAATTTAAAAAAAAAGCACAGGCCAGTTTGTTACATACATTCTTGTGTTTCCTTGCACCACTGCACTACTGCTCCGTTCATCACTGGGCACTTTCTCAAATGCAAAGTCTACGGAGCCTGTCTCTGCTGCTACCACCAATACAGTACATTAAAAGACAAAACCCCAACTGGCTTAAATCCCTGGATTATGAATACAGTGTTAATGTGCTGCCTAGTTTACACAAAAAATACAGAAAAATTAGCTTTGTTAGGAAGTAGCAATCTTCAGCACAAATATGGCAGGGGCAGGAAATTATGCAAAGAGAAATCAGAGCATAGCACTAACCTAGCAGTCTTGTTAAAACTCCGCAATTTGAGGTTTTACACAAATGTACCTACATTCATTCATTAATAGATCACAGAATCATAGATAAGTAATTCTTTACTGCATTTGATGTCAGTTTTGTTGTGAACAATATGTTAGTAAATGTTTATTTTTCTAACTGTTTTCTACCAAGAACTTCTCAAATAAAATACACCTTATTCCCTTATTATTATTATTATTCTCAGTGATTACAGTTTTTCATGTTCTGATGGTAGATGCTTGCAAGCCCAGACTCATCACCACCTCCCCCTTTCTGATATTGTACACCACACAAGTATAATAAACCATGTTAATATTTCATACCAGTGTGAAATATGCTGGAGTATCAATTCAACATCTGCTGTCTTTAGGGTACTGGCATCCCGCAGAGACACTTTCAATTTGTAATTGAGTTCTACACTGAATTAATCAGCAGTTTATCTTTTTTAGTAAAATAATATCTTCCCCACTAACCTGGATTTACATTAACAATTTATGCCAAATTACCTGCCAAGGCAAGAAACTTATATGATTCGGAACTACTATTCAGTAACATTAGTTCCTGTATGTCATTCCTTACATGAAGATTAGTACAATACATATTTCCAATGGTACAGAATTAAATTACAAGCTCCTCTCACAGCTACGGGATTTCTTTTAATACTCTTCCCATACTCCAAACTAAGAATGAATATGAAAATTCATTTAATCCATCACTTCTTATATCTGGGTGAAGTTCATTTTTTTTTAGGGAACCAATTCTCAAAAAGAACTTGCTCAACAGTAACAGAGCTGTAAATTCTGCCAGGCTGCGAGTTCTACTCTGACAGTGCAATATCCTCAATTTTCTATACAGCTACATTACTATACAGTAACATATGGAACCTTAACTATCAGGAAGTAGCCAAATATGTAAACCATGCAAAAGATGACAATTAAAGTTACTATATATTATTACTGCATATCAGAAAATGAGTATCCAGCAATAACATGTCTGGCTTCAAATAAAGCACATCTCTGTTCATATGACTATTACTTTACCTCTGAAAAAAGGATGGAAGGAAACAAAGGTCAACATTTTATTTGGAAAAAAGAAGTCTTGGGCCCTCTGGTAATATTTCCTTCCTAATACACCAAAATGCTCCATGAAGCTTATTGGCTGGGAGGGAACCTCCCCAGACAGCCCAGGCTGACTCCCACCCTCCACCTCATTCCCATTCACTCTTCCCTACTCAAGACAGAAATTGCACTCTGCCTCCACAGCCCTCGCCGCAGGAGCGGCACTTGGGCTTCGTGCCACGTGAAATATTTTCCAGTATGTTTTGCCTGTGTTCTGCAGTTATGGGAGATATACAAACTGAAACAATTTAAACTGGAACACCTGCTCCTGAGAAATGCATCAAAAATAATTACCTGTCCTACATCTACCCTGTGCAGTGAAATGATCTCTTAACACGGAGCCCTGCTTCTGACTAGCTTGTCTACATTATTACATACAAAGTTTAAATGTTACTTTCATAAAGGTGAAGAAATTGTTGCTCTTTGTCATGCAGCAAGGCCCAATTTAAACTAAGGTAAAATTTATTTCCCTCAATATAGTCTGTAAACAGAAAACTAGAAGAAGGTGCTACTGGGTGTCACTGGTTAACTCAGACTGATATTGTTGGCAGTTTCCCACCTGATTTCTGCACAGAAATTGTGCTTTGATATATTCAGAAAGCACACCTCAAAACACTTCTCCAGTAATCTTAGCCATTCCAGAGCACATCTAGCTAGCACATTTTAAATCAGCCTCATATTTCCTGTTTAACATTGGTTCTGCAAAGGACGTCAATCCAAGGCACAATTCTGTGAAAGAAGATGAGAACAGTACTAACTGTCCAATGTGTCAAGCAGAAACCAGGTTACCACAGAATAATTTTAATATAATCTAAAAATAAGAAACAGCATGATAAGCCTTTATTTTCTGGATGACTGTATGCACTAACACCTGCTATTTACCCATAGAAATTCGTGTCTCTGAAGGAGACAATAATACAGGCATGTAAGGAAAGCACAAAATCTGTATCACCACGAGCTCTGTCAGAAAAGGCAGCAAAGATATGCCACTAACAGTCTCAGTTATTGTCACTGGGTAATGAAATAAACAGATACACAGAGCACATAAATACTAAGTACTTATTTTTGTTCACAGAGTCAGATTTTTTTCTTTTCCCCCCATTTACTTAATCTCTGTGTTTGACACCAACAGGGGTTCAAGTATCTCAGGCAGGCTCTCCAGCTTAACTCTGATAGTCTGGCTTGATCTCTATTGTCTGCTGTCGGAGTTCAGCCGACAAACCTCCCAGCAAGTGGTCACCTTCCTATGGAGTCATTAAACCTCCGAATGTCAGCTGGTGGGATTAGCCTGCAGACTTCCACACCTGAGCCCTATGGCCAGGACACAGGCATTTTGATCACCATCACTAATGAATACAGAATTCATATGCAGCTTGTCATTGCTCTTGAGCCTTGAATCACACAGATGCAGGCTAAATAAGACTGATGAGACAACTATTGTTGAAGATTAGAGAGTTTTGACAGTTTCCAAAAATAGCTCAGTATTATTGTCAGTAGTTAATAAACAAAAATACCACCACCATATTGAGGGACAGTAGGAAATATGAGCACAGAAACATTTGAATGATCTGTATGCCAGCTGTTTAAAAATGGAAGAAAGTGACATGTTTTCATAATATTTTGTACTGTGCCTGATGTATTTTTTACTGAAATAAGAGGTACACAGGGAAAGTTACATTTAGACTACTTTTTACTTTGATACAGCAAAGACACACATCAAGCATCCGGAGGAAAGCATTATGACTCAGCTGCTTCACTCTAGGGATATGGGGCAGCTCCAAAGTACCTCAAAAATCAGTAGCAAAGCCAGAAACAAAACTGTGGACCAGAAGAGCCTGAATCTACACATTTTGCAGCTTCCAGTCCTCTTCCTTCCTATAATTTCTTTGTGAACACACCTACTCTGGCAGCTGCAACTATTAACTGAAAAAGGTTACTACCTCTAACTCCTGTCTGCTCATCATTTCTTCTTTTACAGAGGATTACCCAAATCTGCCAGCTGAATTGCTCATAAGATTGCTCCCTAACCCATATTTGTCAAAACCAAACAAGTTAGCAAAAGTAATCACTGCAGAATGATCACAAAAGCAAACCTGGCCAACAGGTGAAGGAGTGCAAATCTCTGGTAGGAGAGCAAGATGCAGTTTTTTGGACAGCACAGCTGCTGCAGGAGGGTAAAGTACCAACATTCCAAGTGGAATATGATCAGAACAGCCCCCTCTTATTTCTAATCTGTTCTTACCCCTCCAGAGCATTTTTGTTTTCATTCAGTACCACTTGATTTCCTGCCAGACTTAAAAAATGGTGTGACTGTAAATATAATCTCACATTTTTGGGGTGATCTATTTTAGAAATAATTATTAAATATCTGCCAGACTACCTCCTTCCATTTTTTTCCCCATCTATTCTGTGCCCTTGAACTCATTACACAAAGATTTCCTTCCCTTTCCTTGCAATAGTTGGGCTTTCCGTGGCTTCTACCAATTCTCTTCCTTTTGGATCCTCTTTTTATTAAACCTGACTGTTTTGATGAAATACAGAAAAGAAATGAAGTTACAAGCAGCCTGTTTCCTTGCTTAAACATGAAGCTCTTGTCAGAAGACAAGATAGCCTCACCGTACATCAAGCAATTCTTCTACAGACAAAAAGCTTCTACTTTTCAAACAACAGAAGTCAAATACCAGAATAAAATATAATATCCCCCTGCAATCTCCCTAGGAATTCAACAACTACAGTATAAACCCAGAATTCCAGCATTTAATACTGTAGACATTTTGTCCCCAGATCTTGGTTTCCATATCCACTGACTCAGAGTGTGTCTCTACTATTGTTTAACACCAGAAGGCATGAATGCATTTGCAAAATCTGACTGTAAGGTTTAAAAACCATGTGGCTACTCTACTGAAACTCTGTTGAAAGAAAAATTGGCTGCAATGAAAGATCTAAGCTCAAAACACTATTAGGTGTGCTGTTCTTCCACTTATGTTTTTTAAAGTAGATCTATAGCTGCCCACATGACAGATTAATATTGTTCCACAGTAGTTAGATGCTTGGCATTACATTTTTGAAGCATCTACAGGCCTTCAGGGCTGAAAGTGTTCACATCTTCAGCAATCTATAATGGTTCCTCTAGAGGCCAGCACTTGCTTCATAATGAAACATGCCTCCATAAATCAGACTGCAGAAGTGGCACTTGTGTACGTCACCATCTATCTTAGCAGTTTCTCTGAAGGATGTTGGGTAAAGATCATCTCCCAGCATTGCAACCAGGGAAAGGACCATCACAGTTGGCATTGATAAAGCATGTGCTACTTAAATCTGAAGACACACTAAGTCTATGGAAAAAAACACATCCTGCTGGTGTTAGCATGCCTCAGGCAGTGGTAGAAGCTTCAGCAACTCATCTTCAAAAGGCAGAGAGCCAGGGCTCTAGAAACCTGCAAAAATTGGCTAAGCCTGCAGTCTTTTTTTTTTTTTTTTTTTTTTTTTTTTTTTTTAAGTTGAGCATCTTCAAAGTCTACGATTCTAACTGTAGGGCACAGCAGCTGCCACTGCAGATTTGATCCTCTCAGCTTTTGGCAGCTCTCAACTTGAAATTCTAGCAAAAGAATTTTTCAAGTTGCTATTATTGCCTGTCATGGATTTATAAATATTGTGCACTATCTGCTGTGGCATGGCTCTCATGGGACACCAGTGCATGCCAAAAGCATAACAGAATGAAAAACAGTTCCTATTCTTCAAATAAATGCTAATTTTTTTTTAACTGTGCTCACACGATGCGTTTGGTGATCAGCTTCAATAGTACAGAATATATATCAGAGGCAAAAAAGCTGATTGTCTTTTCCAGTAGTATTCAGCTGCTACTTTCATTAAGCTTGTTTAATTACATTCCAGATGCTAATTTGCAAGTCGATACCAGAGGGTGCAGGACAGTTTGCCTTTGAATCATTTTTCTGTGATGTGATGGTCTTGAAGCACACCACTACCCTCCAGTAGCCCTAGCAAGATATTCTGACAATTAGTGCAAAAGAAAGCAGTATTGATCTTGACAGAAAAATATTAATCCTCTACCCATTTTATTAAATTAATCTTCAGGAATTTTAAGTTTATCATTGCCATTTCATAGCAAATTTTATGTAAAAAATATATATAGTGTACTTCAGATGGAATGTTTTAATTTCAACAGAAATATCATTTGTTATTTTGTTACTTTACTGGAAAAAACCCACATGTGACTTAGAAGGTAGGTATTTTAAGCTGGCAGCCATAACAGAACACAGTTGAGCTTTATCACCTGAAACTTTGCTGGTTTAGTTAATACAATGACTAAATTGTTATTAGGTAACAGAATATCTAGTAAAAACAAAGGAAGGGTTAAGGTGCATGCAAGTCTCAAAGATCTAAGTATCTATTTCAACAAATTGGTAGGCTGCATTTCTACACGCTTGTTATAACAGTGAATATCTGCTGCCATTTATGGTTGCATATGAAGACAATTTAATTAGGATGACCTTTCTAAATAGGAAAGGTTGGAGATTTACCAATTTTTGGTGCCTTTTTCGGTTGCTCTTACACAAAGAATGACTTAAAATACAAGCTTGAAAACTAGCTGAGAATAAGATGAAATTTTTAGTTTCATAGCACAGCTCTTTGACATTTGTATCTTTGAAAGTGGACTATTATACTGTAGCTGTCGATTCCAAGGATTTGTAGTCCATGTTTTCAGTATGAATAGCACACATGCCAAGTGCACAGTCACACAAGAGGCCAGAAAAAGAGACTCTCTCATTCTGGCAGCAGCATGAGGGGAGAGAAAAGAAGTAGAGTCTACCTCTATGTAGTGGTTCTTTCCATCAGTCATCTAGTGTAATGCTATTTACAGAAGAAACTTGAGTGTCTATTAAAAATATTGCAATATTTCTGATAGCATTTATAAATACACTGAAGGCCAGAAGCCCAGTGTCTTCAGATATTGCCCAAAACACTGCAGCAACATAGGAATGCTGATCTTGCTGCATTTTCATAATTTTGCACACCTACAACTATTTCATATATACTGACAGAAAAAGAGCCAGTTCCAGGAATAATTGGAAAATTGCTTATTACTAACTCTTTAGCAGTTTAGCTACTGGAAAACTTCTCAAAACAAGTTGTTTTGTTTGGTTTTAAATCGACTAGTATTACACATCACATTTCTTCAGGAGATGTAACAGGGTATGACACGTCACTAAGTTTTACATTTAATTAATTGATTTTAGAGAGGAACTCAGTTGACTCATGGGATCATCACCTGAAAATATACTGCAGTCACAGCAACATTTGAAGGGGAGGAAATGACCCACAGCAGTTACAGTACAGAAAAGGTCTTCAGATGTTCCTCATCTTTGAAGTAAATCAACTTTTTCCTTTTCCACATTATTCAGTGATAGTAAATAGGGTTTTCAGCATTTTAGGCTGAAATTATTGCAACTGTTGGTGTTACAAGTAATTTCTAATGGGTTCAATTTTCAATTTTGTGTTCAATTCTCAGTTTATTCTTTACTGTGAAATTATTAATCAATTGGAATGAGAAGGAGCATTCACAGAAAGTCTGAAGAGATTAGTGTGGTTTAAAAGAGGGCTTGACATCACTGAGGCATTTTACAAAAATATGGTCACAGAAAGCCCTTTAATTGTTTTGGTTTTCTTTTCATCAATAGTCTGTAGATAATTAGATTTTTCACTGTTTAGTTTAGCAGGCACTAAATGTGGTGTAGTTAAGTGTAAGGAAATACTATAGATAATAAAAATACAGTCATAAAAAAATAACTGAATAACTTATTCTGATCTTTCATGACACTCCAGCTTTTAGCTCTCCTGAATGATTCTCTATAATGAACTACTCAATTTTTCAATTTTTACCAAGATGATCAGCAAAACAAACAACCCACAACCTTATAAATCTTCTGATAACTAGCTTAAGTAGATATTAAAAGTGCAGTTACTAGTTCTGAACATACCCAACCAACCGGAAATCTAATTGGTTTCATACACTACTTGAACTTTTTCTGTTGCTTTTACAATCATGCATTCTCTTTTCAAGATTGAGAGAGAGAAGACTGACTATTGGGGGAAAACCTGCAATATTGACTACACAAGGGCTGAATTCCTGAAGTCAACTATAATTAGCAAGTTGTATGTTTTTAAAGCTTTCACTTACACTCAAATCACAGAAGTTTTTCCATACATAAATTTGCAAGAAGCTCTATTTCTTCAAATTTATTGTACCCACCAACTCTTATAGCTCTGCAGTAAGCTGACATTAGTACATTTTTAAGTGCAGGGAAACTAGAACAGTTTTAATTTTTTTAAAGCTTCAAACCCCTTAAATTCTTACAATCACAAGAATTATTGAGGAAAGAAACACTGAGCTTTAGAACAAAATTTCTTACCTCCATGTCCGGTTTGTATTTATCTTCAAATACTGCCATAGCTGCTAATGATCCAGAACCTATGGTAACAAAATTAGGACACTTATTTAGCCGGTATATTTAGACACAGTATTTCTTTTAAAGAAGAAGGTAGCAAATATCAGCAGCACAAACCAGACTAAGTCTACCTTAGCTTACGATACACTCTAAAGCATCTACCCTCTTTAAGTCCAGCACCTAATTTACTCCTGAATTTATAGCTAGTGTACACAGTCTTCTCACAGTCCCCATTCCGACAGCCTTTTTCTTTTTACTATTTTGAACATGAAGATATGAAAATGAGGTTAGAAAAAAAGAGAGTTAACCAAATGCCACAGTTTGCAATTCCTACTCCTCCATTTCTCCTATCCCGCTTTTGTGCCTGGCCACGTTAGAGGGTATGTCACTTAACACTAAGACACTCAGAATGAATAGATTGCTTTAACAAGCTGCCCTGGCACAGTCACCTTTACGCATGGGGATGAGTAAACTAGCAATGGTAATAGAGTAGCTGGCTGCTGCCATCAGGTTTTTTCCCCATATCTACTTTTAAACAGTTTATTATGCATTTACTTTGTGCCATTACTTTTACATTGAACAATAACAGCTGAATAGACAAAATGACAGATATGAAAACATGAGTTTAACATTACTTCTCTTAAAGGATGCAGTGCAAGTGTAGTAATGGAACAGAAGCCATCTCTAACCAAAGCACTGTAACTGCAGACATTATAAATGTGCTTTTCGTAAATTAATACGAAAAGCAGTACGATACTATTTGAAACTGTAAACTTGCTTTGTTCAGAGAGAGTCTTCAGGAAGATATCTTGTCTGTCCATGGCCCTAACCATATTTCAGAAAGCGCTACTTTTGGGGAGTGAATAAAGTTACCCGCAATTTTTTACTCCAATTAGAAGATTTTTTGGCATTTATTACTTTTTAACTTGTTTTGCATACTGCTATCTGTTTAGCTGGGTCACAGAGAAAGCCATATTTTCTATTTAAAATGATTTGTGTATATCGCTTGACCACCTCAATGGTTTAGTGAAAGAAAAAGGCAGCGATTAAACAGTTTCAAATGAGGTGTCCTGCTGATTTTATCAAGTCTGCTGAATGTATAATGAAAAAGGAGAAGCTGACAGTGACACTGTTGAGAAAATACAGACTACCTTATCTGAACCATTTAAGGAGGTCCAATTATAGATCAAATTTAAAGGGTAGAAACAGCAGATTTACAGACACAAATCAATGAACATGGTAATCCCAATGAATATGACAGATATTCCTGTTACAGAATATTGCTGTGGTTGAGGATCATTACCTTTACAGTACCAAATACATCACATCTAAAAGCAGTAGGACACTCTAAGTGTGTACTTGTATTACAGGCAATGACTATTCATTTACACCTTGAAGCAATACATGACTCCATTTTTTTTTAATGCTGAAACTGGGAATAAAGAAGATTTTTAAGCAACTAATAGCAGAAATGAACTGCTGATACAAACAGCTGATATCACAGAACGAATCTCAAATAAAAGGAATTTTACTGATACTTCAAACAAGGTCAAAATAAGGTATGTTCCAAAACAAATACAGGACTTGAACCATAAAGTAATTCTTCTTGTGGAATGACATAGGAACATTTCTAACAAAGGGGGGAAAAAAATCTGGGATACAGTCTCAAACTAGGACCACATTCTTCCTACAGTCAAATGAAGGCTTACCATAAGCAGAATGGGAAGCCTCAGAACTAGAAAACAATCCTACCCTTGGATAGAGGTTCTTTAAGAAAATTAGAGTATAAAGACTAAAAAAAAAAGTGCAAAAAAGTATAAAAGGTAGTATCTGACAAATTACTACATTAGCTACTGACCTAAGAAGTGGTCTTAATTTCTTAAAACTTCTGACAAATAAAAATTAACAACACGAATATTGCAATAATCTCATACATTGCTCAGACTGGATTCATTCCTCCAGCTTCTTTTTAAAAGAAGTTCTCAAAAGAACCTATGGGCAAGAACTCAGTAGACTTATAAAGAAGGAAAAAGATGAATGGGAGGAAACCTTATGTTACATTACATGAATCCTTTACACAAAGAATTATACTTTTAATTCTTTATCTCACTATGTTACCAGTATGCAAATAAATACCAAATCTAATATCAACTTTAAATAAATAAACGCAGACAGTCCTATAATGTTTCAAAGAGCTGTTGAAAGTCTTAATTAAAACCTACACATAGACATTTACATCTGAAAACCAAGATCCCAGGGAGATTCTAATAGAACAGGAAGTAAAGATGGAAAAGCTGAATAAACCCATTTTTTTTTCTCTACTGCTTATAAATCCTAAACATAAAGCTTTATAAGCTTGCATTTAAAACAAGTGCCCAAGAAAAAGTCTCACAGCACAGCTAAGCATTCTCTGAAAGAACAGATTTTTGTAGTCTTAAATAGCACAAAGAAAATTCTTCACTCTTACTAGCACCAGATATAAACACTGTTTTTAAATACATAGGTAGATGTATACTTCTGAGTTTCTCCATCAAAACAACTCATCTGCTGTTTGACAACAGCAATATGAACTGTTTTGGAAAATACTAATGATGTGCATATGTTCACCTGTAGCACATTAAATAAGAAAAACCCCTCAAACCTATTTGCACTGCTGGTGGACTGAAACCCCCTCACTTGTCCATCCATGCAGAAAACCAGGAGTGGACAGTTGCTCACAGGCACAGTTGCAAACTTCACTATCCAATTACACTGACTTCCCTCTACTTGTCAAATTCCACATATGATCCAAACAACCCCACAATGTTCTAAGTAGTTATGAAAGCTATGCATTGTAGTAGGAGAGCTGGCAATAAAATCTGTGAACTTAAGTAAACATTGAAGTATGGTTTTCTTATTGCAGTACCTATAAAAGCACAGAAAACTTAGATATTAAGGGTCTATGGAGAACTTGTTTGTATGTGGGGAAACAGCTGTTCTCTTGTCCATGTATTCAGTGCCCACCAATAATTCATTTTTAACAAGCATGCTTTTTGCCTTTATGTAGAAACAAGCTTAACAATTCCCAAACATAATGTCTGGAGAAAGATAAAATACAAACATTGCAAAACGCCATCCATTAGTTAGGGATAGATGCTCCCACCTCATGCACACAGCAACAGATTTAAGTCACTACCAGTTAGGAGTCAGCATTGCCAAGATGCAGCAGTTCAACTTCAATCTATTAAAACACACAGGAAAGCTGTGAGATGATGGGTCATTAAATAGCATCTTTAACTGAGTTCAGATGCAAAGTGATACTAAACCAGATATTTATCTTAGACAGATAACTAGTTTGGAATCTTAACAACACACAACCAATGCAGAAATAGGAAATTTTCTTTGTTGGAATTTTTTTAAATGTTGAAGTTCACAACTGTTCTGTGTAGGAGCAATAAGAATAATTAAAACAAAGTATAATTGGTAGTGTCATCATGTATTTGTATTACATAACATTCAGGAAAAAACCTTTCAGCCAGATTAAAAACCACTAACTGCTATGAACGGTTACACTTCAACAACCTTGGAAACACAATCATCAAGAAAAAAATGCCATATCAATTCCAAATAATTTATTTTGCATATATTTTCAGTAAGCTATGCTTTAGAAACAAATATTCAGGAAGTATTAATCTAGCATCTAAATATATAAAAATATTGATTGTGCAACAAATTATAAAGAACTACAGAAACTGAGATGCAAAGCTATCTTCTGAGGCAAATGCTTTTCAGCCTGATAATTAGCATGAATCAGATAAGTCATGAGATTTTTTTTTTCCTTCTTTAAGAAACATTGGCCATTTTATAAGTTTTCACAACTAAGTTATCAAAAAATTTTCTGGACTCAACTGTAATAAACTCACTTTAAAAATCCCATCTGGTCTTTACTTAAGCAGTTGTACTACTTCAGTATTGATTTAAAGTGAAAGATAATTACTGATTAATAGCAAAAAAAAATTCAGCCAACAATAATTTCCACCATGTTTTGCAACTGCAGTAGCTTTTCTATAACAGATGAACTGGATCTTTTTAGCAGAACATTCACTGAAGACAACTTCTTATTGCTAAGCACAGTCCATTTTCATCACCCAAGGACCTGTTCGCTACCTCAGCCTGCCACACTGGAGGATGTGCAGAGCCTTGAGAGAGTAACATTTAGCACTTCCTAATCCATCAGTGTCAAGGCTCCCTGACAGGGCATTTATTCACACGCACTCATTGTTATTCAATTTGCTGTTCATTCTAGGTAAAATTCGGTGATCTCCACAGCCCCATCGATTGGGATCATTTTTCACCCTGGTTCTTGGCTGAGGGGCTGAGTCTCAGCAGTGGTAGTGCTTGCTCTGCAGGACGACATTGCCAATGCATGAAGAGCTGATTTATGAATATGAAGCAACACTGGTACCAGGGGACTAGCTTTAGCCACTAGAGACTACTGGAACATACTTACAGTTTCCGAAAGCTGAACTACCGACTTAAGTGCTTTAATTTTATGCATGCATTTCATTACAAGTCTTGGCCAGAAGCTTTCCTAGACAAGCCAAGCAATCAGACAATCTTGCATCGTTTGCTGAAATCCAATTTTGTCCTTTGTCAGCATAAACAGTTTAATTTGATGTTTTCACTCCTGAGTAAGCACTGAGTATCTTTTACATCTCCCTTGCAAGGGAGGACACCACTGTCCATTCTCAAACACACTCCAGTTAAATAAAAACACACTCTAGCACACTAAAACAAACAAAAACCCCATCATCTCAACCACCTTCCCTATTTAATACTGAATTTCCAGAAATTAAGTGGCCAAAAATACCTACCCCGATTTAATAAACTGCCCTTAGAACATTTGGGGAAAAAACCCCCAAAACAATAGATTAGTCTAAATAAGATCAAAATACAATTCCAACTACTATCTCTGATTTGACCTTTGATACCTCCTCTACTATCTCAATTCTATCCTTCATTTATATGCATAAGCTAATCTTTTTACTAAAATATATCCGAGTCACAGGAGAAAGTATCAGTGTACCAGGTGTAGAAAGGTAAAGAACATTTATGCTAAGAAGGGCTTTGTTTGACAGCATGGCCAAAAGTAACATGTAACCACCAGACACAGACCTGGTACAGCTGACAGCAAATCAAAGTTTAAGCTACAGTTAACTTAAACCACTGATATTCCACTTCCTACTTGTCTGAACTTATTCTGCTACTATGTTATTTTTGTGGGGGGAAAGAGGAGTGGCCAGGATCTTCAGAAATGCCCCATTTTAAAGCTTTTAAAACATAGGCACAAAAGTAACCACGTACATAATGGAAACTGTGTGACTTTATTCAGGCAATCAACTACTAGCAGCTATCAGCACAGAGTCAGTTATAGTTTTACAGTTTATGACAATATTGGATATAAGGCAATTATAAGAATCAGGCATTTATTTTATATATCAAAGGCTAAACAATGACATCACATGACTATTACGTGGATTTCACTTTCCAAGTAAGTAATTTGCCAGTTCCTGAGGTAATGGCACCATCTATTGGTCCAATACCACCTCTGCAGAATTTCCACAAGTTAATCACAGTTCTCATTATACAGTTAGCCAGATGATTCAGTTTAACAGCTGCACTGTTTCAGTAGGGCAAAGATCCAGAAGAAAAAGAAAAACCTTTAACATTTCCAAGAATATATTAAGTAGGTGTTTTATCTAGAAATGCCAACCACGAACAGAAAAAGATTAACTAAAATTGTATCTTTCCATCAGAGTGAGCATAAAAGCTGCATCAGACATAGGCTGAATCCAATTCCCTAATCTGACACAGTTCATTTTTAGATCAATTTCCTTTTCCGATATATTTATTTGGACTTTACCTTACACTTCCATAGCTCTACTGAAACTGAGCTTTCATTTAAAATCATCCAAGTCCTCAAAATTAAATGCAAGTCTGAAACAATACAGTGCCTTCTTGAGTGATCAGAGAGCAAAAATAATTGCAACCTTGGCTATGTTTGGAATTTTACTTTTTTCATATATACAATATTTTCAGTAGGGCATCAACCTTAAAAGCCACAGATGAAACTGTACAAGAATATTATTAGCTCAGAAGGCACTAGTTTAATCTCTTACCAGTGACACTGAGTGCATCTCAGTAATATCTCTTACCATTTTTTAACCCTTTACTCCCAGATTATCACCTATAAATCACAAAAGAATTCAGAACTAATCAAACAAGCTGACACTACTATTGAAAATACTACCTTTGCCAAAGACTGGGCAAGTTCTATAATATTGCAAGATGCATGTGTCCTTCCCTTCAACAATGCATGTGTTATTTCCCTTCACAAAAAAAATGAGGACGATGGTGATCACTAAGGCTCTCCTGCAAGTCGTAAAGCTTATTACTTCAGGATTCTTACCACAGGAACTCTCCAAGCATCCCTCAGTAAGAAACAGAACAAGACAGCTAAAGAAATTATTTTCTCTCGAGGACATGGGCAAAGTAGTTAGAAGACATAGGAGGAATGACAAGTTAAATTCACAAATCAAGATCCGTGATGAATGAAGACTTTGTATTCTGTGATACAGTGTCTTCCTGAATATACTCATAAGAGGCCTTTGAGTTGTTTAGCAAGATCACAGGTAAAAGGGTATATGCTCAAGAGCCACTTCACAACTTGAAATTACTGCTACTGCAAAGCAGCACTGAGGAGTTAAGAAGTTTCTCTCCTGTAGGTATTCTTCATCTCCTTCTGTAGAACTGGGAAGTAATGGAGCAATGTTTCCGCTTGTTAAGTGAGAAAGACAAGACACTGCAGAAAAGCTACCTACGAATTGCATTCTACTACTACAAAGTACTTATTTCCACATTATCCCATATTCTTGTTTATAGTTGAAAAAACAGCAAATAAGAATATATTTACTAAGATTGTATTTTACAATATATCCTGAACACTGCTTTTGTAACTGGTCTTGACAGTGTAGTACCTAAACCCAAAAAAGCATGCAAAGATCTGTGGTTTCAGCCTTCAATATTATCACAATCCCTAATTCGAAACTGAACAAGATGTACACAGAACTGTATATACCTATAGCTCAAATTACTGCTATTAAAGAAAATGTTATATAGACAGAAGAGTTGGGGTACTAACACTTAACCTGATAGAGGGCTACTAATTGTCAAGTTGACCTCAGCAACAGACAGAATTAAACTTCTTTATTGAGAAGCTCAGTACAGTAGCTAAGACCAATTATTATATGTCATGAGTAAACCAGGTGTTGCTTCACTACAGCAAAGCACCTTCTTGAGTAAGATACAGCTGCTACTTAGCAAGAAATACAACAGTCCCAAAGGAGAAGAAAAGCACACTTTTCTGTAGTTTCATCAGGAAAAAAGTTTAAGGCAGAATGTAATTCCCCAAGTGAGACTTCATATGAACCTTGAGTTAGGACTATCTGCAAATGAAGTTTCTAAGGATTTTTTTTTTTACAGCAAGTTTTGGGGAATCCCACAATTCTCTTGCTTTAAGGTATGTCGGGGAATACACACAGCAACTTTCATAATACCTTTTTTTTTGTAGCTTAGATTTAAACAGCATAATGGCCCGTGTTTTTAAAGTGTTAGAAGAGAAATAGAACAGTGCACCTGCCTTATAAACACGGGTACAACTTTATCTTTGAAGTCTGAGGTCTGTACAGTTCCCAGCAAACAATGGAATTTAAGTTAAAAAAAACTTTAAATAATAATTTGAAATGTTCACCCTTTTTACGAGGCAGTTGTATTACAATACTGAGGGAGTATCACTTACCCATGGTAACGTAAGGCAATTTGTCAGTTGATCCATGGGGATATATGCTGTAAAGGTGAGGTCCCGTGACATCTACTCCCCCTAAAACTAGGGCAGCACCAATGTAGCCTTGATACCTAGGACCAATGTTTATATGTGAATCTGAAAGTCCACAATAAATCTGTAGTTCTTTTTAACACAAAGTATGCATTTGAGAAATTTTCCACAATTATACCAGGTACATCTCCATAATAGAAAGACTACTTTTACTATCTGTGAGCAATAGTTTAAACTAAGACATTTACTAAAATATGGTATATTTCAGTGTCAAGCAGAACAAACAGGCACTGGACAAGCAAGTAGGTTAGATGATACATTTGTGCTAACGGGGAGAGAATTCAGATTAGTTTTCAAGCCTTAAACGAAACCCCTGTACCTGCAATTAAGTTTTTATTTAGAGACTTCAGAGAAAACTTATTCCTTCATTTCCCCCATGAGAATGTTCTTGGCTGCTTTAACTTCTTAATTTATTGTTTTGTGACTCACTTAAAAAGAGGCAAACTGCCTAGCAATACAGCATTAAGCAACCAAGCTGAATTACTATCATCTATCTTGGTCACTTGGTTGCACAAAGCATTTTCTTTTCATTGCTTTATTTCACCTTCCTGGAGACTTTCCAATAGCTTGAACAATCTCTCGAATTCAAGACACTCATTTCATTCTTTCCTTCTCTTTCAAGAGCATTTTTTACTTCTGCAAAAGACAGTACTAAACAATACTGGAATACTCAAAAGATTTGGAGAGTATGCCCTCAGTCTAAGGGCATGTTCTACGTCATGCTGCACGTTAGGAAGTTCAACTGCCACCGACTGTTTGTGATAAGTTCAGCAATCAAATGAAATCTTAGGACAACTGCAGTACAACTTCCAACCATTTTACTCATTATCTCACTATACCACTGACAGACTTCTATATTAACAGCTGTGGGCTTCAAATGGTTAAACATTTTATTCTTTTGAAAACAATATACATTTTGAAGTAGTGATTCTATTACAAGACACATGAAATTCTCAATTTTACAACCTTGCACTTTGCAAGATTATTACTGGTCCAGCCATCTCAGCACAAAGATACACAACAGTTTTCATGGGTGTGATCAACAGTTTATTAAACTACTGTCCTTCTATTTTTGCCACGTAAACACTAGCAACACAACTGTAGTATCAAATCTCTAAAACACCACAGACTTGATTTCTCTTCCATCTCAGTTCAAAAGCCTATGAAGCAGACAGCAATTATTAAGTCTTCCCTAAAGTCTTCTTATAAAGGTTAAGTAAGGTGAGGAAGGGTGCTCCCTCACAGGAGCTTAAATATTGTCTAGTGATTTTCACAGCATTGTTAATAAACAAGAAACCCATTCAGTTACCTGAAAAGCATTTGCTTTAGCATTCGATTAGCTGTGACAACTCTTGGAAGTCGTCCAGTAGATAGCGAATGGAGCTCCAGATTGGAAGAAATCAGCTGTGTTGTCATATCAGTATCTGCAGCTGTTCCCGCACCGCAACAACTGAAAAATATTATGAGCAAGTCAGGAAAAGGTGGGGAGGACAGGGGAAACAAATAACTCTCCGCTTTACCCAAAAAGTAGAAGTTTTCTCATTGGAAAATTGAAGAAATTAAGTTCTCATACGGTTAATATTTTCAGAGCATGGCACAAGATAGCCTGCTTAAGTGTAAATGAAATACCAAAAATCCCCAAGCTTTGCTAATAAATTAATCATTTTAAAGTACACCTTAACACCTGCTGTGAGCAAAGGACACAGCTAAAAATCCCAATACTATTACCAATACCGTTTACACCATAAACGGTTTTAACACTTACTAGATATTAGGGGAAATGAAGTGTATTTTTGAACAGTTCTTGTCAGCAACAACCGTTCCTTCCGTTGCCCTCGTATCTGCACCGAGGACTATGCCATCCTACAGAAAGAGAGAATTATTCCCAAAGCCTCGATCTCCAAAGGGGACCTTTCCAGCACCGACGCCGAGATGGGCTGCCAGGCGCGGGGCAGCTCCGGGGATGGGGGCCGCAGGAACCGGCTCCCCACAGGCCGAGGCCGGGGACGCCGAGAATGACTCAGCAGGCGCGGAACCTCCGCCACCAGCCGCACCGGGACGCCGCTTCCCGACGAGGCCGCCGCGGGGCCGAGCGGCCCTTCCCCGGCCCCGGCTCAGGAGCGAGGGGCGGCCGCCCACCCACCCGTCCCCCTCGGCCTGCGGGCGGAGGAGCGGCCCCTGGGCCCGCCCGGCCCCCTGTGAAGCCCCGGAGGGCCTCGCCCGGCGCCCGCCTCACCTTGAAGACGACGCCGGCGATGGTGGTGCCCGTCTTGCGGGCGGCGGGCAGCCGCTGTCCCTTCTGGCCCAGCTCGGCCTCCAGCAGGGAGTTCCTACAACACAGGGCGGAAAGCGGGGCCTGAGCGGAGGGCTCCCCTCCGCCCGCGGCCCCGCTGCCACCCGGGACCAGTCCCCGCCGATCCCAGCCCGCGCCGCCCCAACACCTCACCGAGCACAGTTATCGAAGCTGAAGCCGCCGCTCGGCGCCTGCAGCACGGAGACCGCCGCCATCTTATCGCTCCGGCAGGGAGGGGGGGAATCCGACGCCTGCCGAACGCTTCCGGGTCAGCCGCCGCCGGGGCGGGGCCTGGGCCTCGGCCGGGCCCGGTTCTCGCTGCCCGCGAAATGGCGGCGGTGGCAGCGGGCCCGGGGCAGCGGCGGGGGTGGGGGGGGGGA
>NW_010972742.1:315846-330403 GCF_000737465.1 Haliaeetus leucocephalus | reverse complement strand
CGGGAGGGGCTCGCCGGGGTTACCGGGGCGCTGGGGAGGACCCGGGGCTGGGGATCGGGCCGCCCCTGCGCGGGGGGATGTGCCTGGCTTCGGTTCTGCCCCGTGTTTGTGTCCGCGTCCGCCCCTTGGCACCTGGGGCCTGTTGGCGGTCTGGTAGTTGGCAACTGAGAACAGAATCCTCTGAGGAGGAGGAGGGCTTCTCACAGGCGTGAGGCAGCAGACCGAGCCTGGTAGCAGCAGCTAATGGCGTGCGCAGGGCACGGTCGACTCTTGGGTGTTAAACGTGCGGAGTTCGGCGCAGACCCGCAGGTGATCGTGGCGGGTGGGAGAGGGCAGGGTTCGTCCCAGGTTTGGAGCTGGAGGTGACTGAGCCCTGGGGAGCGAGTGCTGGTGCAGCTCCAGGCCGAAACAAGGGGTGGCAAAGCCTGCACAGACAAACCTCGATTTACGTTTAGTTTATACTAAGCGGTTGATGCTGGTCTGTCCTGTACCACTAAACGAGCTGCCTAACGCCATTGCTCCATCTGCTCATCAGCTGCCCTGATGTGCCTCCGTGATCGTTTGTCAAGAGGGAACCTACGAGACACTCGTCCGGGCTCTGACTGTGCTTTCCTGTGTAAACCTGGGCTGTCTTGTTATTCCTTCCTTTGCCTTTGTTTTACCATATTGCTCCGCTTGTCTCAATATTTAAAATGGAAGTAACACTGTGTTTACTGGGTTGTAAGACTTGTCTAATGGGTTTTGTAAAAAGCTTTGAGACTTTCAAAGAAAATGAAAGGATGGTGAAGGACAAAAAGGGAGAAAAATCCCAAACTTTTATGTTTAGATCTTACAAAGAACCTATAATTGCATGAGAAAATGGAAACGTACCTAAAATTGCTGTGCTGTTCATCTAATAGTTATACGGTGAAAGAAAAAGGATAAATGCCCCTTTCCAAAATTACGGAAGTCCTGCTGTATGTCAAGGAGGTCAGTAAAATTAATTTATTATTTTCTGGGTAAACTACATCCAACCCCCGCTTTAACTTTTCCTCCAGCTTACTGACCTGTTAAGAGGAAGGCTCTAATGTATCTGTAGAGAAAGGAACTTGTGGCAACATCTCAAGAAAGGATGCATTTTAAAGCAAGGCAGACATGTAGTGAGATTTTTCTAAAGTGTACCTTATATCTAATTTGCTTTCTAGATGTGTAAATGCCTGAAATTAAAAATCTTGTTGATAAAAAAGAAAAGTAAAATGTTATTGTTCCAAACATTAAATGTTAATTACATGAAGCCCTCTCTCTTCCAGAGCAACACAAGAACAGAAGTAGTGCATTGGCTTCTTGCCTAAAGGGAACTTTCTCCAAGTATTTTACCGAGTAAAGTGTCTTCCTTCTTGAGGTACTTAATGCTCAGAACACGACATCGTTAGAGTAGGTGGCATTGCTGAGAGGAGCAGGCCTGCATTTCATTCCAAGAGGAACGATGGCTCTTACATCAGAAGCGAGTCAGACATCTTGCAGACTCCCTCTGAACAGCACCCAACTGGCAGATAGCCTAAAAATGAAACTAGGGTCCCATGTGTCCAGACCAAATCTACATGTCTGCAGCGTCCCTCCTAATTATTTAAAAATGAGTATTCTCCATCAGTGTGTTATTCAGACCAAAGTATGCAAACAAAAATAGGGTGGGTGGGCAAAGCTATTGTGCAATGTCTGCTTTTTCCTCTAATGTTCAAAAATGCTTGCCAATGGGAGAGAACAAAAAAAGCCACAGGGAAGAAAACCAAACCCCAGCCTCTTTCTTGATTGTGCCAGTCTTGCAGAAAAAACACACCAGCCGTGTTCAGACTGGAGGAGCTGCAGAGCCAAGTGTGGCCAGTGAACAGGAAAGTCCTGTCATGAAGTATGAAAGAATCAGCTTATGTTAGGGATCGGGAAACAAGAGATCCTCTGGTTTACAAGCTCTCGCTGAGGACACATTGCAGGTGGCAAACTCTGTGGCACGTGCTGGCATTGCTCAAAGTTGCTGTGCTGCTGAAGATGGGGGGAAAGGTGGCTGATACTCAAAATCTGGAAAAAGGAACGGACATGTCTGTTTTCCTGAGTGCCCCTTGGTTTCTGTTGACTGTCAGAAAGCCATGCTGCTCTGCCCCACACAGGCCAGGGGCTCCTGGGGTTACATTAATGAGCTGGTGGAGTTCCAGAGGTCACTTTTTTGGCATAGGCTACATTAGACAGTGTCCCGTGTGTGGATTCATCACTGCTGTGTCCTGTAGGGCCCAGATGAGGCTTGGCTGCTTCTTTTGAGGTGGAGCTCAATATAGTGAGAGCATTTGTTCCAACAGACCACGAAAGATCATTTTTAAGATAAGCACACAGAGAACCTGCACTCTGCACTCTTTTCCCCCCCTTCTTTCAACCCTTGACTAACTAAAATCCCATTTTCTTGTATACCAGTTAGGCTGGGAAGCTGTCTGAGAGAAAGAATATCCCGCTGCCAGATGCTCTTTTTTTATTCTAACACAGTTGTTTTTCTCTTCACTTGATAAAGTTAAAATAAACAGTCTCTGGGGTGAATTACAGGCGTCAAAATTGGATTGGCATACAAACTGTAGAGCAGTTGGTGGTTGGGAGTCTGGGGAAAAAGAAACAGCAGGTTTTAGCTAGAGGGGACAACAGCTTTATTTCCCTCTTGGTCCTTGACAACTAAGCAGATGTCCTACAATTATTGTTTTACCTTCTGGTAATATAGTGTCTTTTCCTATCCTCCCAGGTACACGACTGGCTCTTTTGCAGATGTGCAGGTACATCTCTTCCCTAGTTCAAAGCTGTCTTAGTGCACCACTAGCTCCATCTATTGCTGGTTAATGGCTGGCTGAGATTCAGACAAATGCTTGTTTCTCCCTCTCAACTTTATAGGATACCTGTTTCCAGTCTCATTTATGTAGATACAGCTGATTCCAGTCCTGTTTATGTAGATGCAATCTTTTCTGAACACCTTACGTGGGCTTTTTCACACCCGTTGTATTGCAAACTTTGCTTCTGAGTTGATGCCCTCCACTGTATACACAGATGTCTTGTTCATGTTTTCTACAGTCTTTCGGAGTCCTCCTGTGCAGATGTCACCAGGACCACTGAACCCTGACAACTGCCCTGCGTTCCTCTGAACAGATGATGGGGTAATGGGTGGCGTCAGTAGGCATAACCACTGTCATTGGGTACCCACTGTACTGGGTTGAAGAAACATAATGTGATGGTCCTCTTCTGAAGGGCTTCGTAAGTGTTGTGGTTTAACCCCAGCTGGCAACTAAGCACCACGCAGCCACTTGCTCACTTCCCCCACCCAGTGGGATGGGGGAGAGAATCAAAAAAAAGTAAAACTCATGTGTTGAGATAAAGACAGTTTAATAGGACAGAAAGAAAGGAAATAATAATAGTAATAGCAATAATAATAATAAAAGAATTGGAATATACAAGTGATGCACAATGCAATTGCTCACCACTCACCAACTGATGCCCAGTTAGTTCCCAAGCAGCAATCCACACACCCCAGGTCAACTCCCCCCAGTTTATATACTAGACATGATGTCACATGGTATGGAATATCCCTTTGGCCAGTTTGGGTCAGCTGCCCCGGCTGTGTCCCGTCCCAACTTCTTGTGCCCCTCCAGCCTTCTTTCCGGCTGAGCACGAGAAGCTGAAAAATCCTTGACTTAGTCTAAACACTACTTAGCAACAACTGAAAACATCAGTGTGTTATCAACACTCTTCTCATACTGAATCCAAACCATAACACTACACCAGCTACTAGAAACAAAATTAACTCTATCCTAGTCAAAACCAGGACAGTAAGTCTAAAAGTATTTAGAAGAAAGAGGACTGGGGGAAAAGTGTCAAGTTAAATGATTTTTTAAGGTTCTGGGCCAATATATAAAGGAGTGCTTGCATGGTCTCCTGCCAGACAGCAAATGGTCTGTTCCGCAGTTTCTGTTTAGCATGAGGAAGGTCGTCGTTGTACTGTCTGAAATATCCTCTGTGAAAATCTAGGGCCACATACTTTCAGGGCTTACCTTCACCTGGTATGATGAACTGTGCTGAAGCCTGAAGAATGCAAACTTTTCTCTTTATTTTTTTTAAGCAGTCCTGAAGTCTGTTTCTAGCCTTAACAAAGCTGCAATCCAGGTTTATCATCCTACAAGACATCTGACAGGGAAGTTAAATAGCACCCCAGATACATTTTTGAAAACTTATTTGGGATACAAGGAATGTTAGTGTTTTTCTCAACAGGTGGGCATTCAAGCTGAGGCCTATGTCTTTACAGTATGTGTGTATATATAATGTATAAACTCCCAGGTATTTTGGTGTCTGCATTTATACCCTGCCTGGTTTCCCAGTTTTGTATTCAGTGCTTGCTTTGTGCATGAGTGCCAAATGACATCTTGAATTCTTGGACCTTATTTAAAGAGACATTGGGTAACTTGGAATGTTTAACAAAGTCTTCAGTACAATTTTACTTTACAAAGCTTGCACCTGCGCTTGCAGTATGAAAGACAAACATGCTGTTTTTTCAGGGTAACAAGTGTAAATCGTCAGTGAATTTTTTGCTCTCTAGAATCAGGGAGTTGCAAAAAGTAAAGTCTTAGCAGATGAGGCTTTTGATCCTGTAGAGACAGGAGTGGTTTTATGTAGCGGGATAGAGTGATGGGCAGAGGGTTTCCGTTGTTCCAGCATGCTG
Organism: Haliaeetus leucocephalus; assembly: GCF_000737465.1. NCBI lineage: Eukaryota > Metazoa > Chordata > Aves > Accipitriformes > Accipitridae > Haliaeetus > Haliaeetus leucocephalus. The sequence goes on along the minus strand of NW_010972742.1, from coordinate 325,686 downwards.
ATGGAATAACTTGGCACCTAAACCTGTTTGTTTAAGGTTTTCAGAGGACAGCCAGACAACCCTGATAGCCACAGTCAGCCCAACAGCTGCACACACTGAGACAGTCTCAAGTGCACCATTAGGTAAAAGTCAGCAAGGATCCCAGTATAGCACTGGTGGAGTGTGGTGCCCAGTAGCTTGTGGCTATAGGACTGGTGCTTACAATCGTTCAAAATGAAAGCTGACAAATCACCCCTGGCACATGCAGGTCAATTGACAGTCAATTAGAGAAACCCAACAAATGCTTTCTTGTGCTATGAGTAGCCACACTTGTATCTCTGCTGCATGAAGTCCAGATAACAGAATGGCTGACTGCCCTTACGTTCAACGTCGGTCTGCAGAACTCGTGGGAGAATATACTGGGGCCCTGCACCATCCAAACCTGCATGGGTCTGGTTTCGATTAGAGCTGGCCAGAGGCAATGCAAATTGTCCAGAAGCTGAAAGCACATACTGCAGTTGCGCCTTAACCCTAGTCACGGCTGTGTCTTGTGCATATTCCAACAAACGCTCACCAGTTCCCAAACTAGCCAGCAACTCCTGTAATGTCCCAAGGTGAACTTGTGTTAGGAGTGGAGCCAGGCAGATAGATAATCACTGAACTGGAGAATAAATGCACCATGTGTCTCTCCTGTTCAAAACCACTCTAATTTCAAACATCTTGCCTCAACAACGATCTGTTAACAAACTGCAGGCCAAGAATCTGTCAGAAGAATTTAAATACAATTCTGACAAGATCAGAACTAGATAGACTAAAACTTTACCATCCTGTGGCTAAACCAAAGCTAATCGAGTAAGTGCTTGCCTGGGTTGAGTCAGAAGATGATCTCTCGGGGATCTTCTTTGCTGTACAACTCTAGCTTCTGAAAGCAGGAGATTTATTTGAGGTGTTTAAACTCATTACAGGAAATAGAGAGTTGACCTGAGTCCAAGAGAGTGCCTTCATTACCCTGAAAACTGAAAGAAGAGGTTGAAGCTGGGAGCAGACAAGTGTTGCAGTGAAGAGGATGATGCAAGTTCCCAAGAGTTTCTGAAAGAACCATTTTCTGAATGGGAAAAAGTTGCTGGCAGAGGTGTAGATGTAAGAAATAGACTGTGTCCCTCCAAAGAAGAGGGACAAATTAAGTACACGGGAAGCCCTTTCCTTGCTTTCAGCTAAATGCTGTGGGGCTAGAAAATCAAGAAAGCCCAATGCTGATCTTACGCTATTTTCTAGCATTATGATACTCAAATCATTATGCTACTGTCTATCACTTGTCAATACTGTTTAGGAGAAGTGCCTGAATTTCTGGTGTTCTGTTGACAATTGCAAAAGTCCTTCTGTTAGTAGTGTTGGAATGGAGTTTTCAGCTTTATTTAGGTTCTGGCAGAACAAGCTGGCAAAACTGCACAAGTTGGAAGAGGAGGAGGAGAGTTTCAGGTATGAAGAGGTCTCTGTGCCGCTCTCTGAGATGCTGCTGCTGCGTGTCATGAAAAGGGATGTGAAGTGGGGAGTCCATCTGGACTGTGAATATGCATTTGAGTTGACTGAACATGACTGCAGAGTGCAGCCATTTTTAAGAGAGGCTAAACTTCTAAAAATAGGTGTTGGTAACCTGTAAGTGTTCACATTTTGCAGAGCATTTGGGGCAGCAGGTAGGGGCTGTATATATATTATGGCTGTAACCTGCTGTATTGCAGGAAAAGTGTCTCCCATTTGCACTGAGGAGTACCACTAGATGTGAGTGAAGTGGGAAGAAAAATACAGTGGGAATACTGATCAGCAAGGACCCAATCTTAAATTGGGGTGATGGGGAGCTGAGCAGCCAGGAGTACTGCAACCAGCATGAAAAAAGCTGCAGGGAAGTAGGGAGTGATGCCTGGCGCTTGAAAAACAACCTGCTGCAGATGCTGCTGTTCTTGCAGGTATGTGTGGATCACAGCCCACAGCTTCCCTGGCTCTGCTTACTCCTCTCTGAGAATATTGGTGTCCTCTAGTGGGTTCAGCATCTTCCAAATGTTGCAGTTGGGCTCAGCTACACCGGGGATGGCTGGGAAGAGTGAAGGGAGTCTCTTAGAAATGGGCAAGCTGTTAGACTGGGATCTTCCTAGCTTTGAGAATGCCTTATATGCAGATTGTCCCTTCATAATCCAAGGGTGGGTCTGTACTTAGATCGCTGCATTCTTTCCTCTCTGCCTGCAGAAAACAGGTGAGTACAGTAGAGTTGACACTGGGCTAGAAAACTAAACGATCACCTGGATTGCACCCAAAAGGATGGAAGGAGGTGAGTGTGACAGCCTAATCTGAGCAGTGACTTGTCCTTGAGGGAGCAATTACACGTCCTGTGAATCTTTGGTTCTTTCTGTGCTTTCATTGCCAAGTACTACCCCTTCGTTCCAACTTGGGCAGGGAAAGCCAAGGCAGTGTTAGAAGAGATGGCTCTCTTCCGTGAACGTGAAAGCAACATGTGGAGCTTCTATTGTAACACCTGAATGTATTTTATAATTGTGTGGTCTGTAATTTATAGCCTTGAATATCCTCATTTAATCTTTATTACTGGTATCTCTGTGACAAGAATCTAGCTTAATGTCCTGATTCTGACAGAGATGAGAAAAGCTGATGAGTAGGGAAGTGTCCGATTGCCTCATGCAAATGGACAAGTGATGATAAACCCATAATACTGCTTTGGAGCTGAGTCTGTATTTCATCCCATGGGACCCCAAACTCTTTTGTCTCCCCTGGGTTCACAACAGGAACCACTGAACATCCTAGAGGTAAAACTGAGAGTAGCTCAGATACTGACAGCAGCTGATCAACTGCTGAACTGATCATTCCAGCCTCACAGGATTAATTATCTGGCACTGGGAAAAAGCTTCACTCTGTACCTGGTGGGAGCAAAGCCTCATATCCTTTTTAAGCTATAAAAGCCATAATTAGTTTTCTTACCGCTCACTGTTGCCTTGTATAAATAGCCATAAGGTATTTTAAAGAGTCTTGTGTGTGTGGGTAGGTCTGCTTTGCTGGGCAAGAGCGCATACTGCAGGGATGCTGTGACTCCATGGCCAGCCCAGGGAGGGTCTCCAAGGAGGCACCGTGGCCCCAGGGGACCACTGTGTCCCTCAGGGCTGCTCGTGCTCCTTGGCATGATACCTGCGTGTAGGCACAGGTCTCCCAGCACTGGTTATTGGATGCACATATTGATGTTGCACAGTGTGGGAGAGAGCAGAAATAAGGGGAAACCTCCTTGCAAATGCCTGTGCTAGTCTAACCAAAACACTGCTCCAAAACTGCGGAGGCACCCAGGGCTCAGCCAGACACAACACGCTTCCTTTTTCTCAACATCTGTATTCCTGCAAATTGATATGGAAGTGCTTATGCTGGTTGTTTGTAGACCCTCCCTCCTGTCTTGTGACTGACGTGATTAAATCCAGTAAAGAGACGGTTTCTTTATTGCCAGGTTCCTGCAGCAAAAACTTGGGCCATCTGCTTAATGGTCTGTTGCGTTTCTGGTCGCATGGTGCTGCAGTACTGGCTGGAGCTCTGCTGATGAGCAACAGTCATGTATGGAAAGCTTTACCCTTTAATGTGAAAAATGGGAAAGACAGATGCAATCTGGGTCTAATATTTTTCTTGTACTTTATCCTCTCATCTCTCAGGAGCTCTCTTGTTGCTGCCTTTCCTCACTCTGTCTGAGCACCAGGGCTCCTCTTTTTACCTGATAAAGCAGGCACAGAGTCACTGTCCCCTGAAGCGAGCTCCCTGCCTCAGGGCTGTTACTCAGAGTCTCCAGAGGTTATAAACCATCTCGCTGTGATGTTTGTGAATCTGAGCCCGTGCGTATCGACTAGCCCCATTGCTTCGAAATGCACCACACAGGAATAACAGTTTGCAAACTTTTTGCGAGCTGTGATTACCGGTTAAAGTAGATCCACAGTGGGTGTCTGGTTAAACCAGCAAACCCCTTTATTAGAAAACTATGGAAAAAGAATATCAGAGAGATTTAGTGTTTCAAAGAGGATCAGAACCAAATGCCCTGTATTGCTGGTAGGAGGATAGGAGATTTAGGAGTAGCTAGTAGCTTGAGAAAAAAACCAAAGATGGATGAATAATAAAGGCAGGTCCTATTTTTTCTATTAAGTTTCTAGGCTACACAGATTTGTTATAAATGATGGCACTAAATAACCAGCCGTGCCCAAGCTCCCCTGAAAGGCCCTCTAATATCAGCAGCTGATGCCCTCCTGCGCAGGGACACAATTGGGTCTGTTCCTCCAGACAATACACCTGTCACTGGGAAACATAAAGCTGGCAATTAGCAGGGGAGGCTCTGTGTTGCGCTTTCATCCCAGACAATAAGAAGGGCCTGGAAGAGTGAGATTAAGGCTGGCATGTCCACAAGAGATTGTTGAAACAAACCTCACTGAGGCTTGGGGGCATTTAAGAAACAAAACCAACAAAATAAAACCCTGGTTAAATCTAACTCTACAAACAAGTCTAGAAAGCAAAATAGCACTGGAATAGGATCATTGGCCTTAGAAATATAAGCCTGGGGTTGTGGAGGAAAGACTTTCTTCTCAGCTGAGATATCTTGTAGGTGTCAGTGGTGTATCATAGGCAATTAACACCAAGCGGGGTTCTGCACACCAAAGCCGCAGTGGGAGTTCTGCATTGCTTAGACAGGACTAGGACTAAGCACCAGCATCTGTAGAATAGATTTTTTACCCAACTAATGCAAGTTCTAAGCCCTGGGCAATACTCCATACTTGGCATTCTGAATGTTTAAACGTCTCCCAAATTACTAACCCTACAAAGGCCCTGAAAGCAATGTGGCAACACAAGTAGTCTCAGCTGCTTCTTGTGACCAGTACTGAAACTGGAAGGGAAGCAGCTGACCACCTCAGCCGCTTTAGAATGCACTACGAGAATAAACTAAATTGATCAGCAAGTCTCAAACTTTTTTTCTGCTGGCACAGGAATTCTTCCAACACACAGGCATCAGGAAAGCCACAGAGATAAATTAGGAAAATCTTTTCCTTACTATCAGTTTCATCTCCCCAGGCATATAATTTACGATTGCCATATGCCACATGCCACAAAATAATGTCTCTGTGGGTCTTCAGTGATAGATCCCAAACTGTACTTTCAGCAGTGCATTAAACAGGGAGAGGAGACAGAGATACTGCGGAGCTCTTGCACGGCTTCCTATTTGCAAGCAGTTGAGGTGTGACTCGTGTGCTGAAGGCAGGCCACGTTGCTGCTAACGGGGGCATGGTGGGGTGAGGACTGCAGGGTGAATTGTGCGTTTTGCTGTGTGAGGAGGTGAGCTGGTACAGACAGGCTCTTGAGACCTACACGTTTGGGTCACCCTGTCCCCTTGGGGAGGTATTGCTCTTCCTGCTTGTGAATCTGTGCCTTCTCCCCTTAGCTTCCTGGGGGACATATACCTGACATACCAGACTCTTGATGTGAAGCTTGTAACATCAAGAAGTTTGGTCAACCCTGATGTGACAGACTTGAAAGGAGAGGGGGAGAGGAAATTGAGAGAACTAGACAAATAATGGGGTTGCCAAACATGCAGGTGTCTGGCCATAAAAGCAAATCAGTGTAGACCTTTAGTGTGCAGAATAAGGACTCTTGTTTGGAAACATGAAGAATTAGCTTGAACCCATGTCCTCCTGTCTCTCTCGTGCAGAGCTGTGAATGTGAAATTGCATCCACAATCCAAAGTCCAAAGAGCAATTTGTGCACTTGATGACTGCTGCTAGCTAGCTTGGCTGGTCAGTGGTTGCTGTGTAGCTACAGACCAGTCTTCTGGGTAACATGTGCATGGAGGTTAGGTGGTGATGCTGTGACTTCGTCCAGAGGAGGTGAAAGAATTGTCTAGGTTTTTTCCAGGCCCTGCTGCTTCTGATAGCTTGCTCCATGTGAGAGTGATAACGTGTGTTAATAGCTTGCTTGGAGTGACAGACATGGGATGTCCTGGACTGATGTCTCCCTGTCAGCTGAAACAGCAGGAAGTTGTGCCATGACCGGATCACTGCAATGCAGTGTTAATTGCTTCCTGAATACTGATGAATCTTCTTTTGGGAAAGCTGACCTGGAGGTCCTGCAGGAACAGAAGCCAGCAGCCTTTCAGCCAGCTGGAGTTCATGGGACAGCAAGGTCCCATTTCTCTGCACACACGGGAATCTCGGGGGTGTAGGGAGGAAAAGGACAGGAGCTTTAGCATGGAAATGTCTGTTCCAGGGATGTGTTAAATATGCGGGCTGAGAACACAGAAATTCATTAGTCCTGTTCTGTTTCAGTGGTAGACTGTCCATTCTCAGCCTTAAGTCTGCCACAGACTTTTATTTGGGGAAGTTACACACTGCCTGTATGCAATGCCCTCATGCAGAGGTGGATGGCATTTGATGGAAGGCTTTTTTGGTGGGACTGGAAAGCAGAAGTGGTTTAGCCCCATAGAAGCTGCTCGGAGTTTTAGTTTCTGCATGTGAGAGACATCTGAGCTCTGTCTGTGTTCCTCAAGGAAGTGCCTGAATTAGAGGCAGCAGAAGGCTCCGATTCTTACCTGTGCACTCACAAACAGCCCAACTGCCCCTTTTCAAGTGCTCGGCATTAGCCAAGAGAGAAGCAGCAACTGCTTCACTCTTCTTTCTGAATAGTAAGTAGTTGGACAGTCAAGGATGGTTTATTAGGATGGAGACTCTGTGCTTTCAGTTCCTTCCAAATGCTACGACAGAAGTATCCCTTGCAGAAGCAGAGAAACATCCATATGCAGATAAATAAGGGTACCACGGAAGCTTTGAACGGCAGAAGCAGCACTTGTATCAGTGTGAGGCATCAGCACCAAACAGCAGCTTGTGAAATTTTCAGATGTGTGAAAGTGAAAAATAATTGAGATACGGCAGGCGTGTGACATACTTTCACAGCCCCAGTACTGGGGGGAGGGAGGTAAGTCTGCATCTCTTCTGCAAATGCCTCCTAAGTCAACACTTGGCAAGCCCTGTCTCAGGTCAGAACTGAATCTAATTCAAAGTCTGTGTGACATTAAATGCCATGAGGAGGAGCTGGGTCAGAGAGAGGGTCAGTTTTGTGCAGTAAAAAGTGGGAAAAAACAAACGCTGCATTGGAATAACATTTGCAGCTGGGCTAGGGAAGTGTTATTTTGAAGGATAACTCTGCAAGGGACAGGCTTGCAACACAACCTAGTGATCTCTGACACACACAACGCTTTGTTCCATTTTTCAATGCATCTTGCTTAGACACATGGCTTTCTACTCCACTTGGCAAATATTTGATTTATAAAGATTAACATGTTGCTAGCCCATGTGCTGGGAAGCTCTTCCAAGGGTTGTGTGAAAGATGTGCCTTGAGGGTGGCAGATCAGGGTTTACTAACTGGTAAGGATAACACTTCTTAAAATGCACCTGAGCTGATTTTTTAAATTGACTGCATGTAAACAGAATTGCAACCTATTTAAAAATAAGCTAACCCAGAGTGACAGCATCACCCAAACCACGCAACACAATTTGCCCTTTGCTCAGCTGCTTATTAGAGAGATTTACAGGCATTAAAAGTACATTGGGATTTTACCATCTAACCATCCCAAGGTCATATGTCTACTCACCAAGGTCTTCTTGCACTGGCTGGACACCTCTTAACTCTAAGATCTCTGTTATTTCTAATTTATTTTGAGATGTATGAATGGAGGCTGACTTCAGGAACTGCAGTTGCCTTAAGGAGACAGCTGACTGGCTAGAATATTTGCTTTGTGGGAATTAGTGCCAATACAATGATGAATTACCAACACTGGTGGTGACGACTTTGCTGCCATGGCAAGGAGCAAACAGATGGCAGTGCCCATGTGCGCATGTGGCTGCAGGAAACCCTCTGGAGAGCGGAGAGGTCCAAAGGAAGCGTCCAACAGGCCAGGCACTGGACCCTGCTTTGTGGACTTGCTCAGCAGCCCAGGAGCCTGCACTCTTTGGGGCCTTTTAGGTGTGATTTTAGGTGACAGGACAATGAGGTGCCAATTTCTAGGTTCCACTTGCTGGCTGTGACCTTTGCTTTGAAAAGCCAGCAAAGCATTCTTGCCAGAGTCTCTAGAGCCATCCTTCATGCCAGCCAAAGCATCAAGTCTTATTTGAAAGTCCAGTGTGTAATCGTGGAAGTTAGTTCAAATTTAAATCCAGAGGAGTTGTGTAGGTGAGGTTAGAAACTCAGGCAGCATTCAGTGAGCACAGGAAACTTTTCTTCACTTGTCTGCATGTGCACAGAGGATGGTTTATTTGTATGGCTATAGAAAAGAGGAGTGATGCTGGAGGTTGTGGGCTGGATTTCATTTCTAATGCTACCAGAAAACTGCATTTAGTGCTGTTACAAAAGGTGTTTAATTCTGTCTAAGACATGGGCATAAAGAAAATTGTTTACTATCTGCAAGAAAGCCAGAGAGGAACCTTTTACAAGACCATGTAGTGATAGGACAAGCAGTAATGGCTTCAAACTGAAAGAGGGTAGATTTAGATTAGATGTGAGGAAGAAGTTCTTCCCAGTGAGGAAGAAGTTCTTCCCGGTGAGGGTGGTGAGGCACTGGAACAGGTTGCCCAGAGAAGTTGTGGATGCCCCATCCCTGGCAGTGTTCAAGGCCAGGTCGGACGGGGCTTTGAGCAACCTGGTCTAGTGGAAGGTGTCCCTGCCCATGGCAGGGGGGGTGGAACCAGATGATCTTTAAGGTCCCTTCCAACCCAAACCATTCTAGGATTCTGATTCTATGATCTGCTGGGGAACTCTGCTCTTATTAAACCTAATCCAGCCTTAAGTTTGAAAAACACTTTGCACTTTCCTGCTGAAGATCTTTGTTGTAAACTTGGGCTCTGCCTCATACCCTTTGCTCCCTCCATCACCGAGGGAAGCAGGATCCAGTTTTGGCCAAACCGCAGCGGGCAGCAGAGCCCTCTCCCGGTGCTGCCATGCTGCTTTGCCAGCCTTTGGCCCTCTGTGCCGTGCTGTCTGCGAGTGCCAGGCCGTTTCCCAACTGGCAGCGGTGACTAAGCAGCCCGGAGCAGCTGCCTCCAAGGTCCCTTCTTCTGTGAGAGATTTACTGCAGCGAGCAGAGGCGCTGGGATGTGATAATTGCCTTCATTCCCAGACGAAGACTCCCAAGAACAAAAGCCAGTTGCCCGTGAATCCATGGTGTGATTCAAGCATTCGCTGGGAGGGGAGGAGTGGGAACTGTGTGCCTGCTGCTGTAGCGGGCACTAACCAAAAGAGCAGCTCTGTCCTGCGAGGCAGGGAGCGCTGCCGGCCCATGGAGGTGGCCTGGGCCCTCCAGCCTTCACGTCCTCCCCGGGGCTGCCGCGGGCCCGGGCTTGAGGAAATGCTGGAAGGCTAAAGCCGCTCTGCGAGGAAATCTCACCGGGGATGCGCTGGAGCTTCTGCAGGTCTGACTCTGATTTTCAGCCCTGCCCCTGCTCATTGCACGAGCCCGGGTCTTTCGTTTGTCCTCCTGGACATCTGCTCTAGAGCTGACCTCCTTCACCTGCGCTGCTGGGCACGCCGCTATGAGACTCCTGCTGCTGTGAGGATCCCTGCTAGCCCCCCCCCCCCGCCCCCGCCTGATTTTTCTGCCAAGACCACGTGCCAGTTTTCCTGGGAAGCTTTACCGGGGACTTCCATGGAGAGGTGACCGCCCGGGAAGGAGATCCCCCGCGCTGCTAGCACAGGTTGCGGGGCGGGGAGGATTGAGAGCGCTTCGCCGTTAGCGGGGCTGAGGCGGTGGGGACCCGGGGGCGCCGGCGGAGCCGTCCCGGGGAGGGGGGGGCGGGT
>NW_010972742.1:264550-315826 GCF_000737465.1 Haliaeetus leucocephalus | reverse complement strand
AGCCCGCTGTGCGCCGGGGCCGTCGCTGCCGACCCCCCCGGCCCCCCCAGCCCCGAGGCGGCTCCCGCGGCCAGCCCGGCATCTCGGGCTTGTCCTGCCGGCGGGTGTGCCGGGGGTACCCCCCCCTTCCCCCGGGGTCCCCAGTACGGCGTTAGACCCCCGCTGCCGGCCGGATCCCCGGTAACCCCCCCGCTGCCCTATTTTTCATGCCAAGCCCGTGTTCCAGATTTCCCGTGGTAGCATCTCCAGGGGCTTCCACGGGCAGCTGCCCGTGGCTCCTGTCGCTCACCCATCAGATGAGCGCAGAGCCAAAGGCACTTCTCCCTGGAGGGCTTGGAGCTGTGTGCTGCTTATAAAGTCACTGCTGAACTTTGGAAGACTGTTGGTGAACATATTTAGAGTCCGGGCTTCAGAACTGATCTCCTTAGTCCCTTAGCAGCAAAGTGCTTAAATGTGTGCTTTTGCTGTGCACACAGGAGAGTCCCATTGAGAGCAAAGAGATTACTCACTGCTGGCAGTGTCGGTGCCGAGAGACAGCTTTAGGACTTGTTTGCATTGGAGAGCACATTGCCAGTTTCCATGTTTGTATCTTTACATACCCATATCTACAACTTTACGAGATTTTCTACAGCCATGCACTCAGGCTTTCCCTCCACCGGCCCAGAGCTGGTGCAGCGGGGGCTCAGCGGCCGAGTCCTGATGTTGGGCAGCTCTCCAGGATGGCTGTGTGGTACTGAGCTGCGTGTTCAGGCACTGCTCATGGAGGCTGGATTTACTGGTCTGCAGGATCTGTTCTGGTGCTGTATTCCTGCGGGCTTTAAAAGAAATGAGAAAAGCTGCCAGTGATGTGACACTGTTTAACGATGCAATTTATGATGGCTTTTTTATTTAGTTAATGCAGATAAAGAGGCTCTGCTAACTTGCCTGTCTATTAATATCACACATCTGTATATGTTTTATGATTAATTATTCTGTATCCTGGAAACAAATGTTAAACTGAGACCTTGAGTTCTTTAAGAAGAACTGAGAATTATTTTGATAGGATACTACCCAGGACAGGTATTTCAGATAGAGTCATTTTCTCTTTTTTGAATCAAGACTTTCAGAGGAAAGCAGCCTTGTCTGAGAGCTAAGTTTCTGCAGAATGCTTTTGTCTCTGTAATGCATCCCTAGTAATACTTTGTTTATTCTAGCAAAAGGTGAAAGCTTTCCAGCTGGTCAGCATGTTTAGGAGAGACTCAAGACTTGATTCGTGGTTTTTCAGCCTTCTGGTGAGTTTTACAGTAATTTTTATAATTTGAGTATTTGAGATAATATTAATGCTTTATATGAACGTTACAAAACATCCTCTCCAACAGGTCAGTACTCTGTCCAGGAGTCTCTTTGCCTTTGCAGCCCTTGCCAAGAATCAGACTTCTAAAGGTTAGTGTTTTTATCAGCACTGCTGTATGTTTTTACAAGCAATATTCAGCATAGAGAAACAATGCATAAAAAGGTGTCCAGTGGCAGAAACAAAGGTAAAGAAACTTCTTCTGATACCCTGTTTTGTGCCTGAAATTATATTTGTTTAGCTAATTGTTTGCTTGGCTAACTGTGAAATTACTGTCTAAAATCAGTTAAGTACTGCTCAGCTGCTAGTCTTTGTGCTGCTGCAAACAAAACAGATTATTTTGCTCTTGCAAATTGCATCTGCAAATGCAGGAGCTGGTAGGAGCTGGGAAATTGGAATGAAATGAGAAAATTTGGTTGTACATAACTGCTTTGAACAAGCTACCCTGAGGGCAATCCCTAGGCGTACCACAGTGAGCTTTTTCTTCGGACTGAGCTCAGCATGGTTTTGTGTGTCCCACAGAAGTGTGCCCAGCTCCAGCCCTAGGCCAGCGATTCAGTTTGTGAGTGGACTCACAGATGTCCCTCATTTTAGGTCCAATATAGTCTGGACTTTTCTGTCACGCTGTGCCCACTGAACATCCGGAGGGCTGGATACGGAAATGAGCTCCTGCCTTCAGCTTCTCCAGGGTGCACCAGGCAGTATTTGTAAATACTTGGGGATGCTGCAAGAGAATGACCCTGTAGTGTACATGGCACAAAAGTGGGTCGGAGAGGCTTTCTGTTTCTCCACGTTACATGTGTCTTTCTCCAGGTTTTGCTCCTGTCACGATTGAGACCTCAAGACACATGTATGAATATGTGGCCACTGCTTTGGACTGGTGGCATGCAGACAGATACTGCGAACAACGCTTTTCCCAGTTGCTTTTTGAACCCCAAGACAGTGAGCGAGCTTCCTTCAGCAAACTGCTGCAGTCCCACAGCATCAGAGGTTCTGTCTGGCTAAATGAAAGGGATGGTTTCCTGCACAAACCAAAATGGAGACGTGAGTATAAGTGGGCTTGGACTATTGGGAGACATGTTCACTGCTGGATCTTTTTCATCCTGAAAAATTAATCTGACTAGAAAAGTCGCCACTTGTTTTTCATTGTCACTGTGGTAACACCTAGGACCTCTAGTTACAAGCTAGAACTGGCAGCATGAACAACAGTGATCCCAGCACATCAGCTGGTCACTGTCAAGATTTTTTAATGCATTGCAACAGATGGGGGTTGCAAAGTTTCTCCTCTGCTCTGTCCTCCTATACCATCTCGCTGTAAAGCAGGTCTGGCTTTGCTCAGCCTCACCATTTGTGACCTGCGGGTCCTGCAGAGCAACGGTATTAGAGACAGGACCAGGAGAACGTGTGCTCCCCAGCAGCAAGGCACCACATGGCAGATGCCTCAAAAGTCTTATTTGACTGTGCTTTTCGTTGCTGTAGCATGGGATGCTTGGGAACATGCTGTTCCTTCCATACTCATTGTTTGCAATCCTATTTGCTAGAAAACTAAGTTTCTGGAAACTACACTTGCTGAAATGATGCAATCTCAGCTTGCCTGCCTTCCTGATCCCCTCCAGGTACGGGGGAAGCAGAAGCCTTGCTGCATGCTTACAGGATGTCCTTGCCTGCCCGGTCCATGAGTTCTTAGCTTGAGTAGGAGGCCAGACCCAATACATCATCCCAATGGAAGATGATCAGGCTTTGGCCCATGCTTCTTCCTTTATGTTGGCTGAAATTTCTCTTTCTAGGGGACCACAGTGTACCAGTCCTGGTATTCAGAGACAAAACAGACACAAAATATGTGAAGGTGCTCTCTGACTTCCCAGCACTGCCTGCTGTCACAGCCTGTGCCCACCTCCAATGGGACACCAGGACCCAGGAGATTGCTACCATCTTCTCCTATGCTGTGCCGGCTTTTATTAATGAGTTCCAGCTCCGTGGCTTTGTTGACGAGGAAGGCTTTGTTCGATTTGCTCTCATAGTCCACGGGCACCATTCGCCATACCTGCCCGTGTTCCGCGCTGATGGACGGTGGCATCACTTCTGCGTGACCTGGCAGCAGGAAAACGGGACCTGGGCCATCTATGCTGATGGTAAAAGGAGAGCCTCTGCCAGCGGTTTGTGTGCTGTGGGGCCGTCTGCCCCCCAGGCCATCTACGGCCAGGGGACTTTCATAATTGGGCAGGATCAAGATTCCCTGGGGGGCACCTTCAGGGAGAAAGAGTCCTTCAGTGGGAACATCACTGACTTGCACATCTGGCAGAAAGTCCTCAGTGCGGAACAGATTGAGAAAGTTCGGTCATGCTGGGTGGTAGAGCAAGACCTTGTATTTGGGTGGAGCTCAAACGCTCTGGAGGTTGAAAGCACCGTTCAGGAGGTGACTGCACAGTTCCTTTGCCCAGGTAAGTCTCGTTACCCTCGCTGCTTCAGCTCCCTTCTGCAGCAGGGGGTCAGCATGCAGGGATAGTCCGAGAAGCCAGTCCCATCCCTAGGGAATTTGGTGCAGTTTCTGGAATGATGCTTCTCCTTCAGGAAGGAGAGCAGAAGCACATTCTGAGCTGGGCTGGGCAGTTTAGAAATTGTACTTAAAGGCACAGTCATGACTAAACCCTTGGTCATTGAAGACCCCTGCAATGACCCTAGCAATGACAGCTGTTCAGAAGTCCTGGGCTAATTACAGGCTTTCTCGTCTACTGAGAGAAATGGCTTACTTGTCAGTGATGCTGTTTCCTGGGATTTGCACACGCAGTGCTTCGATGCTGTGCTGGGAGGAGGGATTCAGTCTCTCAGCCAGACTGGCGTGTCATTACTGATAAATCACGAACTCAGGACCTGGCACTGCCACCTCCTCTGAGTTCCTTCTGGAGGGGATTTACCGGGTGGGTCAGGAGCCGTTTCTGACCCCAGTCCCTGCTGTGCTCTGGCTCTGGGGCTGCTCCAGGAGCAGTCCACAGCTTTTGTCTTCAACAGGGTTTGTGGATTGCTTGCAGGAAACATGATACTTGCTGGGGATGGCGTGTCTGTGGGGGACCTGGGCCTTCTGTTTGTGTGTGTTTCCACAGGGCCTGTTGAGGAATGCCGAGTTTTTGAAGTTGGCAGCAGTGGATTCAGTTACACATCTTGTTTGCAGTCTTTGCCTTTTATCTGTCGCTACAGAAAGGGTACAGCATGTTATTTGTTTATTCATTACTTCCATGGCATTCACTCCTGGAGGTCCTCGCTAGGATGATGGCCAGTGATGGGAAGGCCTTGTGTCTGCTCTGAAGCGATCACGTGCAAAACCTGCTGTAGCTGTGGTTTTGCTTCAGTTGCATGTGCTCTGACAGGTTATTTTGCTATTCTCCAGTTAAGCAGTGGCTGTACACATTACATGGCTTCTGGATGCAATGCTGTAGAGTGCCTTCCAATCCAGGCATCTCCAGACTTGTTGGCCAGGGGGACATGGGGAGGAGGCAGAAAAGAAGTGTTAGACTGTCTCTCCAGGTGGGATCTTGTACTAGAAATAAAATATAGCTGTGAAGTTTCCTTGCCCTGACTGTCCTACAAACTTACCCACTATCTGAGGACCATTCCCAAGGCTCCCAGGCTTTGAACATGGCATGTATTTACCATGCTGCTAGACACCACAGCAATGGTTATGCTTTTGTTTTATTCTCAGATGCATACTGGCAACTGAAAAAAGCTCAGCTGGAATCCAGCCATTCGCTTGTCAGCCGTGTGAACACACTTGCAGAGAGGACTGTGGTGAGTCCTGCAGTCCCAGCGCTGGCATCTGACACCAGGAGCAGGCAGGAGCTGTTGGGGTGGAGTTGCTGGCACCTACTGGTGTTTGAGGCCAGCAGTTATGCCTGTGGCCTTTTCTGAGCTGCTGTTGGAGAGTGTGACCAATACAGCTGTAACTCATAGTGTGATCAAACAAGCAAAGTGTTGCTTCAGATTGACTCGTCTCACTGAGGTTGAGAGGCTGGACAAGAGAGTTCAAAATGTCAAGGCTGATCTCCTTCCCCTAAGAGAAGCCTGGGTGGCCAGGCAGGTGTCCTCACACCAGCGAGGGCATGCAGGGCTCTGCACTGAACTAAAACATCTTTTCCATGGCAGATTCCTGAGAACTTCTTCACAAGCAACATCCAAGACATGAACCTCTCTGTTGCTCTTGGTGCTCTTGATGTCTTGGCAACTGTTCTGAGGGAAGGAGAGACACCCGTGCTGGAGTCGTCTGACCTCCTTGCAGTGCTTCAGTTACTAAAGCAAGTTTCTGATGTGGAAGTCCAGGAGGGAGAGGAGCTGGAGATGTTGGAGCAATTGGGGCAGTATTACGTGGAAGTGACTGAGTTAATCCTGGAAGAGCAGAATATTGAAACGTGGTCATCAGTCAGCCAGGTAACGGTGTCACGAGCAGTCTGGCCACAGTGTGCCACATCTGTTCATCTTGTTGTGTGTGCAGCTTCTTGGCCTGCTGTATGACCACAGGCTGAGGACCTGTCCTTGCCTGGTCACATGTAGTCTTTCTGGCTGTATTCTGGAGCTTGTGAAAATGCTGCAAGCATGGGCACGGAGCCTCTTTGCCAGCTCAGATAAGGGCCATCTGCCTTACTGTTGCCTCATTTGTTGGAGATGCAAACAAGTTCTTCTGCAAACAAGTGCAGTCAAGTGGTGCCTTCCTTGCAAATCCCTCCAGTGGTTGTCTCTGCTCTCTTCAAGCTTCTCCACTTTGTCAGCCTGGATTTACAGGATTACACACAGTTTGCAGATTCCTGGTGCTTTGTAGATTCCTTGCTCCCACATCGTGCTGTCTCTGGCAGGGCAATGCCCTTCACTTTATAGTTTGTTCTATTTTCCATGGGTGGGCTGCCAAGGAGCTAACTGTCATCAGCCCCCACGCTGTTCAAAACACCCTCAGGCTTTGCGTGAGGGATTTACATCATCCCACCCCTGTTAGGATTTTCTCCATTAGCTTCTTCCCTTCTCGCATGGGTCTTTTGTGTCTGTTGTATGGTCTGCACTTTCCACCCGTCTTTGGGAAATGTGTGACAGCATCTGGCCTGGCCAGTGCTCCAGGAACCAAGCCAGGGACCTCCAGAGTCGAAAGGATGCTGAATAGTTCAGAGTTTACCTCATCGCTTAGAGTTGCTTGGGTCTCTGTGGCCACAATTACTCACAGCTTCTCGATAGTGGCATAAAACCAGCTCTGGCCCAGCGTAGCTGGTGCAGCAGATATATCTGCTGAAGGAGAAAGGGTTTGAGTTTGTGTAGTGCAGGGGTGGCACTTGTGTTGCCCAACACATGCAGGACCTTGAGTAAAGGGGCCAGTCACCTGCTACCCTTCCAGCAGTGGAGTCTATTTCTGGGTGAAACTTTTTCCAGAAACAGAGGAAGCAGCTGTTCTACAGCTTTGCAAAACCAGGAGTCAGATCTAAAAATCTACTTTCTTTCCAGAAGCTTATTTAGTTATTTATTTCCATGTTGGTTTAATGGCTTTTTATAAAGACCAGCAAGTTTCCCTCATTGCCAGTCTCATCTCCTTGCTGAAGGAACCAGGAACATCCTTTAGTGAAGAAAACAAAGAAAAGCAAAGGAAAAGCCTTGAGTCCCAACTTCTCTTTTTCTGCCAAGGGCCAAGCATTTAAGAAAACTTGTGTGAGCTGTGGGAAGTGTGAGCTGGCAGTGCAGGTGCTGATTTCCATTGTTCTCTCCATGTTTACAGGTTATCAGAGGGCCTATGGCTGTTGTTGAGCTCTGCGACAGAATGGTGTCACACTTAGCCCCACTGCTGACTGCAGGGAGGACGAAGATCACGATCCAGCATGGCAATGTCGGTGAGTGGCACTGGCAGAGCTGGGGGAGAGCATCTCACTGGGACGCAGCTTAGTCATCCCATCTGGTTCCCAGTGCAAGTCCACTCCTGGCACCTCTCCTCTTGCTAACCCTACAGCCTTCTACCCATTTTCTCTGTGCAGAAGTGTTACAGTGTGGGAGAATCTCTCACACTGTGGATTGTAAGGGGATTGTAAGAAACATCTGGGTGCAGGAGACAAACTGAGCCCAGATGCACATGGTTTGCACTGAAGGGGATCTGTCTGCTGCTGCGGGTCTTGGCTGGGCTTATAATGTCCCTGTGGTACTTTGCTGTAGCAGTAGCTCTGGAGGAAGACTGAATCCTGGTTCAGTACCTGATTTTACCCCTCCACAGGGATGGAGGTCAGGAAGCTGGAGCTGAGCAGGCAGGAGCTGAGCAGTCAGGCGTACCTGGTCCAGAGCCCCAAGAAAGGCAGGCATGACCTCATTGAAGTTCCCACAGAAGAAGTGCAAAGACTGAAAGCCAGAGGTAGGTTATGACACCTGTGCTTCCCTGGGTCTCCCCTTGGCACTTGTGCAGCATCCTCCTTAACGGCACAAACTCTTTACCCTGCACACATGCAGTCTGGAAAGATGTGGGGAGGAGACGCTGCTGGCGAAAGGGAGATGGGCTGTGGGGGAGAGATTATCTACAGCCTCTCTACAGACACAGCTTGGAGCTGTGGGTTCCCTGGACCCCCAGTATCACACCTCTAGATTAGGGCAGCGGTGCTGAAGCCTGGGCTGCTCAGAGCTGCCCTGTGGGCTTGCACCCGTCCTGCAATGCTCTATCCCTCCAGGTCTCCGCAGAGTCATGGTGAAGAACATGTGGTTTGGCTACGGCTCCCTGCAGCGCTGCCTGTCCAGCGCTGGCAGCAGTGCTGTCTTCCAGGACGTGCCTGCCTCTGACGGAGGACAGAAGTGAGTGAAACAAAAGCCCCTCCGCACCCCAGGGCTGCCCTCTTAGCACCACAGGAGAATTCCTTTCCAAGTCTGCGCTGAGTCTCTCGGTGCCTCTCTTTTGGGGTCACCTCCACCCTGCTCCATCCCATCCCGCTTGTCCTTGTCCCTGCTTTCTCCAACACGTGTTTGGAGATCGGACAATGGAAAGGGGCTCCCGAACCAGTGCTTTGTGGAGGCAGGGGCTGCCTGTGGTGTCCCTTGTGCGTGCCTCTGGTTCCCCCGAGGTGATCTGCTCTGCTGGGAGGTGGCTGGGGACGGAGCCTGCGGGGCTGCTGCAGGGTCCCCTCCGGCTGGTGCCGAAGCTGCTGGAGCCGGGGTGCTTCTGCAGATGGTGGCTCGCAGAAGTGGTGGGAGGCAGAGCCCTGCTGCTCTCCGGGGAGCTCGCTGAACACTAGGTGGGGATGGCAGCCCGCACATCCCGGCGCACACGCAGCTCCTGGTGCACCTTTGGCTCAGCCATGGTGCTGCTCAGCTGGCAACCACTTAGGATGCTCCAGTGCCTCCTCTGTACGGTCACCTCCTGCGGTTACGGGAGGAATAGTGGTGGTTTCTGTTTGCCAGGTAGTCTCAAGTACCTTCTGCCCTGTGCCCAGGCCCTTTGCTGGTGGCACTGAAGCACTCCAGAAGTGGCTCCGGATCTCTCCAGCTGTCTTGTATGACGTGAGATCCTGTTTTCTGAGCACGTCTGGTGGTTCCTGTGCCTGTGAGCGGCATGCTTTCCCTGACAGGTACCTGAGCACCACGGTGGGCACTGCTGTGATCTCATCTGCTCTGCTCAGCGACTACCAGGAGATCAGCACGTCCGTGCGCTACCGCCTGCAGCACCGTGTCCAGGTACCCCGAGGAGGGGCTGTACTGCCCATCCACCTCCCCTGCCAGCGGCATCGCGCAGCCGGACCCGGCAGGCTGTGCCCAGCCTTGGCTCAAGGCCTCCAGTGCTCTTGGACTTAAGGGTGTCCCATGCCCAGGTCTCTCACCTTGACTCCTTTTTCCTTGGGGAGGTGTTTGTCCTTGTCCTGGTTTCGGCTGGGATAGAGTTAACTGTCTTCCTAGTAGCTGGTACAGTGCTATGTTTTGAGTTCAACATGAGAAGAATGTTGATAACACTGATGATTTCAGTTGTTGCTGAGTAATGTTTAGTCTAAAGTCAAGGATTTTTCAGCTTCTCATGCCCAGACAGTGATAAAGCCGGAGGGGCACAAGAAGTTGGCACAGGACACAGCCAGGGCAGCTGACCCAAACTGGCCAACGGGGTATTCCGTACCATGTGATGTCATGCCCAGTATATAAACTGGGGGGAGTGCGGGTGGAGGGATCGCCGCTCAGGGACTAACTGGGCGTCTGTCAGGAGGGTGGTGAGCAATTGCACTGTGCATAATTTGTACATTCCAATCCTTTTATTATTACTGTTGTCATTTTATTAGTATTATCATTATCATTATTAGTTTCTTCTTTTCTGTTCTATTAAACCGTTCTTATCTCAACCCACAAGTTTTACTTCTTTTCCCGATTTTCTCCCCCATCCCACTGGGGCGGCGGGGGGAGTGAGTGAGCGGCTGCGTGGTGCTTAGTTGCTGGCTGGGGTTAAACCATGACAGTCCTGTGCTGACAGACTTTGTTGCAGCCTAGTGAGTGAGCTGCATCAGTCTGCATACAGTACGTGCATGGCTGTGTGATCTCTTCTTCTCCCTCTCTGCCTGCAGGACCTGCCCGATAAGCTGGTGGGGCCCATCTGTGCCTTCTGGAACTTCAGCCTCAGGTGCTTTGTTTCAGTTCAAGTCCCTAGATTTATGAGCTTTTATTTCCACTGGAAAACCAAACATAACAATATAAATGTAATGGTAAGAGTAGGGATCTGTAATTCTTTGCCTGCTTTGCATGCTGGCATCCTCTATCTGCTGGAGTAGAGCGTTCTCCTGGGAAGATTTCCTTTGGGAAAGCCACTCATGAGCAAGTGACCTTTAATGAGGTATATACAATGAAAATGGAAAGCCCTAGTTAATTATGATAGTTGCCTGCAACAAAGAAGGGTTGGTCCAAGATATATAGCCCAACAGACATGCAGGACTCCCGGCCTCATACATACTGCTTGGCATTGAGATGTGTTTTTACTGAATGTCACCACAGTGAGAGCACTGAAACTGTAATATATTATGGGTTGGTAACTAAGTCATTCAAGTGCAAAAAAACTCCTTAGAGTCCCAGCCTTGTAACAGGCATGAATGGTTTGGGGAAGGTGGGAAAAGGGTGTTTTCAGAAGCAGCTGGTTACTGCACAAACAGCTCCACTAGCCCTGCTCTGAATTTGATCTTCCCTTGGTACCGAGGCAGGCTCAGAGGAGCTGTGGTGGCAGTGAGGACAGAGCTGACCCACCACAGCCTTGGTCCCTGCACAGGGAATTCAGATCTGGAGCTTTGCTGGCTGCCCAGGCAGCGGAGAGCAGCTGGCTGGCTGGAGACAGGCTGGCTTGTCCTGAAGATCAAGAGTCCGGTGGAACCGCACAGGGTACATGGCAGGCCAAGCTGATGGAGAGGATTAGACGTGCCTGGTCCAGTGATGCTCTCAGTTAATGTGCTGTAAAACGAGCTCTTCCCAGAGCTGTGCAATTACTGAGTTCTGTTTAAAGCAGTGATGGCTGAACTGTGCTTTTTAACGCACACTTTGATACTAGACGTATTTTCTCGTGCATGCCTGATGGATAAGGCAAACCTGCTGAGACGCAGGATGAGCCAAAAGGAAGTCCATATGAAAACCTGTCTCTGATACCCTCTTCTTCTTCCTTTCAACTCTGCTTCTTCTGGGAGAATGAAATTCCCTTAACACCTTGGCTTTCTGTTGAAGTGGATGGTAATTTCCATATGTTTTCTCTGTTTTTTTGCTGCATGTTAGCCCAGATGCTGGTGGGATGTGGTCCACAGCTGGCTGCTCTGTGGTGACATCTCTCCCGGACTCCACTACCTGTTTTTGCAACCACACCACAAATTTTGCTGTCCTGCTGCAGGTGTACGAGATGCAGGTAAGCGAGGAGCCTTTCTCTGCCACTCTGTGGACTGGATGCCAGCACTGTGAGCAGTCTGTGGTTAATTTGTGGGGGTTTTGTGTCTTCTGTTGTTTCATGATTGGAGCAGAGGACCACCAAGGAGGAGCTCACACTGCAGACTTTGACTTTTATTGGATGTGGAGTTTCATTCTGTGCCTTGATAGTTACCTTCATTTTATTCTTGGCAGTTGGGTAAGAAAAGTCCAGACAGTTGTAGCCTTCTCTGTATTATTTGTTTGCTGTTTTGCTTCAGAACAAGTATACAACCAAGGTATCCTTTGTCAGTGTGGGGTGATGCGGTAGAGGCTGGGGAGCTGCACTGGTGGTCAGTAGCAGTAGGGAGGGAGGGGAGCGGTTGCTGTTGGCTAGGGAGGGGGTGCAGTGCTGGTTGTTTCTGTGGAGATGCTTGTGTGAGCTGTGCACACACCTGAGTGTCCGTGGAAAGATTTTTATCAGTGGCTAATAATGTTTACCATAAAAGCTGCTCTGCTAGAGTTAATTTTTATGAAATAAATGGAGCAAAGCCTATTTCTTCAATTGCCAACCCTTCTGTGTCACTTGGCAAGCACAGAGATCTGCCTTGTGAGCGCAGCAGTGGCTCCCTCCACCTCCTCCTTGCTGCCTGTTCCTTGGAGCACTGGCCAAGGTCTGAGCAGCCGTACCCGAGCGCATCCCCAGCACCAAGGGCGTGCACACCAGGGCAGTCCCCTGCCTCGTTGGACTGTCGTCTCTGCAGTGAGTAGCAGAGAGATGGCAGGTCACCCAGGCAGGTCTGCACAGCCCAGCAAGGACTAGTGAGAACACATGCACCCTTTCATTTGACTGCAGCTGAGGTCTTCCTCTCTCCTTCCTCAGTGTCCCCAAGAGTGAACGAACAACCGTGCACAAGAATCTGATCTTTGCATTAGCTGCAGCAGAAGCTCTGCTCATGTTCAGTGAACTGGCCAAGACCAACCAGGTAAGCTCACCAGAAAGTGTCCTGTTCAGCCAGCAGAACCAGGCCTGCTCAAGCATTACTGTCGGGGCAAACAGAACAGAAGCGTAATCCCATTTATTAATGTTTTGTTAATTACCTGTAACTTGCATCTAGGAAAGAATTGTGTCTCTGTGTTTGGAGATATGCATATATGCATTGTGCAATCTCTCAGGAAAATTCACCTCTTTTTTCTGACAGTTTGTTTTTGACAAAAAAATCCTTCAGGAAATTTAAGTAGTTATAAACCAGCAACATACAGTTCTGTCCCTTTCTGTGTCCTCTTTCACATCCCGGGGCTGGATCAAGCAGCTCTGAGATGAGAGACCTGCAAGGAAGGTCCAAGAACTGCAGGAAAAGATGCTATCAGTTCCCTCTTCTGTTGTTTGAGATGGTCACACAGATGAAATGAGTGTGAGCTGCAGCAGTTGGACTATTCATGTGTTTCAATTTTAAGAACTCTTCCTGGTGCTTGTGGATGTTTAAATGCATTTCTGCACATTCCGCAGCATAAATTGCAGGCTGCTCTCTTCTTCCTGATCAGACGCACTCAGAAGCTCCCAGAGGACTCCTCCTCCTGAAACAGTGTGTGATTTCTCTTCTCTCCAGGTGGTGTGTTTCATGGTCACTGCCTGCCTTCATCTCTTCTTCATGGCAGCCTTTTCATGGATGCTGGTAGAGGGGCTTCTCCTGTGGAGCAAAGTGGTAGCGGTCAACATGAGTGAAGACAGGAGAATGAAGTTCTACTATGTGACAGGCTGGGGTATCTACAGACTCCTCTGCTTTGGCCACTCAGAAAAATGTGTCAATTTTTGGCTAGCAAAAGTTTCAGTAGGAGAGCTCCCCGAATGTTTGGTTTGATTCAATATGAGAGCCGGGTGTCACTACTCTGCAGAGGCTTTCTTACCTTTTATGTGTCAAATTGCCAGTCTTAGAATATAAGTTTAAAAGCATTTCTGTTATTTTTCTAAATCCAAGAGTACAATACAAAAAAATGGAGGAGGAAGTTTATGGTAAGTTCTTGTTCTTGGAGAGCATTACTACTGTCTGATAGCAATTAAAATATAAATATGTTCCTGACTAAGCACCCTTTATTCTGAGTGAGCCCTTTAGGGACATAGAATTCATTTGAATAAGCTGAAATTCATATCAGGGAAGACCCTCTTTAGGTCAGTGCTCCTTGCAAAACACACACATAGTTGGACATTGGGTCCAACTGGTTCAAGTATTTTGGATTGGTTTACGTCTTTGATTGTCCATTTTGTTAAAAAAGCAATCTGAGGAGTAAATTGCTTTGATCAGGACTCAGGACTTGGAATGCTTTATACCTAGGAGAGTGATGCTGACAGCGTATAAATCTGGCCTTGCAGAGCTGGGACAGATTTCAGCTGCAGTAAATTGATGTTGCTCGTGGGGTTTCAGAGGCTAAGCTGGCTCATGCCGGAGCGTGTCTGGTCATGGGGGTTTTGAAGCAATTGTCTAGAGCACAGCTGACCTGCATGGGACATCTCTGGTTTTCCTGGGGTTTAATCTGTGGTTTTTTTCTGTAGGCCTTCCAGTCGTTATCGTGGGTGTGACGCTTGCAACTTCCTTTAACAAGTATGTGGCAGACAACCATTGCTGGCTGAACATTCAGACCAATGTCATCTGGGCCTTTGTTGGGCCTGTTCTCTTCATCCTGGCAGTAAGTGCCAAAACCTGCCAGGAAGGCATGATTCCTTCGTGTCTGGTTTTAGGAAAGCATTGCAGAGTCAGGGGTGTCAGCACGTCTCTAGCTAAGGTGCTTGCTCGCAGGGCTCATTGTGCCTGCTCCTTTTATAGGAGAATTTTTGTTATGTTTTATATATACTTTCACAACACAAATAAATCTCTTTAACCAAAGCGGCTTTTTTATAGAAATAAGTGCTTTAACAAAATTTTGCTGACCAGTTCTTGTTTTGGCTGTTAAATTAGAAATGTAGATAAATGTGTAGGTTGACTGTGACATTGCCTTAACTAAAGGTCTGATTTTAACATGGGAACATGTACATCCTTTAAGTAGTGTCAGTATCATTAGACAACTGTAGCAGAAAAAGGTGCAATGTTTAAGGGGTCTAAAGTAAACACTTAACAGGGAAAACACTCTGTAGAAGTTTTGCGGTAAGTTTTATAGATTTCATACTTGTGTGGATAGCTCTATGAAGTATTTTACTCACAGCTTTCTCAGGAGTGATATGTTTCTCCCTAAGTTCTGACGCTCAGTTGTTGAGTTCCCAGCAGAAAAGTCTCACCCCACTGGAGCTGAGATTACAGAAAGTTACTGGGTCCAATGGCTCTTCTCTGACAGGTGAACACCTTTGTGCTGTTCCGGGTGGTGATGGTGACTGTGTCCAGTGCTCGCAGGAGATCAAAGATGCTGACGCCCAACAGCAGCCTGGAGAACCAGATTGGAATACAGATATGGTGAGCAGGGAAGTGGCTGGTTCTCCCAGCTGTGCCTGCTCTGGGTATGAAATGGTGGAATTACTGTTAAGCTGAGAGTCTTTGCCTTGGCAAAGTGAAAGACCATGAGTTGGGGGAGTCAGGGTAGAAAGGATTTTCTCCTCCAGGGCAACTGTGCATCACCCAGAGGTAGTCTGTCTGTTCTAATGTCTAAGCCCAGCCAGCACTTTCAGCCTGGGGAACCCAGTACTGGATGCCCACATCTGCACTTGCACTCCTAATTCTCAACACTTTGGGACAGGAGACCCTTGGCAGCACCTGCTGAAATCAAAGCTACCCTGGGCCCATTGGCATCGCGAGGAGCAGCAATTTGGGTCTGGGAATGGCTGGTGTGAGCACATCCCCGTCGTCTGCAGTGGTGATAGTGTGTGTGGGAACGCGGATCACACTGCTGATCCCACTGCCGAGCTGTCTGCCCCTTCGCTAACATCAGCCCGCCGTGTGCTGGCAGGCAAGCAGGCATCCTGTAAAACATCACCATAGGGAAGTGAGGTAGCAGCTTGGGGTGTTTCAGGGAACCCAGGGACCCAATTGGGTGCCCAGTTTCCATGGAATTTTATAGAGCTCTGAGCTGCAGAAGCAGCTCCTCTCCACTTTGCAGAACATTGCAGTTTGAAGGGCTCATAACTGAATTTATCTCACACCTGTCCCATCCTTAGCACTTGTCTGCGCCCCTCAGCAGGATGCCAGCTGTAGAGAGTGCAGGGGTTTCGGCTATTTGCCGTTGTAAAAGGCATTTTCTGTATGACTTTGGGACTTGGTGGATTGAAAGTAACGCTGGTGGGTATTAAATACATGGGGAAGGAGAGGCAGTGTGAACTTCTGTAATCAGTCAATATAGAGAGACCTCTAAAAAACTGCTGCTTGAGTCATTATTTTATCATCCTCTGTGAATCTTTATTGTTGTTAGCTGGCGCCGGATACCCGTGCTAGACACACATTGTTCTCCTGTATCATAAATAAATTTTCCCAAACTTACAGAAGCACGAAGATAGGGCATTGCTGGAGGGCAGGGTGACATCCATATGCTAATAAAACAAATACAGAAGCCCTCCTTGTAGCAGCAGTTAGGGGGAAAATAGCTGTTTTCTCATGGCTAATGACGTCAAAGAGCTCCCTTCTTGCTAACTCTCAGTGATAAATAAAGAGCAGGACTGGCACGGTGGGGGCCAGGAGGTGAAATGTTTGGGTTTTCCCCTCTTAACTAATTTTGTTTGCAAAGGGATTTGTTCCATAGCTACCACCTTGGGTGCCTCTTGGTGGACACATTGTTTGAAAGGCATCTCCAGACTTTCAATTCTTATAAACTGCAAGATACGGGCCAGGATGCTCCTAAACCCGTGGAGCTCTTTCCAAGGCAGATCCACTCATGTGTTCTGTAACCTAGTGCAGATGCCCCAGGCAGATCATGGCAAGACCCTGGGCAGGGTTTGCAGAGCCAGGAAGGACGTTTGGCAGGCTGGAGGGGGCTTTGCCAGGACACCCTGGGCTCAGGGGCATGGGGCACGACAGAGACCCCCGTGGAGAGCTGCTGGCTGGGAGGTGGGTGCCAGTGCACAGTATTTCGGCTTTGAAATGCCCCCAGGTAACTCTGAGCTCTTCTTCCTGACAGGGCCACAGCCAAGCCCATCCTGGTGCTGCTGCCCGTGCTGGGGCTGACCTGGGTGTGTGGGGTCCTTGTCCACCTCAGCATCATTTGGGCCTATGTCTTCATTGTGCTGAACTCCCTCCAGGTGAGTCCTGTACCAGGTGGATCCTCACATCACAGCCAAGCAGGTATCTGCGGTTTCTTGTGCTTCAGTGTACTCTACCTGTCCTAATAGTCAGGGATATTTGTCAGCTCTGAAGCCCAATCCAGCTTTCCCAAGCCGCTGTGCTGTTTTGTCTGAGGAAACTAAGTTCATGCTCCCAAGATATGAAATACAGCTCTGGAGACCTTGTTTGTCTAATGGCCCTTCGGCACCAGTCTCTGGAGTGTCTTACTGGTGCCATAGCTTTCCAGTTCAAATCTTGTTTCTCATGTTAGATTTTCTGACATTACCATGGTTTCAAAATGACACTTCCAAACTGACATGCTTGTAGGGAACTTCATTACAGTTTTGATTTGGTCATTTAATGGATAATTCAAATGGTAACTGTCCAGTTTAATGGGGCAGACATCCCAGCTGCTATCTGAGCCTTTCCTACAGGGTAGGGATGGGCTGTGTGTGCCAGCCTCCCTGTCAGAATAGGGCTGTTCACAGAGAGTGTTTCAAAGGTCACTTCCAGCCATAGTGTGCTTGATTGCTGCTTACATGCTGTGTGTTCTAGGATGAGTGTTTTTCATCTGGTTCACATTCATACATACTTAGAGGTTGTGTCCTAAGAACTGTACAGGCAGAACCACCGTCCCTTTGCCTGGAAGTCAGCTTTATTGCAGGGAGACGAGGGAAGAAGAATTAAGAACCAAGGACTGAAAATATTTACCCCTAAAATCTGTACTGTCTGCAGCCATGCAGCCACTCTCCAGGGATGCTCCCAGTGCCCAGTGACAGGTGCACTGAAATCTGATGGGATGCAGGAGTGAGTGTTAGGTGGAACAGATTGAGATGCGGGCTGGTGATCAGAGCCTCGCACGGGGAGGCTGGAAGTGTGTGTGCTGTTTCTAGTTCTGACTTGCAAGACCTTGGGTGAGTCATGTCGTCTCCTTCAGCCTCTTCGTTCTTCTTCAGGTAGCATCTGGCTACATTTTTAAGGCTGTTTGCTTGTCTTGGTGTCTTCCAGGGCCATGGCTGTGACTCCTGAATGCTATCATACTTCAGAGTCATGTTGTTAATATGGTAGTATTAACAGGGATCTCTGCAGGACAGAAAGTAACCCTGGTGTGTAAAGTTATACTTAATATTTGCTTCTAAGTTTACTGGTTTCATCAAAAGAGTTTCAAACTTTACCCAGCCTGTATGTGGTTAAGAGAGCAAAGCAAATTGTATTAGTCACAGGAGCCAGGAGTGCTCAGTTCTGCACTGAGGTAGAACAGTTCCCAGGACCTCAGGATATCTGAAACTCAGGGACACATGGTGACAAAAAGTCCCAGAACATGTGCTTGCCACCTGTGATTCAAAGCCCTTGTTGGCAGAAGCTTTCCAAACCTCCAGAGAAAGCAGCTGTAGATGGAGCTAGAGAAGCACTGAACACCACTGCTCCTGACAGGGGGGGGGGGGGGCGGAATTGGTCCCAAGGGAACGGTGGAGCTCTCTGCAGGCAGGCACTTACTAGGCTGGGAGCCAGCGGCGGGGAGGGGGGGCACGCAGGGACTGGGTCCAACCCCTGGGGCTGAGACTGTGGCAGTACAGGTGGTGCCTGGCAGTACCCGCACCCTCAGTCCTGTCCCTTTGCGCTGGGTATTCACAGATGTATTTTTCGGAATCCCTTACCCAGTGCTTGAGGACAAATCCTACTCCAGGGAATCCGAGAGAGCAACTGGGAACTACCCTCCAAACCATTGGGATCCGAAGAGTTCTCCACCCCCCATCTCCCTTTTTTCTTTGGATTCAGTAGAAATTGGCTCCCGCTGTAGCTTTCACTTACGGAGCAGCAGAGTTCGCAGTGCTTCCCTCTGGCATACTTGGCCGGTTTCAGTGTAGCATTGGCCCAGCTCTCCAAGGGTGCAACGCAGGCGTTATCACCGCGTGCACAAGATGGGTGGTTGCTCCAGGGATATTCTGCCTGTGGCTGGCGCAGGTCCAGCAGCCGGGCGCTGCTCACGCACATCCGTCGGCTCTCAGATGGGGATGTTCCAAGGCCAGACAAGGGCTGCCTCTCCGCATCTCTGCTATTAAGGATATCAGAAGGGTGGCAGGAGGCCTGTCCTAACTGTAGTTAAACATAGCATCAGTTCTCCTTGCCTCCTCATGCCATGCTTAGGTTATTGAGCAGAAGAGAACTCCAAGCTCAGTGCTGTGAAGAGTTGAGGTGAGCAGAGCTGAGAACAGCACCAGCATCTTTTCATTCACAGAAAAAACCATTTCTTAGCTTGGGTGAACTCCATCAACATCAGCAGAAAGGCAGATCAGAGCACAGCGTCCCAGCACCACCCTGGCAGTCTTCCTCTGCCTTGCTTCAGTGTTTGTGCTGTAAAAACATGAATACGTATATCACAGCAGAGGGGTCCTGCTGAGGATCTCAGGCTTGGATAGCCTTCAGGAGAGCTGCTTTCCAGTAGCACTCAGGGCTGCTCTTCGCTCTGCAACCCAGCACTGGCAAGGGAAATCCCATGACAAGTTCCCTGGTTCAGTGACTGCTAATACCCCTTGACTGTGGCCTGACAAGGTCAGCACCCAGCCTACATCCTCCATGGCTCACTCAGCCTTTGCTTCATCGCTGGTGCCAGCAGAGGGGCTGTGGGATGCTGGCTGTCATAGCGTGGATGCTGGGTGTATGGGGTTTTTGAGAGACAAGGAATAACTCCTGAAATGAATAAATGTGTCCTCTGGATGATACATCTCCCGAGACTCTCTCTCACAAACCATGACAATGTCCACCTTGGGTGATATAGGAGCTGAGGCGTTTGCTGGATCAGGATTTGTTTTCTTCCCTTGCTTTCTAAGTTATTGCTGCTTTTGTTTTTCTTCTTTCTCCTAAAGCTCAGTAGGAGCTGTGGCTGTTGTGTGGATGGACAGTCGAGGGTTTGCCCATGAATATGCTGTGCTTGTTTGCCTCTGTCCCTTCATTACCGAGTTCAGGTCAATTTGCAGATTACCCCAGAGGAGAAATGCTGGTGGGAAGCTGTGGAATTGAGAGAAAGCAGGGACAAAGCCTGCTACATTTCAGCCCCTTTGCTGACTGTCTTATGGTTGCCTTGGAATTTCCTTTAAGGTAGCGTGCTTCTTCATGCATGAATCTTGTGCAGGAAAGTTTTGCTGTTGTGGTTGTTTGTTTGTTTGACCGCTTTCTGTTTATCTGTGGAAACCGAAGCCTGTCTTCAAGGTTACTCTGTGTGTCGACACCAAACATGACAATTCCTTCTCCAACCAGGCAGCACAGGAATTCAGCCGAGTGACTGAAAAGCAACAGGGAGCTGTGCTGTGCCAGAGGTGGCTGCGGTGGCTGCCCCGCAGGTTGGTGAGCCGGCGGCATCGCCCTCCCTCCAGCCCACGGTTTTGGAGGTAGCAGCACCAACACCCTGCCAAGCACCCAGTGCTGGGAGGTGGTGCCTGCTCTTAAGAAACAGTGTAGGTAAAACCTGCTGGCTTCATTTGGACTTGTGGAGCTGGAAGGATGGTCCTGAGGCTGGCTCGAGGCAGGGACTTACAGACCCACTCACCCGTCTCCAGCGAGAGGGGAGCAGGAGATGGCATTGCTCCCAGCTGGGGTGTGCGGACCACAGCAGGATGTGGTTGCTGGACAGACGGACACCAGGCAGGAGCATCCATCCTGCTCTGCGGGTCCCGGCACGTGCCGTGCTCTCGCCTGCGGCCACCCAGCGCCTGCCCAGCCGTGAGCAGGGGGCTGCAGGGGCCGGGGTGTTGCAGTCCCCGCTGGGAGAAGATGGCGCGCAGGCAGAAGCGCAGGCAGAAGCGCAGGCAGGAACGCAGGCAGGAGCGGGCTCCACCAGAGCCACAACTCTGCTTCCGCCTGCTGCTGCAGCTGGGCCTCCTCTCCTTCCTTGCTCTCCTCCCAGCCGACCTCGCCGCTCCCCCCCCCCCATGCTCATCCAGAATGATTATTTCAAGGAAGACCTGCCTTGGCAGCCTGACCAGAAATCTGGTCTGGGGGAGTGACCAGCATTGCTGGCTGAAGGACAGGTCATGGCACGGCGCCAGCGTACTGCTACCATTACGCCTGCCAAGAGCTTGCAGATGAAGAGCAAGGCTCATTGAAGACAAGATGGATTACTTTTCTTGCTGCAGCTGATTTATCTAGCTGCGATAACAAACACCCCACAGATATAACATAAATCTGGTGGGCCAGATAGGGCTGCCTTAAGGACGAAATCGTTGGTCTGGAGCTGTAATTAGCCCCAGGCTGTGGCCTCCAGGCAATGCTCGCTCCGGCCCTGCCCTGGGCATTTTCCCTGAGCACATCCCTCACCGGCCCCAGGCGTGTAGCTGTGGCTGAGCGTTTGGTCGTGGCAGAACGTGGCGTTGCTCGCTGATCTCTGGTGTGTGCACGCAACAGTGCCGGTTCGGCGAGTAGGGAGAGGGTAGCCAAGGCTGTGCTGCTGGAGCACCAGCGTGCCAGCAGGAAGGATTGTACAGACTGGGAGTGAGCAAAGCCTCTGGGTCCATACCGCACTGAGTTTGGGTCAGAGGGTCCATCCTGTTAACGCTGTGGTCTGTCACTGCATGGAACAGAGGAACTGTTCCCGGCATCATACTGCACTTGGTCTGTGGGAGGCTGGCAACCCCCGCCCCGGGTTTGATGCTGGGTGGGAATGGAGGTCTGCTTCCCAGATCTCAGTTCCCCTAGCAATTAATTCCTGGTGGTTTCTGCTTCTGAGGTCTGAAGGAGGTGTTTTCTGGGGGATTTTGCGTGCACAAGTGAATGGGAGTGCGGGAGAGCTTTGGGCTCAGGAAGCCAAGTGCCCAGTGAGAGATGCCTGCTCCCCCCAAATGAAATGGATGGAGAGGAGAAGGAAGAGGGACTGGAGCAGGGACCGTCTCTCCTTTGGGGTCTCTGTGAAGAGCCTGGTCTCAAGTGTGATTTTAAGGAAGGTCCTCCCTGCCCAGCTGTCCCTGGCTGTGCGATGCCCACTGTCTGTGCCTCTGCCCCTTAGCCCGGTCCTCACCCATTCTAGTGCTCATCAAACTCATTTCTTCCCATGCAAATTAGCACAACCCAGCTGTATATCTCTAACCCTTCCTGTGCTCTCTCCTTTTCAGGGCCTGTACATATTCCTGGTCTATGCAATCTACAACAGCGAGGTAAGAGATGCCCCTGGCTGGGGCTCAGTCACTCGTCACAGCAACTGTTTATTAGCAGTCAAGGGGGTAGCTGGGGTTGTTGTCGGTGCAACAGGCAGTATAGGTCCAACTGTGCTTCTGGAACAGTAGTTGCTTTTTCCCCATGACTTGCTGGAGGATCTCTTGCTCTGCTAGAGCTGCTGTGGCCCTCTCTAATGTCCTTGCTCTTCTCCAGGTGAGGAATGCCATCCAGAGGATGAAGGACAAGAAGAAAGCACTCTCATTCACAGTAAGTTGCAAGGAAGCCCTGCTGCCCCCTTCATTCATCATGTACCTATCAGAGGAGGGACCTAGACATATGTTTGGTCTGCTTTGACAAGATGATGTTGGAAAGAAGTAATTTTTAAAATTTTTTGTCTCCCTTCTTTGCAGTCCTGTTGGACAGTGCAGACCCAAAGATATCTACCCTGATTAGGCAGCAGCCTGCTGTACCAGGTTGGGAATGGGAGTCGAAGTCCCAAGTCCCAGGGGCCACAGATTAAATCAATCTTTAAAATTGGACCTGGATCTAGCAGACTCACGTTGCAGTTTTCACTGTCCTATATCTCTTCCCTGTCATTACAGAACTGCTCTCATCCCATCAACTACTTATCAAGTCCAAGAAACACAGCCTCTTGGGAGACAGGGAAACTGAGTCCTTCTGCAGCTGAGAGTGCCTTGTCAAGCCCTGTGCAGAAAGACCCCCCAGTGAAGAACATCACCAACAAAGGTAAAGAGAGTTGTCGTTGCTGTTGGCCCAGGCTATGTGATGATACCACAGTAAAATGTTATTCCCAAGGCCTGAATTTTAGTACATGTTCACTTGGCACTGCGTTAACTCATTTGCACACTGTGCCTATGTGAGCACTTGGGGTCTGGTGCTGCAAATGCAGCATGGGATGAAGGATTCCCAGGAAAGGCAGGGACTGCATGCATGTGGATCTCAGAGGGGTCAGGTTCACGCCTGCAGGCTGGCTGGGTGTGGACAGGGGGTCTCATCACTGTGTTACACAGCATTGCATTCTCCGGAGGCAAGAATCCATGTTTGTGTCTTAAAATGAATTTTCTGGAGAAGGAGAGGCAAAGGTGGCAGTAGGAAATAGGGTTTTTAGCTTCAGAGAAAAAAGGTGTTGCATGCTCCAACCAGTTTGTGGGTGCAATTATGCAGGTAACTTGTTTGGTCCTTTGCTTCAGTGGGAGATACTTAGGGACATAAAGCACTGAGTTCTTGGTAAAGCATGAATATTTCTACTCTCTCTCTAGTCCCCAAACTCATTGTGCTCTTTCACCCCCTAGGAAATTTTGGAGCCAAAATTCCCATGGGGATTTCATCAATTATGTCACCTGAGAGACCGGTATGTAATGTCTTGTTATTCTTCCACCTTCATCCATATACAGAGCATAATAGTTATGTAGGAATGGTGTCCAGCAAGGGGCCGGGACTCAGGACACCTGGTAGCGTTACCAGCTGTGGCACAAATTCAGTGTTTTGTGTTGAGCAAGTCCCAGAAGCTGCCTGACTCATCCACCCTGTGTGCAGACCCTGTGCCGATCCCCTCGGTCCCAGGGCATTACAGAAGTTGCTGAGTGTTGGTGAGGGACCAGGCAGCGTGTTAGCACAGCCTGCCTGCTCTCCTCCTGAGGACCAGCCCGGACACATGGCCTGTTTATCAAAACCGAGGAGGTTTTGATACTCATCCTGAAGACTCTGGTGTATTAAAATACATACTCGTTATTAGCAGCATATTGATTTAAGTCATTTAAATCATTGGAGATGCATGTTTTCGTGCCCATAGTGGCCCCTCCTGGTCGTCAAGCCAGATGCAACTGAGTGTTTGCCATCTTCTGTAGGAGCATAAGATGGAGAGCAAGGTGGGCTGGCAGGCAGGAGCTCCTGGCTAGTGACCTGCCGTGGCTGTGCTGGGAGGGCAGGGCTTGGCTCAGGAGGCAATGGCCCAGGCTGGGGCAGGCGGCAGTGGGCAACAGGGGAGAGTGCGAGTTCTGGGGGCAGGAGAGGAGGAGGCCCCCGGGTGGCTGATGTCCAGGGTGAGAGCTCTTCCCTGAGCCGATGGGGAACCAGCCCCGCTGCCGCGCCGGGAGGGTGATTGTCGCAGGGGCGTGCATGGACAGAAGGAGCCAGTGGATTTGAGCCAGTAAAGCACCAAGCGGAGGTCGGTACGGATCAAGGCAGGAGACTTCCCCCAGGGAGAGCAAGTTAAAATTAGGCAGCAGGGGCTTGCTGGCCCCGTGGTGGGTGAGCCGCATCCATCCAGGGAGGGCTGGCTGGGTTGTGCTGCCTGCAGGAGTGAGTCTGATGTAAAGCTCAGCAAGGCATGGCCTAAAGTAGGGAACAATTTAAATTTTACTACTCTGATACCACTTCCATCTCCCACTATTGAAATGATCATCAGTCCTTGTGCACTTGACATACAAGTGCTGTAATTTCCTCAGAATAAAATCCAACACTACTTTCATGAGTCTCTCACTGAAGGATCTCTCTCTCC
This sequence comes from Haliaeetus leucocephalus, assembly GCF_000737465.1. Lineage (NCBI taxonomy): Eukaryota > Metazoa > Chordata > Aves > Accipitriformes > Accipitridae > Haliaeetus > Haliaeetus leucocephalus. Next base: position 291,741 of record NW_010972742.1, on the reverse strand, counting down.
CTCTCTAATATTTATCCTTTGAAAACCTGTGTCACATAGACAGCTCTTATTTATCCAATAGATAATACTTCTATAGCTGGCATATCGTTTTGAAGCCACTCAATAAAATCCATATTTTCATCTCTCATGATTTATATTGTGGTTAATGCCGTTCCTCCCCTCGTGCTGAATGCCGACTGGGATTCATTCGCAGGTGATGCTTTTCTCAGCCAGCCAGGTGCTGGCTGTGTAAACCGGGACCAGGGCTAAGCTCCTGGCACCAGATATGAGACGTGGGCCAAAGGGATTAGCCCGGGGGCCTGAGTTTCCTAAGGCAGGGAGCATTAGGAGGCAGTAGATCTCCTAAATGCCAAGGCTGTGGCATTTCCTAGCAGGCAAAGACAGAAAGCGCTTTCCTCCCTGTGAGGGTCATTGAGGACTTTGCTGTATCTTTGCTGCTTAAACATTGCATTTTGATATACTTGTTTCCTTTCTCACTAATGTGGATGCAGCAAAAGGTGAGGCTGATGCCAGTGCCTGCCTGGGGAGAGGGGGCACAGCCCCGCTGCCTGCACGGATCTGTGCTGTGTCAGCGTGGCTGGCTCTCGGTGCTCCCTCGGCGTTGGTGTGAGCCCCGCGGTGCCGAGCTGGCCGGGGGATTTTTCCATCCGAGCCCCATCTTCACCGCAGAGGTGGTTGGCACAGCTGGGCCCCCGTTGGTGCTACCCTCCGCTGGATAGGTGCTGCTTTCTGTGCTCGTTAGTTATATAAGTCAGTGCTGTTTTTCCTGCTCCCTGGCTAAATGAGTCATGGCACTCGCTGGAGGAGCGGTGAATTAAGAATGTCACTGGCAGCTGCACAATGGTTTGGATGAAGAGAAGATGCTACTTAAAAACGTTTGAAAACACTTAAAATGACAAAACACTGAGCGAGTGAAGATACAAACACAGACGAGATGTTCTTTGTGTTTCAGCTTTTTTAAATGTTGTTTGGTGATATTTATTGCTTTTGGGCTGGGAGCAGGAATTTCACACCTCACAGAGCATTAACCATCACATAAACGCAGGGTGCAGGCTTGTGCGTGCTCTTTCCACCACAGCCCAGGGGGGAGAAAGTTCTCTTTCCTCTTTTCCTGGATTTTCCTGTGGTCTCCAGGATGGTGTCCGGCCCGCTGGGTCACCCCCGGGACTGGAGGGGTCCCTGGAAAGGGTGTGCGGAGCGGGGCACCAGCTCACTGCCCAGGCGCTGCCGAGAGGTGCAGCTGTGTCCAGGGACACGCTGCAAGGTGTCCATCCCTCAGGGAGCGGGATGAAGGCTCCAGTTCCCAGCCTGTGCGGTGGCTCAGTGGGAGGGAGAGTGCGGTGTGGTGGCTGGGTGCTGGGGGAGCCCTGCCTGGCCCCGGGGAGCGTGGCGGGGGGTTGTCAGCAGCAAAGCAATCAGACCTGTACCTTCTGCTAACAAATGTTCTCCCCTCTTTCAGGCTGTAGAGCTGACAGCGTTCAAATCCTCAGGTAACATTTGCTTACGTCGTTTTCTTTAATTTTTTGTTACTGCTGATACTGGTTTCTGTGGTTGCATGGTGGAGTGCTGCCCAGAGGGCAGGTGATTTTTGCTCAGGCTTCAAGAAGCTTTTTATTTCCAAACTGCCCTGATCGGTGCAGTCCTGGCAAGGCTGTTGGGAGATCCGTGTCCCCCCTGAACAGATGAGGGAGAGGGGGAGTAATGACACCCAGCAGTTCTGCCAGTGCTGCCTGCACTGCCTTTCCCCGCAGCACTGGTGGCTCAGCCCAGGGAGGGAACCTGAGCACCCTGCAGCGTTCAGCCAAGGGTGCCCATCTCAGGGCACCCGCCTGGTTTCTCCTGTGTCTCTGCACCTTTCTTGCTGCCGCTTCGTGTCCGCAGTTTGTTGCACAGCGGCTCCCTCCACGATAGCGAAGCTGCAGGTCGCAGGGCTTGGCAGGCAGCAGAGGGACAGGGGATACCTGCAGGTACCTGATGCTGAGCTCTCCGGCTGCGCACCCCAGCGTGGCCGGTCCTCGAGGCGCAGCAGGGACCGGCATGCCTCGCTGCTTGGCAAGACCTGGGCTGCTTTCAGGGGTGGCAACATCCCTGTGCTGCCACAGGGTATTTTAAAGCAGCAGCTGCTGCAGAAAGCGCTGGCGGGTGTCAGGAGTGCCCTGCTCCCAAAGAAGGGAAGCCAGGGGAGGTGGGGTGTTCAGACGGGGCTGGATTTATGAGCTTAAAAGCAGCCATTTAGCTTCTTCTGTTTCAGGTTGTAGAAAGGCCAATGTCACCATGGAGGTGGGTAGAATTAAAACCAGAAATCCCTCCTAAGCCCCAGACCTCTGCTTGACGGCAGTGCTGGGGAGAGGCCGGCCAGGCGCAGCCCCCTGCTCCCTCCCCAGCTTCCCTGCCTGGCTTTGGGCAAGTCCCCAGCTCCTCCAGGTACAGGTGTAGCATATTTAGCATTTTTTTTTTTTTTACCAACCACTACCAAGTACTCCCAGCACTCTCAGTGTGGTGTCTGGATGGGATCACTCAAGCAGACAGTACAGTGAAGAAGCGCCGGGGATGAATTGATTTTTTTTGTATTGTTACATTTTCTTTTGTCAAAGGAAGCAGTGTATTAGCAGGTTTCTGATTTTGCTCCACATTAAGTGTCTAAGCAGGGCATGCTTAGACTATTTTCGAGACGATGCTACCCAGAAGCATTGCAGCTTTCCTCCCCACAGTGGACACATGAGCAAGGCAGAAACGGTGGCATCCGGGAGTAAATGTGCTGCAGCATTTCAGGCGTAGGAGTGGGGTCTCAGAGACAGCAAGACCTACACCCAGCACGTGCATTTGTGCTCTGTCCCCCCACAGTCTCACCCTCACCTGCTCCTGCATATTTTAATCCAGCCACATGTGTAATTAAACTCCAGCTGTGCAAAGAGGTGGGTGGTTTATTTTGGTTTTGTTTTCTCAGGTAAGCCCTCGGTATATTTTTAAAAGCCCAGGTCTGCCCAGAGGACGGTGGGGATGCTGGGCTGGGGTCGGTGCCTGTCCCCCCCATGCACCGGCTGATGCACAACGGCCGTGGAAGCGGCCGGTGGGTGCAGGGCAGTGCTGTGCACGACCACCCTCTCTGCTAGCACCGAGCGTGGCTCCGAGCGCACCCTGGGGTGAGGGAGCCCTTGGTTGGGCAGTCCTTCAGCCTGGGGTGAACGAGAAGATCTCCTTGAACCAGAAGAGCACTCCTCTTCACACTTGTGTACGTGGAAGCCAGCGTGCGGCACAGCGCTGGTGCCGGCTATGCTGTGCTGCTCCGAGGCACCGGGCTCAAAGACAAGTGCTTCCAGCCATTAAAAATAAAAAATAAAGGGCAGTAATGCCCAGCTGTAGTAATGCCTGGAAGACCCCAGGGCAGCTCAGCGTTGCACAGGCTCCCGTCTTCACGGCTCGCTCAACAGAGCAAAATGCTGCGTAGCTCTTGGAGATAACAGCTGCCAGGGGAAGCAAACCATAAACTTGTGTGCTTGATGATGAGCAGGAGACCAATCATTTCAACACAGACACTGCTTCCCCTCTTCTGTTTTCTCCCAAATAGTTTAATGAAAAGAGACATATTTTGCCCCAGGTATCTTTATTTGAAAATTACCAGCCAGCTCTAATGAAAATTGTGAAGTACCAGCAGCAGGCTGGCAGGAGGTCCCGCAGAGACCCAGGAGCAGCCCACCTGCCCCACGGGGCAGTCCAGTAGGGAGAGCTGGTGGGCAGGAGGAGCGCTGGACCCTGGTCACCAGTGGGAGACTTGGGGCTTAAATGACTTGCTCACAGTCTCCCAGGAAAGCTGTGCTTGATCTGGGATGGGATCCACCTCTTCTCTGCTCCAGCGCCTCAGCCATGCTCTTGTGAGAGCTGTGGGCATCACGCTGGCTTCACACGCAAGAGGCAGCCAGTGGGTCCGTGGGGGGAGGTGGGATGGGCTCCCAGTGGTGCATTAACACGCATGAGGATAAGGGCAGATAAAATCCAGGTAAATACCAGACCAGTTTCAGAACCACAAAAATGAGGAGTTTTGCAGTGTGGCTCTGGCCAGGAGGTAGGCATGGGCTTCCTCCCTGCATCCCCACCCCCAATATTAGGGCTCCCCCCACAAGGACTCAATTCACTCGGAGAGGCCACACATTTCCACAGTAATGAGCTCCAGCCCAGCTGTACAAAGCTGCACGTTGCAGTGAGTGCACTGCCCGGATTCATTACACTCTTTATGTAAGCAGGGGATGGCTGGGGGGGGTTCACATATTTGCACAAACAATAAGTACCGTCTTCCTTGTCTTGGCAAACAAGAGCTCCAAGAGGCCTCCACATCCTCCATCTCCTCAAGTGATGGCTGCTTTGTTTCCCCACGATAATTTCATTATTCTGTTTGAATACATTTATATGTTGCTAAGCCACACATAGCAACATGGATCTTGTCTCCATGGCCCAGCCTTTCTCTGATCAATATTGAGTAATTCTGCAACTCTCTCCATACCACGTTAAATAAGATTGGGTTTAAAATAATAAGGAAATTACGAGTCTTTGGGATTCAAAGCCAGTAAACCACCTGAGTGTCATGGGCACTTGGAGAAATGCAGACCCCTCAATGCCAACCCTGCCGGGCCGTGCTGCAGTGGGATCACTGCTGCCATCTGTGCCATGGTCCTTCCCGACGGGCAGAGGGTATCTTATGCCCATGCGATATCAGTGCTCTCTGCCACGGTAGTGCTGGTATTTTCATTAAATCCCATTTAAACCTCATTCTTCAGCACTCTCAGAGCTTGGCGCTGTGCACGGTGGGTTAATTTCTGAGCAGAGGAAGAAGAGGTTTCTCCTTACAGCTGTGGCCCTGAGCACTGAGGCAGCTTTGGCTCCCTGCTGTAAGGACTGTATTTCAGAGACCCCCCCCCCTAAAGGGGCAGGGCGGGGTCCATGAGATGGCAGAGCCACACTGGCAACAGGCAGGGCTGGCCATGCCAGACCAGTGGCCGCCTCCACCTGCTGCTCCATCCTACGGCAGGTTTGGGATGCAGTTTCCCCCAGCGCACCGCAGGACCGCGCCAGTGCACCCGCTGCCCCGGCAGGGACCCCTGCCCTCCCCTCCCTGCCGACACAGCTGAGACCATCTCTCTTTTGCTTTAGGTTTCTGAGAAGTTTCTGGGTGACGGGCCCACAACGCCGAGGCTCTTCCAACAGCTGGCAGGACGGAGGAGCTGGCTTCCGTGCGGAGGGCTGTCCCAGCCCAGGCAGAGCTGTTAGCCCTGCGCTTCTTCCTAGCAGCATGTGCGGACAAAACCAAGGCAGGACTGGGGTAGCATGGGGTCTCACGGGGCTTCATCTGCTGCTGAAGACCACCCCGCTCCTCTCCAGGGGTGGGCAACCAACAGGCAGGTACTAGTCCTGACTCCTGCCCAGCCTGCGTGCTGGCCTGGGGGTCCCCGCGGCTCATGCAGCCTCTGCCGGGGCAGCCAAGCTTGGCCCGATGCAGCACTGCCGCCGGCTGCCCCATGGCACCACCGGCAGCATGTGGTTGTGCGTGGCTGTTGTTGCTGCCAGTAGAGCTTGTTTAGCTTGGGGGACCTGGAGCAGGTGGCATGGGAGCAAGCCCAGCTTTCCCCGTGGCAGCCGTGCCCAGGCGGCGTGCCCACGATCCCGTGCTGGCAAGGACGGCTGCCTTCCCCAGCTCTGCCGCTGGCCCGGCACACCGCTCTGCCGGGGCAGGGATGGGGATGGACTGCGTAGGAAGCACATGCACTAAGGAAGACAGCAGCTGGCTTCAAGTCTTTTCTAAAGCAGCTGACTTCAATAGCATCTTCTGCTGTTTAGGACAAAAATCCTCTCCCTGCTCCTCCCCAGGCTCTCACCCGGCTGGCGTGGCCGCTCGCCAGCTGGGGTTATGTTTTCTCTCCCTCTGTTCTTTGCATCCGACTGGTTCTCCTCTTACCTCCCTAGTGTTTAGAGCACATAAAATGTGTTGGTTCTTTTGCTGATTATGATGACAGTAAATGCTGATTTTAAAGGCAACCTCCTCTCCTTGTTGCAATGTATTCACGGGAATGGGCTTGTGTTCAGCTGGGGCAGCGTGCCGTGGCTTTTCGTGGCTGAACGCAGTGGAGGGCAGTTTGGCCACGGTGCCTGGGACCAGGGCACTGCATGCTCCTGTGTGCTGTCCCCTGCATTTCACTGCGTTCCCTGGCCTCAGCACAGCGTGTGCTGGCCAGCATGTATCTACGTGCTGTTGGGAACTGCAGCCCTCGAGCAGCCCTGTGCTGGTCAGGAGAGCGAGATGCGAGTGCAGACCATCGCTCCGGTTATCAGAGTCAGCCAAGCACCAAAGTACTTACAAGACAGGTCATCGAAGCTATTGCAGAGCTCTGTGCCTTGCTGTGGGTTTGCTCCTTGCCGCAGTGCATGGCACATCGCAGGCTTTCAGCCACAGTGACCACCAAGGGCTACATGAAAAAATCCCGAGTTTAAGCTAATTGCCCATCACTTGCAAAACACACTCAGAGTCGCTATGGCAATTCCCAGCAGCACTTTGAACCAGATCCTGAGTCACCAATGCCTTGAATCACACCACAGCAGCGGCCCCCCTCCTGCAGCCGTAGTGTCCTGGTCTCACCGAAGGCAGGCATCGCTCCAGGAGTGACGCCCGTGGGCACCCAGTGCTTGCTGGGGCCAAGCACTGCTCTCCTGCGGGGACACCAGGCAGAACATCCCTCCTGCCTGTGGGGAGCCAGGAGGAGGAGGTGGCACCAACAAGGAGGGTTAGAAAGACAGTCAAAAAAGACAAAGTCTGCCTTTTTAAATGAACTGCAAAATTTATTACAGTGGTTTGCTCCCGACAAGGAAGTTGGTAACCTCCTGCCTGGGAAGGAAGGGAGGGGAGTGGGGAAGGGATGAGAGGGAGAAAAGGATGTGAGAGACAGAGAGAGAGAGACACTTAAGGACACTTTTCATTTTCTGAAAATAAAACATCTTTTACCTCCCAAACCATATTCTCCAGTTGTTTAAGTTCACAGAAAGAAGAAGGTGAAACTGAACCACAGACTTCAGGAGGAAAATGCACAAACGTTGAAAAGCAGAGACAAACATGCTCTTCTGCATCTAACAAGCTTCCACAAACCGCATGGCTCTGGGCACAGCGTCTGCAGCTCCTCAAGGCACCGGCTCTGCGCAGAGCTGCAGCGGATGACAGCCTCCTCGAAACGAAGAGCAAAACACCGCTGTGGACAACAAACCTGAACCAACCCCATCTGTGCTGGAGGAGCCCCAGTGGAGCCAGGGGGGGCTCGGCCATGGCCGGGGGTCTGTGCTGGGCTGCCCGGCAGCAGGGTGGGAGGAGAGGAGACCATGGCTGAGACCAAGAGCAAGCAGCAGCGAGACTCCAGTACATCCCAGCTCAGGGGGCTGCAGCCCCCCAGCGCTGCCCAGTCATGTCTATGAGCCCCTGTCCTGTGACTGGAGAGGAACCGATAACTCTTTGCTTGTGGCTTCAGCACAGCGTTTGCTGTCACCTGGGGACACAGCAGAGCACAACGGGGGGCCTGGGGGCTCGGCTCGACCCGGCCTGAAGTGCAGGACAATTCTTATTATTCTTTACCTATGCTTGGGCAGGTAAATGGAGGATGGGGCTGTAAAGCCCCCCAGCTCCCCTGAGTCCCCAGGCACGTGCTGGCGTGGAAGCAGCTCTGGGCTGTTTGCAGTCTGGACCTGCTGCTGCCCTGGCACCTGCGGTGCAGGGGCCGGACACTGCACCTCCCTCTGCCCCCATCACCAGCGGGCAGGAATGGGACAGGTCCGTCCCCGGCCCCATCCTGCCCCTTGGCTGTTCTCCAGGCGCTGCCTGGACACGGCTGATGGCTGGAGCAAGGCAGGACTTGCGCTGCCCAGGGACACTGTCCTGGGACCACCCTGTCCTCGCGCTTCAGGAACCAGCTCGGTTCGTGGTGCCGATGCCACCTGGGCACTGTGACCTGGAAAGCTTTCCAGCCGCGGGGATGTTGTGCTGGCACTGAGGACGCAGCAGCAGGGCCACCGGCCCAAAGTGTCCCGAGGACGATCTCCTGCTCCCAGTACCAAATCTCTTAGAGCCTCTGCAGCAAAGCTTGACATCCCAGAGACATGCTGGCCATGGACACCTGTGGGCTCTGGGCACTGCAGCTGTCAAGAGCTGCAAAGCCATGGCTGCTGTCTCCAGCACCGGCAAGCACTGAGAAAACAAATCTCAGCCGAGGGCCCAGCACTGCCCATTCCTGCCTGCCCTCGCTCAGCAGGGGCTACGGTGGGGTGCAGAGCAGGCAGCAACGCTGAGGGGAGCCAGGAGAAGGGACCCCGGCACGTGCACCCTGGGGTCCTGGCTCGGCTGCGTGGGGCCGACATCTCCAGCCCCAGCCCTGGCGTTCTGCTTGGCTCCTGCAGAAATCCTCTGCCTCTGTGCTGGTGGCTGGGGACACCCCGACCACCGCGAAACCACAACCCGGAGGGTTCACCTCACCTCTCCCCTGCCCTGTGCACGAGGGGCCCTGAGACATGGGGCAGGGTTGGGAGAGGGATGGCAGCGGTGGAGAAATGGCTGGTAGGGACAGCAGGAGGGGAGCATAAATAAGAGAAAAGCCAGGACAGGCTTTACCCTTCCTTCGTGCCACAGAGCCGGGTCGGGCAGGCGGCAGGTTGGGCACCGGCTGTGCAGAGGAGCCAGGGGGCCAGCGCTGCCGATGGGGCAGTCCAGCAGCCGAGCCCATGGCCCCGCAGCCATCAACTGTCCTTACTGTGTGTTAAAATAAACCACCTGGGACTTTTGCAATACTACAGGTTAAATAGCATCACTGAGAAAGGCGGGGTGGAGAGGCGGCACCGGCCCGCCAGCCACGGGCACACGTCCTGCCCCTGCCACGCTGCAGCTCCTGCAGGGGCTGCGCTGGGTCCGTGCTGGCGGCCGCACTCAAGTCCGCTTGGCGTGCAGCATCTCGATGAGGAGGTTGTTGCAGGGCACCTCGCCGCTCAGGTGCTTGTGGTAGAGGTACTCCTCCGCCTGCATGCTCAGCGCCCGGACCTCTGCCAGCCGCAGCAGCAGCTGGCGAAACTTGTCCGTGGAGTGGGGGTAGTGGCAGACGGTGTACTCCAGCAGTGCCGCGTTGGCCTTCTCCTGAGCATCCTTAGCCAGCGTGTGGTTGTCCAGGTACTTCACGTCTGCAAGGGAGGAGGACAATGGTAAAACGGTGCCAGACGCACGTGTTTGCCCCATCCGTGCCATGCTGCGCCAGGAGGGACCCACGCTCCTGTGTCAATGCCCCTTGTGCACAAAAACGCAGTGCAGGAGGGGTCCCACGCCCCATCCCTGCCCGGCCATGGGGTGCCCATCCCTGCCCTGCCTCCCGGGTCTCCCCCGCTGCTGAAGACGGACACCCAAACCCCCTGGCATCAGGAGGACCGATGTCCCCCTGCCCTTGCCACCCAGGAAGCTGCAAAGCCAAAAGATGTTGCTGGCTGCACCCACACAGAGGGAGCCGTTGCCATGAGCCCCCTTTAATTCCTGAAGGTCGAAGAAGCGACTGAATTAATTCCCTGATAAACCTGGTCTTTCCAATGTGGCAACTGGGCTCACCAGCCTGGAAACCCTAATCCTCCGCGCCTCACCAGGGTCGCAGCAGCTTCCCCATAATCCTGCTGCCAGCTCTGCTGCCTGCAGGGTGGGAAGCAGCGCAGCACCAAGGTGCAGGCAGGGTCTGGCAGCCAAGAGGCCACTGCAGCCCTGATGGCAGCACTGCAGGAGCTGGGGCATGCACAGCCCCAGGGCAGAGATTGCCCCTTGGGACTATGGGTCTGGAACTGCCCTGCAACCGCAGTCATGGCAGAGGAGTGACTGCAGGGACAACCCCAGCTGGTGGGTCGGGGTTTCTCCAGGCTTTTGGGGCAGCCTGAGCTGGGGTCTGCCCTCCAAAGATGCTGCCTCAGTGCTCGGGTTGCCATGAGTGCTCCGTGAAGGAAGCACTGATTTTTAATCTGCGCAACATGTTGTTAAACCGGCCCCACATGCAGATTTCAGTGGCTTGAGGGAAACAGTGCCGTGCACTGCCCCATCAGCCGGCTACAGCTACATGCAGCAACGGTATCTCAGCGCCTGCCCACGGGAGACCTTGCTGCAAACCCCGGCACTGAGCCCATTCGGGGCAAGCGGATTTCATGGATTTACTGTATGGCACGGAGGCACCCAGCAGCACTGCGCTAGGTAGCGGCACTGCTGGCTCCACTGCCCACGTCCAGCAGCTGCAGATGCACGGCTAAATTCAGGTCTGTATCGGCAGCCCAGACACATCCCACCCGTAGGCTGGGAACAGGGAAATCTGGGCACGGGTTCTGGCCAAGGCAGCTGGGATTTGGGGGTTCGTTTCTGGTTTTCATCCCCAAAAAGCGGGGAGCCAAACATGGCTGTACCCAGAGGGCTGAGCAGCTTTTGGGAGGGCAAAGCGCAGTGATGGTGATGGAGGTGCCTGAGCAGGAGGGAGCAGACGGGACCCCCGTGCCACTGTGTGGGGGTGTCTGTGGACCCCCCTACACTACCTGGCCCTGCAGGACTCCCTCGGGGGGGGCCACGGCACCCAGCGCTGCTCCAGCCCAGCAAAGTTGGGAACCCCCGGCCTGTGCTCGGGCTCCGGGCCGGGCGCTGTGCGGCACAGGCACAAAGCGCCGCAGGTTGTGCCAAGATGCACTTTATCAGATCACCCTTCCCTTTTCACGCCTGCGGCACATTTGCTCCTATTGTGGCCGTCTCCCTTCTACCCGGGTTGTTGTTACGAAATCTCTTTATCTGCATAAGGTTATTCTGCATGTCATTAAAAAAAAGAAGTTATATTGATAAATGTCAAATCTATCCCCTGAGTTGGCTCAACAATAGCTAGTTCTACTCGATGAACTCACCTGGTTCTCTGAAAGACCCTATTCACTGTTTAATTGAATATTTGAATAATCTTTTCATTCCTGCAAGGAATAAAGAATGTTGTCCAAATAACATTGACTCACTTCATTTAGAGACACTGCAGCAGTTGCAAAGACTGTCCTGTGACAAAGCCTCCCATCACACATACAGATATGCCTGGGATTATTTCTATGCCCTCAAGTGTTCTTCCTATTCACAGCTCCTTTTGTTTGGGAGAAGCTGCTGATAAATTGCAAACGCTTAAGGGAATGTGGGCTATAAAAGCCTCTCTTCCTCCCCTCCCCAAGAGTAGCTGCTTCATGAATGTAAGTCATGAAATCGAATGATAGGTCAATCCATTAAGGCTCTATTAAGCCCTTCTGTAGAACAAAGCTAACCTGTGCCGTCCTCATAAATATTGCTATTTTGAGAAGCCCTAATTTTAATTAAATCTCTTTACCTGCTCAGGAGAGAAATCTATTTAGAACTCAAATGGCAGCTCTTGTGAGTGGGGCTTGGCTTTGACTGTGCTGTGGCAGAGTGGTAAATGTGGAAATTCTCTTGTTAAAGGCAATTACATCCTGCACATAATACACAATCCCATCCTCTACAGCTGAGCCTGCGAAGGGCAAATTACTCCAAGTGAGCTCTGCAATATGGAGAGAAAAAGTTGGATTTGGGGCAAAATGATGTATGGGAAAACACAGCTATTTGATTCCACACCCTCCCTGAAAGCCGCTGCTCAGGGAAGCAGAACCACAGCTGCGATCGGCACAGCAGCCGTGGCCGCCAGTGCTGGCCATGCTCTGGGAGGACGCTGCCCTTGCTCGATGTGCTGTGCCGTGGCAGGGGTACGTGGGGCAGCACCGGGGGTACTGGCCCTCCCGGTGCTGAACCCGCGGGGCAGAGGCCGGGGAAGGTCCCAGCTCAGGGCACAAGGCCCACCAGCTCCTTTATTTCCCAGCCCGGGCACTGTTTGTGCCATACCTTATCACTGCTTGAACAGCAAATTATCATATCTAATTTCTCTTGATTTCAAAACAGCTCTAGGGGAAAAGAAAGCTGCTGGAGGAGATGCTGCAGGTGCAAGATGGGACAGCAGCGCTGCTCCCACTCCTCGGGTGCCCGTGGCTGCCGGACTTGCCTGCTAACCGGACATATCCACAGCAAACCTGAGTCAAACCAGTGGATCCTTCAGAGCTTACTGGCCCTGACCCTGGCCCCTAGGATGAGGGAGTGGATTCCCACTGCCTACAGCATGTCAGTGCTCCTGCTTAACCCATAAACCCAGTGATGGTGCTGCTCCTGGAGCAGGCTGGGTCCTCAGCAACGGTGACATATAGCGATGCAAACTCTCCCTCAAGCACAAACCGCCAAAAACCACAGCAGTGTCCATACAGCGCAGAGTGCAGCTCATGGCCTGCTGCACTCGGCAGTGAGGCACAGGGCCACTGGCAGGACCCTCCCCGGATGGGACCAGAAGTGCAAGCACAAACCGAGGCATTGGGACAGGGACAGGGATGGGTTGGGATGGGGATGGAGACAGGGCTGCCCCAAGCTGGGCTCACTGTCCCGACTCGGCACTGGCACCCAGCCGCTGCACATACACAAGCACAAGTTTTCCTGGGGAAATGCCAGTTCCTGCCCCGTCTGGGTGCGTGCAATTAGCAGCAGCCATGGAGGTGTGGGAAGTGAAGCAGCCACGGTGGCAGAGGTGCGGGCTGGGAGCGTGGCGGCCAGCTGAGCCCCTCGCAGGTCCCACCACCATCCTCTCACAGGGAGGTGAGATCTCCCACCAGGACAAGACCGAGGGGAAGGTGTCAGCACCGGTAATGAAGGCAGCCAGGCTCCCTGGGGTCCCCGTGGTGCTCAGCACCACCCACAGCCACACCACCCCATCGAGGGCTGAGATCCCTCTGGTGAGACTTTGACGGGCATCCCTGCCTTGGGGCGATGCCTGCGGGGAAAGGAGGCTCATCCCTGGTTGTGGTGGATGGGGAGATGCTCTCCGCAGGTGTGGCAGCATGGCCAGGGTGGGATCAGGGCAGGAGCAGGGTGGGATCAGGGCAGGATCAGGGCAGGAGCAGGGAAGGAGCAGGGCAGGAGCAGGGCAGAGCTGCTGTGCAGCCCCAGGGACGTTGCGGGCTCTGGCAGCAGCACCCGTGCTCCTGTGTATTTTGTCTAGGTGAGGCAGGGCTGTGTGAACCCACCGCCTCGGCCCAACCGCAGGCTCCAGGGCTGAGCCTAATCAGGAGCCACGCGCAGCCCCTTCCCGCTGCGGTGGCACGGGCTCTCTGACGCAAATCCCGGGAGATAGGGCTGTCCCCGGCTGCCGCCTCTGTCAACACGCCTGTTTTGCCGCGGCCGTATCAGCCGGTTGTTTCCCTGCCCGGTCCGACGGGAGAGTGACCAAAACAGTCTCCGCTTGGCCAACGGGGTGGTAGCGGCCCCCGCGGCTGGAGGCAGAGCCTGACCCTGCAGCGGGAGACGTTTCGGAGCCCCCAGTGAGGCGTGGGAGCCGGCACATCCCAGCCCTCGCTCCTGGCTCCTCATTAAAAGCCCCTTTGCTGCCCGTCGGCGCAGCAGCCGGCACAGCTGGACCCTGAGCTGTGCGTGGTCCCTCCGGCCGCGCTCCCACCACCCCCCCGAGACCCTGCAGCAGCACGGCCACGACGCTCGAGCGTGGCCGCCCCCTGTCCTGGTGCCCCCCGTGGCAGCGCTCACCGAGGCTGAAGAGGATGAGGAACTTGAGGCAGACGAACTCCTGCCGGTCCACCTGGAGCGAGTGCAAGTGCAGGACGAGCTCCTGTGCCCGCAGCACCAGTGTGTTCAGGATGGAGCCAGCCTGGGTCGCGATGGTCGACATGTCCACCTGTGGGGATGGGGATCGTGTCAGCCATGGTGGCCACAGCCCCCCCCAAACCAGCTGCAGGGGACCCTGCACAGGGCAGGAGCTGGGCACCAGCCCAGAGTACCAACTGAGAATTAGGAGTGTCAAAGCAAAGGCTGATGAGGGAAACAGGAACCCCGTTTCTCCAGCACCAGTTAAAAAAGAGGGGCCCTTTGCAGGGTGCTGGCATTGCAGGCACCCACATCTCCAAAAACCACCCCTGGGGAGGGAATGGGCCCCTTCTCACATCCCGCCTCTGCGAGTACAGGTGTGGCTGTTGATCTTTCCATGAGAAACATTTTTCTCCAGAACCAGGAGCTGGATGGCAGGACGGGACAGGACGGGACGGGACGGGATGGGATGGGATGGGATGGGACGGGATGGGACGGGATGGGATGGGACATTCTGTGCAAGCCATCCCATAGCACAGCAAAACGAACCCGTCCACCCTGCACCGGGTAGGCAACCCTCAGCCAGAAGTAAGACAAAAGCCACCCCACACCCCCTCTCCACCCCACCACCCGGCCCCCACCGACCCCTCCACAGCAGCCACCGCAGTCTCTGTGGGCCGGCGCTCACCTCCTGGCCGGTGACGAGCAGCACGCTATGCTCCTTGCCGTGCTGCAGCTGCCGGTAGACGTGGTCGAACACCAGCAGCTCGCTCCAGCAGTTTTGCAGCAGCTTCATCTGGTCGCCCACCTGAAACACAGCCAGAGCAGCGCCGCTGATGCCCATCGTGCCGGGGCACGGTCGGCCACGGGGGAAGCTGGGGCTGCATCTGCACAAGCTTGTTCCCGGCTGGCAGGAGGGGGCTGGGATGCCCCGGTCCCTGCACCACCCCTCCAGCCCCCCAGCTCTGCGTTCAAGGGTCAGCTTTATGTTCTAACCCTGTGGCAGTGACGGCTCAAACTCACACCATCAGCCGCTACAGCGTGTTGCCACATTAGCATTGGACCTGGGCAGGACTCACACCCATTTGTGTCTCACCCTGACCACAATAGAAAGGGGTTTTCTAGCAGACTGGCATCAGTATCAAAAAAAATCCAATTTTCACTGCTCACGTGCCCAGAAGTAGAGCAACAAGTCCAGTCATTGGTGCCATTACATGAAGCAGAGAGTGGATGAGGTCTTCTGCCACCAGGATGAGCAATGCCTTGGTACAGATACAGCATCAACATGATGCATTGGAGACATGACAAACCTCTGCCTCCCCCCAGGCCTCCAGGTGACCTGATCTACAGAGACTTGCCCAGCCCCAGGTCTGCTTTGTGCATGCATTTGCTTGGCAGGTCATTGCGGGTGGGTTGCAGGGAGCATCACCCGTCTCTCTCAGGAATCTGGCTCCTCCAGGTGGGATGGGACTTTGTCGTCCAGGACTTTGTCCCTGACCCTCGTGGCCTGGCAAAAACCTCATTTTTTTAAGAACCTGAAACCCTCCTCACCCTCCAACCTGCAGAGCATTTCCCAACTTCTCACACACACATTTATACATCGAAATTGCAGTCTGACTGTGAACAAGCTCCTAGCAAGGAGATACTGCATCTGATTAATGAAACATTAATTGCAAAGCCCTGGTCTGGCTCCTGGTTCCCATGTCCACCCCTGCCAGCGTGTAACTGGGCTGGACGTTGCGCCCCACTTCGTCTTGCTACTGGTATCCCCTGCATCGCCTCCAGCCCGCCCTCCATGTTGGGTGGGAGGAGAGGATGGCCAGACTGACACCCACAGCACTGGTTAGCGTCTATAGCGAGGATTGCAACCACCAGCACCCTGCAGCCGCATTACACCTGCAGGCTCACGCCCCACGCACACCTTGTGCTGCGCTCACACAGCACCCACCTCGTGCGCGGCAGATATCCCGCGGGAGGCCAGCCCGGCAGCGAGATCCCCTTGGGCAGGCAGGGAGAGCTGGAGCTGCACCCCTGGTAAGGGGATGCTGGGCTGGAGGAGAGGAGATGGGCTGGGCGGCTGCACAGGGCCAGCTTTGAAGCAGCTCAGCGTGTTTCGGTGGCACTTGCCGGCTCTTATCAGCGTGGGTTTTCCCCACCAGGCACAACCTCCCCGAACCACACACAAATCTTTAACAAAATGACTGCTGGCCGCGTCCCCGGGTGGGAGGGAACGCGTGGCTGCTGCACAAAGGCCCTGTGTGTCCCGGCAGCCCCTCTGGATACTTTAAAATGAAAGAAGACAGTATCCATCCTTGCCTCCCTGCCCGGGATGGCAGGTTTGTCGGGGGGGGACAGAGCAGCTGCAGCGCAGCATGGCCACGGGAGAGCTGCCGGCCATGGGGCATCGCTGTGCCCTGCACCTGCCAGGTCAGCCTCTGCCCACGCTTCAACACACGCGTGATCACATGCACGTTTGCACGTGTGCTGATGTGTACACGCAGGCACAGGTATAAGCGTCCAGAGCTACACTTTTCAAAGAAATAGCTGTGATTGCCTCTGGTAAGAAGCTCAAGCCAGGACACAACTGCAAGGACCTCCACAGGTCCTGCGGGAAAGCCGGTGGGCTGCAGGCAGCGCCAGCGATGGGCAGGATGAGCTGCCAGCGCCAACGGCTGCGTCTGGCGAAACAAAGAGGCCGGGGTCATGGTGTGACGTGGGGCACGCTGCCATCCCAGCTGAGGGAGCGGGCAGGCAGCGTGCCGCTCAGCTGCCTTCCCCGCCACCCTGCTGAGAACCACCATGGGTCCACCAGCTCCGTCCCCTCAGCACTGATCTCCGTGGGACCCCAACTCCTTTCTGCAAAGAGCTGAACCCCCGCCCTGCCCAGAGCCCCCTTCTCCTGCAAGGCTGTTGTAAGGAAAGGCCAGGGGGGTTATCAGTGATACTTCCCTGCAGAGCAAATTCAGCGCCAGCAGAAGAGCTCTGCAGTGCCATTGTACTCGCTGCCTTTAATAGAAGGAAGACAGATGCAGTATCACAGGACTGGATAATACCCTCGTTTTGCTGAAGAGGCTGCAATAAACCAGTGCTGGAAGATTGCAAAAGGAATAGAAGTCAGATGAGAAAGAGCTTTATGGTCTCAGAGCCCGGCACTCCCCGTGAGCTGCCGGGATTTGTTTCTCAAGTGCGGTGAGTGGCCAGAGCTGAATGCGCAGCAGCACGGGGAGGGAGATGTGGCGCAGAAGGCAGCTACGGCGACCAGGACTGCGGCGCCCACTCCTGCCCAACGGCACGAAACCCACCTGCAGCAAGATGCAAGGGGGCTGCCAAGGCCAGGCTCGCCACCGCATCGCCCAAACTGGAAAAGGAGCCACAGTACACAGCCCAGCAGAATAGACCATGAGGTTTCTGTTCAGCTGCTGAACAAAGAACTGGGGAAAAGCTCATTCTGCATCAAAACAAAACGGAGATTTTCAGAATTCGTGATGACCTCTGCCCCAAGGTGAATGGCTGGCTGTAACCATGGCCAGCCCTTGCAGGGAGCTGGGCTCCTGGCACAGCAGCGTGCTGCCAGCCCAGCCGCACGCCCCTGGCCAGTGCTGAGCTCCTCTGCTCTGGCTGAGTTGCAGCGTTGTTTTGGAAGCTCCTTCCTGTGCCTCATTCCTGAGCAGGACGAGCTCCAGAAGGGACAGACTGAAGGTTTTACCCTGAAAATGGTTTTAAAAAATTCAGCTTTTCCAAAAGGAAGCATTTCAACATTTTTGAAATCTTCTTTTCTTCCTTTAAAAATTACTAATCAGCTTCTCCCAAACTCTACAGGCGGGTTCAGCTCCCTCAGCAGAGCACCTCCCTGCATCCCGTCAGCAACACATTTCGCCCTTCGTGGCTGTCGCATGGCTGTTCCCTGGCCGGCATTCTCCGGCGTGCCACAGCCTTTCCTGGCAGCATCACAGTGCACTGGAGCCACATGGCTGTGGCATGGGGGGGGGGTGCAGCTGGGGCATGACAGGGTGGTCTGGGGGCTCTGAGGGCTGGGCAGGGCTTGGGGACATCTCCAGAGACCCCAGCCCTGCCTGCACCCCAGCACCGAGCTGGGGGTCCCTGTGCCCCGGTCTGGGGCGGCAGCAGGCATCCCCCCACGGCCCCGCTCTGGCAGCACGGCTCCGGGATGGAGATCACCTCCCCTGTGCCCAGCGCCAGCCCTTGGCCTCCCAGGAGGAGAGGGCTGCTAATGGACGGCCACTCAGAGTCAATCAATCCTCCCAACGAGGCGGCACGCATGCACTCTCGCCTTTAAAAGTTAAGCAAAGGATCTTCCTCTTTTAATGTCAAGGCTTTTCAACGGAGTGCTTTATCAAGGACCTGATGCAAGCTGTCTTTAAGAGGCGATTTTTTTTTTTTTTTAAAGCAGGCATTTAACCCATTCACAAAACACGGCAGCGAAACGCTCCCCGCACAGGGAGAGCACTCCCCTGCCACTGAAAGTGACTTGATGCTGAAGGCCTGTGACCCACAGAAAAATGCATTTCCCTGCAGCAAATGGGCTGGGACCAAGGGCAGGAGGGGGCCAGGGTGTGCAGAGGCACGGATGGTGCTACCCGGCTCCAGGACCTGCATGTGGATGTAGTTTTAAAACTCCTGCAACCCTCCCTGTGGGTTCATAGGCATGAGGAAGACCCTGGAACTGTTGGGGCTCCCCAAAAAGGGCTCAAGCCACCCCAGTGCCTCAGCATCCCAAAGCCAAACCCCCGCAGGGACAGCAGAGCCCTGCTTGCGCTTGCTGCTCCCTGCACGGCTGGTCCAGGGCATGCCCCACCTCAGGTACCGCCATCTGCCCTCGAACATCTCTGCGGCGTTACGAAGCAGAGTGACCCACCAGCAATCCCGCTTTGCTCAGAAGCCCTGAGTGGGTCCCAAGACATCGATCCCCAGCCTCTCCCCACCAGCTTCAGCACGCCACAGGCACGAGGAGCGCTCAGATGCCCCTGACCTGCCTTCACCCCAGGGATGTTGTCCAGGCCTCCTCCCAGATCACTGGTGCAGGATTTGCCCCAGCAGCTCCCACACAAGTGCACGGCACACACCAGTGCCCTGAGCTGCAGGCCGGGCAATTACTGGGTGCGAGCAGGACATGTCACCTTGGCTACCGAGAAGTGCGAAAGTGGATTACCATCCGCCAGACACCTGCAATCGAAACCCCACACAAGTCTAAGGTGTTAATGGTCAATGCAGGTCCCCATCCCCCTGCCCAGATACCACCACGATGGGCATCTTAAAGCAAAAAACCACCAAGACCAGTGCGGCAGGGCCAGGATCTCTTCTCCCTGCTGGCAGAGAACCGTGTCTCAGGCTACTGCTTTTTGCTGGGGCTCGCAGGCAGCCAGCTGCAAAGCTGCGTGGGCATCGTGGCTCTGCATGTGCATGCCGGGAGTGGGGGCACGGCTGTGCCAGCCGGAACGCCAGCAGGCAGGGAAAGCCATCACATTTCCCCTAGTGCATAGGATGCTAAACATTGCTGCAGCATCCATGAGCAGAAGGAGATTTTAAATCTGCCAAAAACGCTCTGGCCGTTGGCCAGGAGATGGGGTCAAGATGACCCATGCGTGCTAAAGGCAGAGAAGCAACTGACTACAAATAGGCTTCGTCGTGGCTCCGAGATCTCTTAACGAGAAGCGAGGGACAGCAGCCCAGCAGACAGACCCAGCGACCCGCAGGAACCCCTTGGTCCATGGGAACGGTTCTGCCCTCAGTGTCCCTTCCCCCTGACACTGGTGTTTGCCCGTGGATGGGAGGGTGGTTTGCCCCTGCCCCACGGCGAGGAGGGGCCAAGGAGGCGATCGGCATCAGCCCACCTCCCCGTGGCCGTGCCATGCCCCTCCACCGGCAGCAAGGACCCGCCGCACACCCAGGCTAGCCCAGCCTTCGGGCTGAAACCGTGGCAATTTGTTTAACATTCCTGGCTGCTCATCCCAATCTAAAGGTCACTGCACCCCTGTGTGCACAATATTTATATGTACGTATGGCAGTAACACCTATATAAACCAGGCTGTGCAAGATACGTGGCTATAAACCAAACCGAAACCAGACACAATGTGAGTGTGCAAGCATGCGTGTGTATGCACATCTCTCTGTCTGTCCCTCTCCATGTATATATAAAAAAATTACATCTGAAAGGACAAAGTTGCCTGAGACTCACGACCCAACAAAATATATTTCACCCCCGGCCCATATTTTTCTTCCTGAAGAGATGCTGCAAATCTTCCCTCAGTCCTGACACATCTCATCTAGACTCAGTTAAAGTTCGTATTTATGGGCGTCAGCGCTGACCTCTTCCACCTCCGCCCGCGCGGCCTCGCGCCGCGGCTGCCTGGCCGGCCCTCGATAAACAAGCAGGCCCCCAAATCCCCCTCTGCCGTGCGGCATTATTAGTCTTGCCTCCGAAGGCCAGCGCAGTCCGTAATTCTCTGCCTGGTGACACGAGATGAACGCCGCGACATCAGTCTCCCCGGCGGATTGGCATGGGGACCCTCGTTTGTCAGTGGCAGACTGACAGAATTACTGGCCCTTAAATGAAACGATATATCTGGGAAGTTAAATCTGTTTTCAATCTGACTGCCCCGCGCCTGTGGGCGGACGTGGCGTGTGAGCCGATGTCAAGAGGCCATTAGCCCATCTCCCCCCTCCTTCCCCGGGCGCAGCGGCAGAGCCGGGGGGGGCTCTTCCCAATGCCCCCCACCCCGGCCACCCCACTGGGAGGAGATGGCAAAGCACCCAATCTGCCACTGCCCCTGGCCAGGCTGCTAGTGTGGGAATGGGAACAAGACCTGCCACCTCCAAGGGGATCTGCTCCCGCTCTCCCTGGGCAGGGAGCAAAGGCTCGTCCTGGCCAGGCATGAGCCAGCAGGTCCCCACGGCCCCGAGGTTTTGCTCTCTCCTTTCCAGGCTCCCTGCGAGGCCCACGGGTGAACCCAGCTGTCTGCAAAACAGCCCTGCGGCAGGAGCACGTGGGTGCTGGGAGTGTTCAGGCAGGGGATGCCATGCACGGGGTCATCTGCCCGCACCCCCTCCTCACCCGCCTTCACCCCCCCCCGCTTGGCATCAGCCCAGCGTGATGCCCCGGAGTGATGTCCCAGCCCGATGCCCTTCCAGCCTGGATCCCCGCACCAGCCTCAGCCAACAGCCCCTCCCCGGCTGGGGATGGACACCATTGCCTTCACACAGATGTTCCCAGTGGATGGAGAGGGCTGCTGCCATCTCCTGCTCCGAGGAGCCCTGAGCACCCAGCAGGGACTGCCTGCATGACAGCCATCGATCTCCGAGATCACAATTTTACTCCGTGCTAGCAGGCTTTAGGGTAAAGCCATAAACTCTGCACTAGCAGGAGTTCATTTACCGCCCCAGCAGCTGTTTGCTTTTATGTGCCAGGCAGGAGCAGGCATGGGGTTTCAGGAGATGCAGACCTACTCCTGCTTCCCAAAAGCTTCTCCCCACGTGCCCAAGGGAAAGCCACCACCCTTGCGCCAGGGAGGACGCGCCGTGCCAGGTGGGTGGTGGGCAGCCCCAGCACCATCCCCAGGGGGAACATGCACAGAGGGGCCCGGGCACCACAGCCCCGTGCTGGGGGCTTGGACCTGCCGGGTTCTGCTGTGTTCTGCCGAGCCAGCACACGGGAGGGAGACAAGGCCAGCAACAACCGCGCTTTCTCACGCTCCCTCTGGAGTCAGGGTGGGACACGGTGTCGTGCAGTCCCTGGCCCTGCGAGATGCTGGGAATCTGCCCCACGCTCACCACGTGGATGAAAGCAAAAGGCATGAGCCCCCGGGGTGGCAGTGATGGACAGGGATGCCCAGCCAAGCTCCCATCCCTGGGCACTGCACCCCGTGTCCCGGGCATGGCAGGATGCCGGTGGCCCTGCCAGGTGAGGCCTCTGGTGCTCCTGTCCCCCCCCCAGCCCCACAGGAGGAGGAGTGCCCGCTGACGTGGATTCACACGGAAACAGCCTATTTTGTTGGCACAATCAGGCTGACAATGGACTTACAAGGCTACGTGGCACCAGGAGCTGAATTTACACTGTTTACAATATCTCCTGCAAAACAACAACCACCCTGTTCCCAAAATCCAGGCTGGACACTGATATGATTGAAATGAGCCCGACCCACTCCTACAATGCTGTTTCCTGACACTGTTCCGGCAGCCGGGGGCTATTTTGAGCTGTGAGGCTCTGCAACGCTTGGCCCCATGGCACCCCGTGGGATGGGCATGGGGAAGAGCCTGGCCCTGTCCTGGGGCACAGTCCCCACAGCACCACGGGAGGAAGGTGATTTTGGCCAGAGCCGGTAGCACAGCCTCATGCTGGAAGCACAGGAAGGCACCCAGGTGTCTCAGCTGCCCCAGTACATGGCTCTCTGGGTTTTGGCCACATCATTGCAAAATTTTGTCTCCCATTTTTGCACCAGTTTGTGATCCTAGTTCAGCCCAGGACATGAATGGAAAATGCCTGAAAGCTTGGCAAGGTTTGCAGGATGGCAGAGGCTGTCCCTCCTCTGCTAATCCACCCCTTGGCCCCAGCAAGTATTTGGGGGGATTTGCTAGAGGGGATGGCACAGCAGGACGGGGGTCAGTTCCATGTCCCCCAGCCAGGCACGCTCACAGGCTGCCGGCAGCAGAAGCAGCTCTGGAGGAGGCTTCATGGTGTCCCCTGCCCCGGCCAGCCCTGCCCTGGCTCCCTGGTGCTAATAGGCACCCACCCGACAGCATCGATTTTCCTCCTAAAGACGGAGAGAATTGTCTCAACTATAATTCCTCAATGTTACATTTTTCAATTATATCTTGAGCTTGACACCACAGTCACTCTGCCAGCGATTGCTCCCACACCTGCCCCCACCGTGATGAATCTGAAATCATTAGCTCTGCGGCGACAGCGGGAATCGCTCTGGTGCGGGGAGCCAGGAGCAGGACAGGGATGCACCAGCAGATCTGCAGCACTGGTGGCCCCGGGCTCACGCCCACGGGCATTGCCCAGTCCTCATGGCATTTCAGCCCCAATCCTGCCCATGGCAGCATCCCATCCTCACAGCATTTCAGCCCCAATCCTACCTGCCTCCCATCTCCCGCCCAGTGCAGCGTCCCTCCCCACTGCCCAGGTTCCTACCTCCAGCTCCTTGAAGAAAATGCAGCTCCGTGCCCACTCCACGATGGAGAAGAGGGTCTGGTCGGCCATCTTGCACATGAGGCCGAAGGTGCTGAGCTTCTCGTGCCGGCCTTTGCCTTGCTCTTGCTGCAGGCAGGCCAGTATCCGTGCCTTCACCTGGGCCTCGTCGGGCTCCAGCTGCAGCAGCTTCAGGATGACCTCAGGGATGTCGGGGGGGGAGCTGCTGGGGTAGGTCTCTGGGTACACGTAGGCGGGCATGGACTCGTGCGCGTTTGTGTAGTGGTCCGGGTACTCGGACTTGATGGTGCGGTTGGGGAAGGAGGGGTAGTGGTAGCTGGCGAGCGGCATGTGGCTGGGCACAGTCATTCCCAGGGAGGGCGTCCCGTAGGGGCTGCGCTCGTAGTCGACGGGCGTCAGGGCGGCAGGATTGGGCGGCAAGGTCTTGGACATGGCGTGGATGCTGTGGATGGTGGAGGACAGGCTGTAGTCGTTCTGCACCGGGGACATGATCTGAGGCACGGTCTCCAGCTTGAAGCCGTTGGCACGGATCAGAGCTTTCTTCTGCTGCTTTAAGGCACGGTCCCGCTTGTACATGGGTCCAAACTTGTTCCTCCCGCCGCGCATCCTGTCTGCACGCACAGCTGGGGGGCAGAGAGAGGGCAGAGGCTGCAGTGAACCTTCACAGAGGGAGACCAGTGCTTCCACGTGGCATGGAGAAAGCGATGGGGGGGGGAGGATTTGGTAGCCAAACGGGGCTGGGGGGCACTGGGGAGACCTTCCCAGAAAGCCGCCAGCAGGCTGTGCTGCTCCCAGCCCAGCCGTGCACACCATGGACATGACATGGTAGGTTTGGGTGCCTGGCCCGGGCTCTTGCTTTGCTGGTGTCACCCTCAGAGCCTCTGGGAATTGCAGGAAAGGAAGAAACATTTGGCTTTAACTACAAAATGGGCTGGGGGATAAAGCAGCTTGCATCTCTCGCAGGTGAGGGGACAGCCCATGAAAACCAGACAGATGAGAGGGCTCAACACCCACTTTCATTCTTACGACCCCTGGCTCTGGAGCAGCCCTGGGATTTCCTTGTTTCTGCAGAGCCTGGGACCCCACAGCCCCCTTGGGACCCTGGTTCGCCTGCATCCAGGCTGCACATGCTTCTTTTCTGCAAAGCTCTGTCCCTTTCACAGGTGGCACAGCTGGCAGGTCCCGCCAGGCGCGCTGCACACCACAGCAGGGCTGTGCTGGCTTTTGGGCAGGAGGCTGCCCATCCCTGCTGGGTATCAGCTATGGCCAAGGGGCTCTGCCGCAGCATCCCACTGGTGGAGTCACTCTGATGGCCCCATCGCAATCTCCCAGCTGTAGCAAAGCAGATGTTCCCTCTGAACCCCAAAAGAAACCCAAGAATGTGTCAGTGCGTGAGGGAGCAGGTGCTTCTCTGCAGCAGGAGCTCATCCCTCCGCACCGCCCCGCTGCGCTCCCGGGGACTGCTGCCCCGGCCCACCCTTGGAAGAGCCTCAGCTCGCTGGGAGCTGGGAGCTGGACGGCGGTGCAGAGGGATGGAGGAGAGCGCGCCAGCAAGCACAGCCCACAGACTTAGCATCAAAGGGAAAAAACCCTCCGCTAGTTTCCGTCCCTGCTGACAGCAGGCAGGCCTTGCTTTTGTGTCTCAGCTGTTGTTACCTCTGCCTCTCTTTCGCCTATTTATCCTGGGACCGCTGGAAGCACGGCCAGCCCCCTCGGAGAGCCAGGGCACCTCCCAAACTCTCCTCAGGCAGGCTGGAAATGGGGAGCGTTGCCGGGAGCAGCAGCATTTCCAGGGCGAGCAGGAATGTGCTCCCAGGGGAGCTGCCCTGTGCTTCCTCCCTCATTCTTTATTCATGAAAACAGCATCTCGCTGGGAGCAGGGCAGCCAGAGGCATCCTCTGAGGTGGGGTGTGCTGTGGCCCCCCCACTCCTGAAAACCTGCCCACACGCCTCTGGGCAACAGACAGCTGCCCCGGGGCCATTCCCAACTTCAGGGCTACAAGGGAGATGGCCGCAGTCAGAATGAGTGTGTACCCCTGCCGGGATCCCCCTGGGCAGACCCCGTCACGCAGCCCGAGGTGGCACAGGCAGGACTGGTGTCCCCAGCCACACACCCCAGCAATGCCAGAGCGCACCAAAAGCCCAAATCTCCCACCCACTCGACGTAATGTGTTTCCACCACTGCTCAAGGCTGGGTCCAGCGATGCCCAGGATCACATCCCAAGTGGACCACCGTGACTCTGGGCAAGGGTGCACAGGCAGGGACCCCACGGTGCTGCCGGCACCCCCACACACAGCCAGAGGTGCTCACGGCCTGGTCTCTCAAACGCCCCACAGGCAAGTGCTAGTACACCCCCCTTCCCTCTCACAGCAAGGACACAAAGGGAGAAGAGGCCTTTTAATTCCCTCCTGCTCCGCTTTTCCTGCCGTTTGTGCCTCACTTGGGATTGGGAACAACTTGCCATTCACAGCATCCCAGCTGGCTGCTGGGAAGCGACTGATGCGCCCCG
Source organism: Haliaeetus leucocephalus (assembly GCF_000737465.1). NCBI lineage: Eukaryota > Metazoa > Chordata > Aves > Accipitriformes > Accipitridae > Haliaeetus > Haliaeetus leucocephalus. The sequence goes on along the minus strand of NW_010972742.1, from coordinate 266,360 downwards.
ACCTCCGGGGCAAGGGGGCCCGAGCGGAGCCACCCAGGAAGTGCCTGCACCCCCAGCACCCCCCGAAACCCGGGGTGCAACCAGCCGGCACAGCGGCAGGAGCAGGCCCCCAGCGCACCCCCTTCCCGCTCCCTCTGCGTCGCCTGCCCTCGTCTCCACGCAGAGCCCCAGCTGGTGCAAGCTGCAGGCTGAGCTCTGCCTCCCCTCGCCCACCTCATCCTGCCCGGGGCAGGGACGTGGGGGTGCCCGGGGGTGCCCAGGGTTGCGGGCAGGCTTGGGCTAGGGCTGTGCTGCTCTCCCCAGCCAGGCTTTGCTGCAGCATCCCTTCAAGCATTTCAAGGGGGGCCTGAGTCAATGCTCTGTCCCCCAAATTAATCGTCTCGGGCTTACTTTTGTCCTGTGGAGCTGGAGGATCACCTTCAAAGTGTCACCTCAGATTCCCTGACCAAAAATACTAGGAACTGAGGCTCCTTTTTTTACCACAAAAGAGGTGGTCCCATGGGAATATCACCCTGCACTGGGGGATCCCCCCCAGCTGCCTGGCTGCAGGGCTTTGCTAAGGAGCTAACAGCAAGAAAATAAACAAAAAAAGGCTGTTTAGGAGGAGCAGCCTTCCGATACCCCGGCTGCTGCCCTCCCTGGCCACGGGACCAAAGGAGCTCCACGGCGAGCAAGACAAAAACTGCTGAAAAGGGGCAAACTGAGACCGCGCCTGTTCCCCCTGGCTACCCCAAGCGCTGCCCCTGCCTGCCTGCCCCCAGAGGCCCCAGCCCCTGCCCAGCACCCAAATTGTCCTCCAGCACCCGTCAAAACTGCCAGAGCATGCACAGATTGATTTAAGGCACCAGTAACTCCAGCCCGGGGAGGAGAGTGAAACTGGGATCTGTTTGGAGACAGGGCTGGAAGCCGGCCCACGCTGGGAGTTTGCAGGGGCTGATTTTGCAGCTCGATGTTGTGTCTTACTCCTGCGCCTCTGCTCGCAGGCTCTCATCCTGCTCCTGGAAGCGAGCGGCTGCTGTGCAAGTACACGCAGTACTTTCTGATTAACCCGCACTCTGCCCTGAGCTCCTGGGCAGGCGAAGCCCTGCGCAGCGAGCCTGGCTGGGTGAGGGGTCTCAGCCCGGCCAGTGCATCTGGCTGCTTTCATCCACTGCAAAATGTAAACGATTTCAGGGCAGAAGAGGTGTGGGGGTGGCTGACTCTGGTAGGGGGGGCTCCTTTCTGTGTCTGCTTTTGCTTTGCAGTCGCCTGCCAGCGATCTGTCCCCCCGACTGTATTTTCTTGGCCCATGCTAAGCGTTGCAGAAACCACAACACACGACTTGGGGATGTTGGGGCCCGACTCTGATATCTCAATTGGGATCGACTTCTCTGAGACGAGTGAGGTGGTGGCCAGGGGGGCTGTAATTGCACTGCCCGAGAGTCAGACGAGAAATCTGTTATAGTAAATGTCACCAAGAGGAAAAAGTGTAATTCGTGGTGGGTCTGCAGCAGTTTTATTGCGAGCCCCAACATTTTTAACGTTTTCCTTAAGTCTCGGCTTCTGGAATTATGTGCTTAAGGAAAACAATAATTTCTACGCTATTTCCCAACCCCTCTGCCAGCAAAGAAAATCCTGGAAAGTTGAAGCCGCAGCAGCCAAAACCCCCGGGGAAACAAAACAAAAACAAAAAAAGGAAAAGCAGGAGGCGACGCGAAAAAACGAATTTTTTTTTAACTTGGGAGGGAAAAACGGAATCGAAGCGGCCGCGGGAATTACCGGCCCGGGGAGGCGGCGGGGACGGGCGGGCGGCAGCGGGGACAGCGCGACC
>NW_010972742.1:264209-264496 GCF_000737465.1 Haliaeetus leucocephalus | reverse complement strand
CCCCCGGCCCCGTCCGCAGCCGCGGAAGCCCGGCCGTGCCCGCGGGGAGCCGGCCGGCGGCTTAGCCCTACCTTCCAGGCGCATCCCCACGGAGAGGCACTTCTGGAAGCGGCAGTAGGGGCAGCGCTTGCGCTGGGTCTTGTCGATCTTGCAGTTCTGGCTCTCGGTGCAGGTGTAGTGCTTGTTGTTCTGCACCGTCCGCTTGAAGAAACCCTGCGGCGGCGGGCGGCGGCGATGCGGCGGGCACCGGCACCGGCATCCCGGCATCCCGGCATCCCGGCATCCCG
>NW_010972742.1:230689-263200 GCF_000737465.1 Haliaeetus leucocephalus | reverse complement strand
TGGGGGGCTCGGGGCAGGAGCAGCCCCCGAGGGCAGCGCTGAGGGCGGCAGCTCCCGCCGCTGCTCCCGGGGCTGGGGGGAAGATGCTCGGCCAGGCCTCGGTAGCGCTGGGCTCCGGCCCCGGGGACCCCAGGGCAGGGGGCATCTCTCTGCAAGAAGGGGCACGAGGCCCTTCCCGCTCTCACGGGGCTGGTGGAGCTGCCCCACGCCGTCGGTGGGGAATAACGAGCCCCAAACCTCCCCGGGCATCCGGCCTGCAAAGCAGCAGGGCCAGTGTGGGAACTGGGTGTCCAGGGGGCTGGAGCACAATTAAACGTGTCTGAGCAAGAGGAACACCCCGCAGCCGGCCCTGCTCAGTGCACAGCCCCTGGACGCCCGGGTGCTGCCAGAACCACCCCTGTTACCCTGCACCAGGCAGTCCTGCCAGCCACCCGGCTGCGGGGAGGTGCTCACAGAGCCCCAGGAAAGCTGCGTGAGGAGCACTGGGGTGTGCAGCAGCTCCCGACACCTCCTCTGGGGCCACTACTAATGAGGTGACAGTTTGGACCTAGCGCCAGCCACCCTGCACGGAGCGGCTACGGCCAACAGTATCCTGGTCTGTCTGTCAGACAACGGTTGTTCACTGCCAGTATTTAATTCATTGCTGCACATTCAGGGATTCTTAATGAAATGTTCCATGACGGCAGCAGACCGGCACAGCAGCACCCATGCTCCCGGCACGTCCTGTTTATTGGGATGCTCCCAGGCCGGCTGGCCACACACTGTGGCCCAAGCCCTTGGCCATGGGGAGCTCGAGGCTCCGGCTCTGAGCTGGGCACTGGAGCTGAACCCGTCCCATCAGGGCCGACCTGCTCGGTCAGGAGACCCTTTGTGGCTGGTGCAGAGCTGCAGTCTGTCCCAGCATGGGCAGGAGCCTGCTGCCTGCACAGCCCCCCCGGGGTGGGCTCCGATTCGAGGTGTTTCGATGCCGAGGGAGCTGCAGGAAGGGCAGCGGCACAGGGACCCCGAGGCTGTGGGCGCCTGGAGCTCCTGCACAGCTGGGGGCTGTGCTGCCAGCAGCACCCGGTGAAGAGGAGCCATCGCTGCTGGCCCCACACGGCTCATCCCGCACGGCTGATCCCACACGGCTCGTCCCGCACGGCTCATCGCACACAGCTCATCCCACACGGCTCATCCTGCAGAACTCGCCCCACACATCTCATCCCGCACGGTTCATCCCGCCCGGCTCGCCCTGCACGCCCGCTGCCGCCCGCGGGCGCGGTGGGTAGGAAGCGGCGCTGGCAGGGAGAGCGGCAAACAGGAAACGGGCTCGGTGGAGCATCGCTCCAGAGCGACCAGGAATCGAGCCCTGGCTAAGAATAGCAGCAGAGCAGCCCCCGGTGCGGGTCAGCTGCCGTTTGGCCGGGAAGGAGTGCTCCCACCGCCGGCAGACCCCCTTGGCCGTGGCCCCCACGCTTGCCGCGAGCTCCCGGGGGAGCTGCCGGGCAGCCATGGAGCGGGACCTGCCATCCGGGAAGAGGAGCCCAGGAGGGGCCGCGGGTCGGGAGAAGAGCCGAGCAAACCCCACAAGGAACAAAAGCAACTCGGAGCTGAGGGTTGCGGTGCCTGCCGGCGCGGGATGGGGAAGGGTCGCGGGCTCAGCCAGCCCCGGGCGCCACGGGGTCCCAGCCACCTCCCATGCCTGCTCTGGGGTGTGGGCGCTGCCTGTGTTCCCATGGATAACACACAGTGCGGGGGTGACCGGGACCCCCATCCACCACGGGCTGGGCTCCCAGAGCCCCTCGGCAGCCAGATCTGTCATTTCTGGGCAGCAGCGCGGCTGAGGGGCCAAGGCTACGGCGAGGCCTCGCTCTGCTGCTCGCGGTGTGCAGTCTCCATCCCCACGCCTGCTGATGGGGAACGGGACGGGAAGCGGAGGCCCATGCACGGCTCCGGCTTCCTTGCCAAGCCCTGCCGCGTCTCCAGCTCTGGCCTCGGCCGCCACCATGCCGGGGAATGGCGGCAGCGGCCAGGAGACGGGTGGGACCACGGTTCTCCCCACGGACACATACTCACCGCGAGGCGGCTGCGCGCCCTGCTGCGCGTGGGACCGGTGTGGCAGGACAGCCTCGCTCGCGCCGCTGGCCAGGAGCTGTGACCCGAGGAGCCTTTGTGGGGTGTTGGGCACCGCTGGCCCGTCTGCAGCGGGCTGGGGGATTTATGGGACCTGTGTCCAGCGGGAAGGTGTCGGGGATCTGGCTGCGCACACGCCGCCCCGGGCAGGACACCGGCCAATCTCCTCCCCATGGGGGCCAGGCTCAGCTGGGATGGACCCACTTCAGTGCCTTATTGGCTTCTGTGGCCACGTGACGGCGCTGAAAAACATCATAATTAGGCTACAAAACGCTGCCCATAAACTAGCATTAGAAAGTGACAGCGGAGATAAGTGGGACCCCCGCGGCAGATAACGCGCCATGGGAGAGAGACCTCGCGGGGAGGTGGGGGGCACCGGCGGGTGGTGGTGAGCGCACCAGCACCCACGGCCACGCTGATTTATGGCCCGGGGCGGGAGGGAGGGGGCCACGGGCACGGGGCACGACGCCTCTGGGAGGAGTGCGAGCCCACCGCACCCACCCAGCTCCGGGACCTGCAGCCGGGGCCTCCCCAGCCCCCAGGGGTCTCCTCCGCAGGGGAGGGTGGGAGGAGGCTCCTCCATGCATGGGGCCCCATGCCTGGGGTCCCTGCAAGCTCGCGGCGCCCGCGGCCGGCAGCTCTGCATGTGCCGAAACAGCACTCGAAGAAAGCCAGTGCCCCTGGGCTGGGGACATGGTGGGCAGCCAAGCCCCCGGCAGCGGAGGTGTGTTTGCCGTGTGTGTTTCCCCACGCTCCAGCACTGGGCACGGTCCTGGCCCGCAAGCACCGTGTCGGCCACAGGGCTCGGGTTGAAACACGAGTTTGCCCTGTGAAAACACGAGTGCCGGGGTGAGAGGCCGTGTGCGAGACATCCCGTCCCGCCAGAGCAGGGATTTGCTCCCGCCGTCGGCCCCACGCTCCAGCCGTCCATCACCAAGGCGTCTCCCTGTGTGTTTGCGCGCAGGGTCCCGCTCTTTGCCTCGTGCCGCAGCGATGACAGCCCCGAGGACGGGCCGGCTGCCGCGGCCCTGAGCCCCGTGCCGGTGCAGCGAGGGCTGTGCTGCAGCTCTGCCCCAGCCAGGGGGCTGCTGGCACCCGGGGTGGGACGGCAGGACCCGCCATCCCAGGCTCAGGGGTCGGGGAAACGCTCGTCCCCCCTCTGCACCAACGCAGCCCTGACGTGGCACGACAGTGACGGGCCCTGTGGCGTACCCACGCCGAGTGGGGGGGAGCAGGGAGCCCCCGTGGTGCTGTGGCCACGGGGAGAGGAGCGGGAGCGGCGAGCTGCGCAGCCCTGCTTGTTTTTTCCTCACTCTGCAGCTGAAGAGAGGAGAAAAACTAATGAAAACAGAGCTCTGGAAGAAGCGCCAGGCCCGGAGCGGCTTCCGCCCCGATCCCCAGCAATTATCAGCCGCATGCCAGATGTTCCGATGCGATGCCAATGTCAGAGAAAATAAATCTGTGGCAGGTTCAAGGTCCCTGCCGGGCCGGCATGCAGCGGCTCGCGGCTCAGCACCGCATGAGGCGGGGACGGAGCTGCGGGGCGGCCGCGGCCGCTTCCTCCCGCCGGGCATTGTTCCCCCGGGAAGCCCCGGCCTCATGCCGGCCGCTTGCTATTTTTGCAGCAAGGTGCTTTCAGGGGCAAATACGTCCCTGCTGGCCTTGGGCACTTTCCTTTGCACGGGCCCTTGACAAGGCCGCAGCGCAGCTTCTGCAGCGGGCGCGCAGCCCCGGGTCAGGGCCAGTGCATGGGCCGCGGCGCAGCCCGGCCGGCATCGACGGGAGGGCAGATTTGGGAAGGCAGCTCCAGAGTGACCACCCAGGGGCCGGGCAGAGCCGGCTCCTGGCAGGGCGGATGCGTGGGGACCTGGCACCAGGGATGCCCAAGCCCATCTGCAGCGTGGGTGCCAGCTGGATGCCAGCTCCTGTACCAGCGGCAGCAGCAACCTCTTGCCCACAGTCCTGCCCTCCTTCCCCTCCCCGTGCTGGGCTTGCGCTGGGACGTGGGACCAGTGGTGCCCGAGGAGACCCTGGGTACCTCTGGCAGCGCACGCCTGCGCAGGCAGGAGCAGCCCAGCACACACGGAGCTCGCGCCGAAGGCTGCGTGTGGCCCCAGGGGTCCCTGGGGACAGGGAGGGGGTGCAGACTGGAGTGACGTTTCGGTGGCCGCAGCACCCAGGAGGGAAAGACAGGGTGGCCCTGGGCTTCCAGCTGTGTGGGTCCCCGGGGATGTGCTGGGGAGGGGACGGCTGCTGTTCAGGGCTGGGGCCGGGCCCCGAAGTCGCTGCCCTGCCGCAGCGTTGTCACGGCCAAGGGACTGGCACAGGCTCTGCTTCGTGCTCCTGATGGGCCGAAGCACTGGCACGTCTGTCACCAAAGACCCGGCTTTTGGTCCAGCGACTGCCCTGCCCCAAATCCCTCTGGCTGGGCCGTGGGGCCAGCACGGCCATGGCGCAGCTGGAGCCCGTGGAGCCACGCCGCCTGCCGCTGGCCGCAGCCGTGCTTTGGCTCCTTGCTGGTGCGTAGCCTTGATGCTCAGCAAAGCATATCTCCTTCTTGGATTTTATCTCCATCCACTCAGCTTATCGGCGGCGGGGCAGCCCTCCTGCCTGCGCCACGTTCCCGGAGCGTGCCTGCAGCAGGTGTGGTCAGCACTACTGTTTGCCAGATCTCACTGCCTGCACCGCCGGCTGCCCGCAGTCCCTGACTCCGGGGCCCGTGCCGATAATGCGCACGCAGCGAGGACTTTGGCGATAGCGTTCCCGATGACATTACCTTGTCCCCCGCATTCTTCTGATGCCACGCACGCCTTCGCTCAGGGGCGCAGGCAGGCCCGGCACATGGCGGTGTGTGCAGATGGTGCGCAGGCAGCGCTGGGAAGCGCTGGTGGTCTCCTCCCGGGGGGACTCATTGACATATCAGTCACATAGTTCTGCATAATTGGGGCTTGGATGCAGCCTCTCTTTATGTTTCCTCTTGGCAGTTGCCAACAACATGAAGCACTCCTGGGTCAAAATGACAGCCTTTTGTTTACTATTCCTGCTTATGTGCCTCATTTTCTTCAAGGATAAGAGCTCTTTATAGGAATCTTTATTGTGATGAGGTTAGCAGAGAGAAAGATTTCTCTCCAGCTTTCTCTCTCTCTTTCACAGCTGATTAGCGGGGTCGGCCCACAGGGACAGCGACATGGAGCTTGAATCCAGCACCCACCTCAGGGTCCCCCCGGCCACAAGCCACGTCTGCTCCAGCGCTGTCCTATCCCGCCGGCCCCACCAGCACGCAGCCCCGTGCCAGGTGCCCAGGCCATCCCGTGCCCCTGCGGCATCATTCCCCTCCAGCTCGTGGGGGGCTGCAGGGAGGGGATGCCACCAGCCTCAGCAAAAGTGCCATGAAACCCAACTGTGCCCAGGAGCTTGGGCAGGAGCTTACCGGGAACATACATCTCTTGAGCACGCCGTTACCGTGCCGGTGGTGGCGGCCCATCCTTCGTCTGACCTCTGGGGCGGTGATCAACCCTGTCAGAAACACCGAGAACAATTCTTGCACCTGCACTTGGCAAACTGAGACGTGAGAGACTTGTGATGGTCCAGTAAATGGTGACCCACCAGTCTGCTGCACACAATGGACTGGTTTTCAGGTTTGAGCTCCAGGGGGACAGTGGTTGGGCAAAAGATGAGGAGAGGTGTGAGAGCAGTTGGTGGCAAGATGTGGAGAAGCTCAGGGAATAGACGTGGACAGTGATGGACTTCAATGGAAATCCTTCCCCAGCCCTGGAAGACTCCCCACAGGACCATCCCAGCAGATCCTTCACCCATTGCTGGGCTGACACCACCGCTGCAGGCGTGGTGACCCAGCCTCACCTCACAGCCCGGTCCTAGCCAGTGGCCGTGGGGTGACACTCCTGGGAACAGCAACTCTTTTTTAGAGGAAAGCAGCTTACCCTTGAAAGTTACTTTCCGAAGGTCAAGAGTGGGACTGTGACAGAGCAGCCTGACAAACGCATCTCCCAAAGTCCTTGGGCCCGATAATGTATGTCCCATGCAATGTTGACACTAGTGATCCACCAAAGATCAGGTTAACAAGTTTGACGTTAGTGACAGCGTGATTTGTTCAGCGCTGGCTCTGAATTCATAGAGCGGCTGGCCTTCGGTGATAAACTATTGCACTGCGCGCACGAGGCTGTGGCAGTTGTCACCAGCCAGAGCACCGAGATGAAAAGGAAGCAGAGCTCTAATCAAAATACAGTGGTCAGTAGAGGTTGAGCTGAAAATGAAAATGTGCTGGTACTTTTCCCACTCCAGCCCTGCTTTCCAGGCAGCCCTTTGTGCCAGTGCAGGGCACGGGGAGAGGCCGCCCCATCGCCTCTGCACAGCTCCAGCAGCTCCTCTTGCTTGGGTTGAAGGTGAGGACAAACCCATCGCCCCACGTGTGCGAAGCATCCTCTGCGGCTTCCCAGGGAGCCCGCCATTACTGACCTTCAGGGCCCCCTTACAGGGAATAAATCCAGGGCAGTGAGCGTCAAAGCTGCTCGAGCTGCACCGTGGAGGAGGAGAACCCCTGTAAAGAAGAAAAACTAACACAACAGAGAGGGCAGGAGACATGACAGCGCTTGGCAAAGGAGCGGAGTGGCACGGCTCATGCTGGGATTGAAAGGAGGACGCAATAAACCCTCTACAAGGAGCGGGAAGGGGGTAGGCATGGTGCTGCAGCAGGGAGGGGAGCGGAGACCCCACGAGCTCAGGGGGAGACAGCCACCCTGCGGCGAGCAGGCTGGCAGGGGCACAGGCAGAGCAGCCGTGATGTCCATGGGGATGCTGGGGAAGATGGAGCAGGCCTGGGGCCAGCACCAGCAGGGAGCAGTGCCCGGGGTGATGGGGAGCCGGCCGGCCACTCTCCCTCCGCATCATCCCAGCAGCGCAGGCACTGCTGCAGCCTCTGAGCCCTCCATGTCGAGCACATCCGGATCCCCATGGCCACATCGGGAAGAGGAGCAAAGCTTTCCTGGTGGGAAAGGAGCATCTTCTGCAGAAACACCTAGAGAAGGGCTGCTGGACCAATTCCCCCTCCCGAACTCGGTCTTCTCCTCCCTCTCCCCTCTGCTCAGCACATGCTCCCACAACACCCCTGGGAAGGGGACGTTGCAGGGACTGTGGGACAGCGCGAGTTCATGACACAGGATCCTCCCCAAAAGTGAGCTGTCCTGCTGCAAGCTTGGGACTAGACCTCAGGTGAGGCTGAACGTGCTCAGTGCTGATTTATGGTTTGACACATTTATTGCATCTGCGGTGAGGCACAACACTCCAGCTTGGGGGAACAGGCACCTCACCTGGCTGCAAACGACTGTCACGGGCTCTGCTAGGTCCTTGGCTTGGCTCGAGTTTTGGGACAGCTCTTCTGGCCATCCCCTGCTCCCCAGACCAAAGCCCCTAACAAGCAGATTTCTGTTGTCTCTGGAGAACAGACACCAGGGAATTTTCTAAGGACAAAAGCCCATTGCAGGAGGACAGCCCTGCCCTCACAGGCGACCTTCATGCATCCCCCTGCTCTGCGCAGAACCCAGAGCCACCGAGTCTCTCCTGTAAGCATGGCCAGGGAGGGCTGAGCACTTCATCTGCCCGCCCTGCCCAAGGAACCAACCTTTCCCTGGGGGAACACGCACCCGCCAAGGGGGCTGAGGGCAGAGACCTGGCAGTGCCGCTCCTCAGCCTCCTGAAAGGAGGTCACAGCAAAGGGACAACTGATGGAAGGAAAACACCCCAAAACTGGTCAGCAAAGGAAAGCAGACTCTCAGCCCGCAGCCCTCTGCCCCGTGGCTGGGGACAGGCTCTGCCCTACACAAAAACTGCTTATTACAATCCAGCAGCTCCGTGTTCAAACCCAGGAGCTACATCAATGACAAAACCCTTCAGCTCAGGAGAAATATGGGGAGGGCTGCATCCCTGTGTGCCAGAAGGCAGACACAACTGCTATTTCTCTGCCACAGAACCTCCCATTATTAATATAAGTGGGGGAAAAAAAAAATCCTAAATGCTTTTAAGCACAAGAGCTCCTAAACATTAAAACGGAAGAATTTCCATTCTTATGAGTTTAGCAATGCAGAAAGTGCTGGCAGCCCCGTGGGAGGGAGCAGTGGAGCGCAGGGGCTGGCTGCTCACTTGGAGCCACCTTTGTGGCAGCGCAGCGTCTCCCTAAGTGGGCCTTAATGTGTGCTCTTTAATACACACGGAAATGTAAATACGAAAAGTGCTTCTTAGTCTTTTAACACACACCCACCTCAGTGACATGAGAGATCGTTAAATGATTTCTGCAGTTTCTCTCCGGAGCATGCTGGTCAAGGATTTCTGGTGCGTTTGCTTGTTTGGATTATTCCTCCTGCCTGCAGCAGCTGTTGCTGCACGGGTCTTCTCTCGCTGCTGGTGCAAACCCTCCTCCTGCTGCACCCTGCAGCAACGGCAACCCTGCAGCAACCACCTGAACGGCTGCGTGTTCTGGCCATCCCGCAGACAGGAACCCCCGGGTGGCACGGCCGGGCCGTGTGTGCCATGGTGGGCACCTCGGGCTGCAACGGTGCAATGACCAAAAGGAGAAAACCCGTCCTCCTGCCTTCTCCTCTGAGACCTGGGCAGGGGAAGGGGATCACCATGAGCCCATTGCATGGCAGGGCCCAGAAGACCATGCAAAGCTTCACTCTTGCATTGCCCCTGTTCCTGTGTCGTCATCCCCCACGGCACAGGACCCCCCTCAGCTCCTGCCACACAGGCTCTCCCCAGCCGACCCTGCTTTTAGCGGAGGTCGCTGCCAGTCCATGCTGCTGGCTTCCCAAGGCAGGGATTTTGCACCCGTCCGAGTCCCCAGCTGCACCAACGGCACCAAGGCCTTCCCCAGACCCACAAACGATTCCAGCCCCCACTGCTCCACCGCAGGACAGCGGCAGGCAGGGCAGCGCCGTGGCTGCCACCCAGACCAGCGCTGGGTTCCATCACCCTGATGATGCCTCCCCCCCAAGGGAGAGCCGCTGCCGAAGGGGGAAGGTGCAAGCCAACAGCAGACGCCACCAGTGCAGAACAATTCACATTTATTAGTTCATACAGCTAACACTCGCTAAACATGCGTTCAACACTTATTGGTCACATTTCCACAGGTAGTCAAGTCACAGAGCAGAGCAGCGGAGCAGGGGCAGGTCGGGCTGACATGGACCCGCACCGGTCCCGCTGCGCAAGGGGAACCGGCTGTGCCACGGCGCGCCCGAGACGTGCCGGCAGAAACATTCATTTGGTCGTAGCGTAGTGACGGAAAGGCAGTTCCCGAGAGGCGCAGCACGGTGCCCGCTCCTCCTCGGGCGCTGCGGGGCGAGGGCGGCAGCGGCCGGACACGCTCTCCTGCCCCAGCCCCGGCTCTGAGCGTGCCAACGTTCACCGTGTGTCATGCCGAGGCAACATCCTGCTTCCCTGATTTATGCAAGGGATCGTGGGAAAAATGAAGTGTTTTACTGGGAGAAACCATCACCTGGAATATCAGCGGAAGGACCCGAAGACCGGGACCAACCCGTCTTGGAAACATCCCGCGAACCAGCCATGGGCAGACACAAGCACATGGCAGCAAACTGGACCCGCTTCCTCCTTGAGCTGCCCAGCACGCTTACGCCCAGGACGCAGGCGCGAGGGCTCTGCGAGGTCCCAAGCTACAAACGCAGCCTCTGCGTTGCACCTGCACCAGGACAGGAGCTGGAACCAGGCCTGGGGCTTGATGGGCACCAACAAAAACCAAACTGGCAAGAGCCACGTCCTGCCCCACAGCTGCAGGCAGGGGCTGCGCTCCACTGGGAGGGATGCCGGAGCTCAGCCCTTCCCTGCAGCATCGCAGACCTCCACCTCGCTGTGCAGGGACACATGGCCGCAGCCGCAGGACACTGCCCACGCTGTGAAACAGCGGCTCGGTGCAGCAGTAGCCGCAGCGGTCATTGCCACGGCACATTGGTGCTGGGCGAGAGCACGGCATGCGCAGCCCAACGCCTTCCCACGGGGTCAGGGGGCCAGGTGGGATGCAAAGTCAAAACTGTCACCCACAGGTTGAAATGCCGTGGCGGTAACAGGAACCAAGCCACAACCCACGGGAAGGGAAGCAAAACTCCAGCCATCACACCCCCTGTTCTTTGCTGGCAACAAACACTGGCAGTATTTTGTTTTTCACACAATCCCTTTGAGATGATAAACAGGATGTCACACGAGGTAGTTTTGTTATGGAAATTGAGTCAATAATGTTATCAACTATTACAAGACATTTTATAAATTGAAAGAAAACAATGAATCACAAAAGGCTTTGTTAAGGTTGATCGTCATCTGGTTTCAATTTCTGTTTCTTTTTGCCCTTGGGGGCATTTCTTCCACTGAACCATGTTGCTTCTTTCATAGACTTGTTAGAGGTCAGCTGCACAGGAGCTCTTTTTTAATTATTTTTTTTCAAGGGGAAGATATTGCCTGGGTTGGCCTCACTAGTTTTTTGCAGGGCTGGTTTAAACTCAGATTTGCAGATCCTGGCCAGTGAGACTGTTGGGAAGGTGGGTTTCAGCCCTGCTAACTTTTGCTGACTCTTGCTCAGCGCTGGCACTGCCTGTGGCTGCATTGGGCTGCACGGCGCCTTTTGGATACTCCTAGCAGCTGTAACTGAACTAGTTTCACACGTCAGTACCTTTCTCAAGCAGTCTGACTGAATCTACAACCTTACCGACCCATGATGAGAAAGTTGTACTGACTGGCAATTAAGATGCTCTAATTCATAAGCAACAGAGTCCAAAACACTGGGACTGGCTGCCAGGGACATATTGAAAAATTCCCATTTTCCCCTTTGCCACGAGCGTTCAAACACATTTAACACCGAAGGCAGAAGGATGAGGTAATGTGCAAATACAGACAAACCTCTCCCAGCCCTAGGAGCTGATGTGCCTTCATCAAAACTCTGAAGTTCCCTAAACGATGGTATTTTACACTTCACCATTTCCCCGTCCAACAGCGCCGGCGAGAAGGAGGGCTGCGCGCCGCAGGGCAGAGGGGCTGCAGCCAGAGAGGAGGCAGGGCAGCTCCGGGGCTGGCGGGTGCTCCCCACAGCCCTGACCAGACCCCCCTGCCTCTCTGCTCTCCCCAAGCCCCTCGGCCACCCGTGCTGCCCTGGGCTCAGCCCCGCTCTCCCCGCGAGCCCCCCGGGCAGAGCGGACCCCCAGCTGCCAGCTCGTGCGAGGGCAAAGCCAGCTGCAGCTCCCCTCGCCACGGCCTTCCAACAGCCCAGACGGCAACGTGCGTCTTCGGGATGCTTTTCCCGTTGGACCACGTCTAAGCCTTCAGTAGGCAAGCTTCCCACAAGCCAAACCAAAAGTTTTTCCCCCAAAATCTCCGTATGGGGGCTTTATTCAGCTTTCAATGGCTCCTCCAAACAAGTCATGAAAGAAGCAACTGTTGCAACATCAAAACTAGGGTTTCTCTGGGTCACATTTTAAATACTTATCCCTGAGCTTCTGTGTATTGCAAACAATACACCGTGAACCCAGAGAAACGCCACAGCTTGATACTGACATCCTATGTATTACCCTCGATTTACACATCATCTACAACTTAAAAATTAGTTTCATACTTAAACTAGTTCCCCAAGTTTCCCCCTTTCTCCTGCCTTTTATGTGGCAGGGATGATTGCCGCTTATTATCCTGAGAAATAACAACATTTTCACAGACACCAAGCTTCATAGCTTCAAATCAAAACCAAGAAAGAAGAAAGAATGAACGGTAAATAGCACATTCACAGGAGAATCTTTTTTTTTTTTTTTCATTTTAAAAAATGTAGTAAAGATAAAAGAAATTCAAGTTTTTTAAAAAAAGGTTGGTTTGAAGGACAAGACTGAATCTCCTTAACCCAAGGTGGCTGCAGCTCCGTGCAGAAGCCTGAAGAGCAAGGGCAGATTCTGCCGCGCGCAGCAGAGCGCGGGATGGGCAGCGAGCGGCACGCGACGTGAGCTCGAGCCTTTGCACGGGCAACTGCGGGGTGGGGGCACGGCCACGGCCACCCAGGCATCCCCCAGCGAGCGATGGCAGCTCTGCCGAAAAAACGCGGCGCCCAGGAGCCCTGCTTGCTCTGCTCGCTCGAAGCAACACCACAGCACTAGGAAAATGGGTGTTACTGGGGCAGCAGCTCGCTGGTACCGGTTGCCCTGCAGCTGGCAAGCCGGCTGACCACTTTGCACTGATCACCCCGAAAACGCCATGTTCCCCCTTTGGTCTTTGTGTGACGGGAAACGGCAAAAGCTCAGGATTTAAGAATTACAGAAAAATCCAGAGCTGCACCCCGATGACCCAAAGCAAGCAGTGCCGCTGCACAGCACTGCGGGCTAGCAGGCGTGAGATGAGAAAGACGAACGCTGCTGGCGTTATTAACAGTTAGAAAGTAGCTAGTGCGTATGTAAAACGGCTAGAGAATTAGCTCCTGCTGCATCTATTTTGCCATGCCCAGACAGAGCCCATCAGTTTTGAGGTACCTGGCATCTCTGAGCATCCCGGTTGTCCCTCCATCCCCCAGCCCTCTCGAGGGGCCGGGCATGCCGAGGACAAGGACTCGCTACTGACACACACCGTGGGGTCAAGGCTCAGCTGGCGGGACAGAAGCCTGACCCAAAGGCAGGCAGTGGAAGAAAACCCAGCTGCTTTCAAAAAGCTTTTGTTCAGGTCCTGGGGTCTTCCCACGCGAGCTGCAGCTCAGCCCCATCAGCTGGCAGCAGCAGTTTCTGCTCTGTTCTCTGTACTGGGTAACAAGCTTCAAGCTGCAAAACAGCAACGAGGATACCTCGGCAGAGTCCCTCTGAATATGTGAGCATGAGCACTTCAAATTTATGTCCCAAATCTCTGTTCAGATTAAAAGTAACTCTTCAGCTTTCCATCTGCACAAATGCTATGAAGGAGAGGAGGGGGTCAGTCAGCCAATTTATCTTTCAAATCGGGGATAAAAATTGACTTGTCATGGCAGAAAATTCTACCAAAGACTATTATTGTTGATTGATTCCTCTATGACAGAAGGTCAGATAAGCAAGAGCAGATAGATACCAAAGATAATGAACTTCCCCCTACTAGCATTAAGCACAAATAAAATATGAGTCCCTGTAAACGGAATGTTACGTGAAGAATGGAACAAAAATTCCAACCTTTCCAGGGTGTCCTTCAAACCAAATTCACAAATACATCTAGTGACTGACCTAACATCTCTACGTCTCTAGCTACATTCCTACCTTCTCATAATACCTGAGTTTGCAATGCAACACATTCACTTTACCCTGTTTAAAAAATACAAGTCATTAGAGGACTTGGTGCAGAAGATATTAAGAATGACTGTCCAGTGAGCTAGATTCTGGTTCGGTATATTAGCTTCTTCCTTACTTGTCAGTTCAGTAAGGCTTTTCTACTCCCTACAACAAATGGGTTATTTGTTAACGGATACTGCTGCCAATCAACCTTTCTAAAATTTGTTTTGTACAATAGAAAGTAGAACATTCTTGTCCATTCATCATCATAAATTATTTTAGGTTTTTTGGTGGTGGTGGTACAGCATTAGTCTTGGGAGTCTATTTTGGATAAACACTGAATATCTAACAGATTATTTTTGTTGAGTATTTGGCAATAAGATGACCACTTTTATGTACACTAATTAAAACGAACTCTTAATTCATCAACAGCTTGTAATAATTCAGTAACTGTAGAATAAAATTACTCCTATGCAATTTTAACAATTCCTTGAGTGTATAAAACAGCAAGCCAGAAGATAACCCGTAATAAAAAGATCATATCAAGCTATTTGGAAATTAAACTTAAAAGCTGAGAAATACTTTCTAACTTACAAACAGATATACTAAAATCTTCCCATTTACACTTGAGGTATAGGCTGTATGCAGAAGGCTTTCCTGAGAAATACGTGCTTGTCTTATTTTACAGTCAGAAAGTAAATGAGATTTACGGAACCACCTTTGGATTGTGAAGCTCTATCAAGCTGAACTGCTGCTGGGCCCAGCAGCCGTTACCCGTAACATCCTATTTAAATAATGAAAAATGAGCAGCTAGTGGACTTTCACAAAAGGGAAACCGTCAAGCTGGAAGATGCCCAAGCGGGACTGCAAAAGCGGCGATGCCGCCGTGGGTCCGCGGTCAGCCAGCAGCGGGTCTCCGAGGAGAGGTCTGACGGCAACGGTCGGCGCCCGGCACACGGCACAGCCGCTGACTAACCGAGAGATGGGCCAAGCCGGTGGGTCACAGCATCTCCTGGGCTGCAACCGAGGGAGCACCCGCTGGGTGAAGGGGAAGGAAAGACGACTGTGGTGAATGAGATTTTTCTCCTGTTCACCATCACATTCATCTCTCAGCAGCTCCCGTACCTCTGCACAGTACTCACTTTGTGCCACACAGCTGACATCAGGACAAGACAAAAAGGTAGCAACCGGTCCCTCCTACCCTGAAGGAACAGAAGTTGTTTCCCAAAATATTTTTAAAACAGCATTCAAACACTTGTTGATGAACCCTCTTGCTACATAAACATCAGATTCATATCTAAGGACACAGGGAAGGAAATCTAGCCAGGGCAACACAGCTGCCTAGGAGAGCTACTGAGTCTCCGAATGTTAATTCTTAATGAAGGAGATAAGAACAAGAGCATCTCATCCAACCTCTCCATCACCACCGTGAGCAGGAAGCCATGAGGTTACTCATGAGAATACCCAAGTTTAGATAAACACCAGCACTTAGCAGTTACTCAAACAGCTAACCAGTTGTCCTTAACAGCTCTGGGCCCCCCAGCATAAGAAGGACACAGACCTGTTGGAGCGAGTCCAGAGGAGGGCCATGAAGATGATCAGGGGGCTGGAGCCCCTCTCCTGTGAGGACAGGCTGAGAGAGTTGGGGTTGTTCAGCCTGGAGAAGAGAAGGCTCCAGGGAGACCTTATAGCGGCCTTCCAGTACCTGAACGGGGGGGCTACAGGAAAGATGGGGAGGGAATTTTTACAAGGGCATGTAGTGATAGGACAAGGGGTAAGGGCGTTAGACTGAAAGAGGGTAGATGTAGATTAGATGTAAGGAAGAAGTTCTTCCCTGTGAGGGTGGTGAGGCACTGGAACAGGTTGCCCAGAGAAGTTGTGGATGCCCCATCCCTGGCAGTGTTCAAGGCCAGGTTGGATGGGGCTTTGAGCAACCTGGTCTCGTGGAAGGTGTCCCTGCCCATGGCAGGGGCGTTGGAACGAGATGATCTTTAAGGTCCCTTCCAACCCAAACCATTCTAGGATTCTATGATTAAACCAGTTCTCCATGCAGTGGAGTGGTGTGGAGGTTGCGAGATGGAAAATCCAAGCCTTGCAACACCTAGGACAGAACAGTTTACCAAGTACAGCATTCATACCATTCTTCCTGGTAAGAAGGGATTCCACAAGCAGCAGAACAGTCCTGGCAGAATATGACTATGGATCATGCATTCCCCGAGTCCAGCGGAGAAAGCCATGCCAGAGGACACTGAAGTCCCCTATCCCCGTCACACAGGTCACATTTAACCACAGGGGACGTTAACTGTCCCCACAAACAGGCTGCTTGGGATTGCTGCAATGCAGAAGCCTCCTCAGTAGTCAGATACCACCTTGGAGGAATAGACTAAAAGAGGCAATCCTGCCTCTTCTCTAAGTAGGTTTTTCCTGCTTTTGTGAACCTAAAATGGATGTTAAGGAAGTGACGAGAAATTACTTGCAGTTCTCTAGCAACAAGAGTACCTTTGTGTTAACACCAGGAGCCTGCTACCAACTGCAGCAACGCAATTTCAGTCGAATGGACGGTGTGCAGCAACAGTGAGAGGCCAGCTGGTCAGGCTGGGGTTGGGGGCAGAGCCCACTCCTGCAGCTCCCAGGAGGGGACAGGGGCAGCGAGCCCCTCGCAGCTCAGGAGCACTATGATCCCGCTGGGGCGGGATTCGGGGAAACTGCAGGAGCTACCACCCGCATCTGAAAACTGCCAGGGGAAAAGAAACCAACTGGCTAGACAGACTTTTCCTTCTTCTCCACTCCCTGCCTTTTTAAAGTTATTATTATATTTAAAGAAAAAAAGCTTGGCACTTCTCTAACACCCACTTCTCCAAAATCGTCCATTTGGGATACTAACAGCTCTGTCGGTGCAGTGAGGCTGTTTGCTCTCTATGACAAACGCTTTTGGATACAAATCATGGAAAGAGCAGTGCGCGAACAGCATCTTCTCCTTGAGGTAGTCTTAGTCATCTCGGTCCCCAGCCCCCAAATACAAAAGAACTAACCCTAACAAACACTGTAACATTAAACATCTTCACATTCTGTAAACCGCTGGAGAATGCATCTGCTGCATTCATACAGAACCATGTGCATTGTGTTGAAGATCATACATTCAACTCTGTCGTGAAATAAATATATAGGAAAAAGAGTAAAAAAACAAAAACAAACAAAAAAGATTCTTGCTACAATGGCAGGGACGCCCACCGCCCCGTCTCCTGCCTGGATCGTGTTTGCCCCTCTCCCGGGGTGAGCCAGCTCCCTGCCTGAGGCGCAGCGTAAGGCACTGGCCGGGGTGAGCTGGGCTCACTCTTTGCTCACGCTCGTCTTGCAGGAATGTAGAACGGCCTTAAAAAGGAGAGGCAGCTGCTCCAGGGGGACATTCACCATTTTTCCTGGTAAGAAAAAAACCAGAATTAGCAGCCACTCCTGAATCAGATTTCAGAGACACCTAAGCCAGCAACACTGGAGATGGTCTTACCTTGAACCTCTCAGAGAAACAGTTAATCATCCTACTGCTACATTAGACATTTGATATTCATTTGGACACAACAGGATTTATTATTTACTGAATCGAAAGCAAAATAAATGGGCAAAGTCAGATCAAAATGATTTCTCCACAATGGAGCAGTATTTATAGAAACTGGGAAAGACTAAATCCTGTCTCTCCTCAAACTCCCTTGTTGATCTCGATGAGTAAATTATGAAAGCTACTCTGTGATTATTATCTAGTTCGTTACAACAGAGTAGGATGAAGCATATGGAGCCTTGACACAGGGAGCCAAGTATCTCCCTTTGCCATAACATTCAGGAACAAACAATGTTTTAGTAACACCAGACCTTGTAAGATCTAATTAGTGACACAACTACATTTGAAAATTCACCTGCGGATTTCAGAGGTCCAGATGAGCTGAAACCTGGGGGTTACACTGCAGAACTGCCTGCCACTCTGCTTATCATCTGCTCCTAATTAAGCGGCATTTCAGGGATCCGTCTATTTCTTATGAGAAAACTACTCAAGCCAGGATTACACCCTTTTGAGACAAAATGCGTCTGAGTTGGGATTGCAAGGGGGAAAATAAAACAAGAACCTGACCAAAGTACTTAAAGGGTGGCAGGTCAGAGCAAGGCACGTCTTCTTGGGAGCAGGGGACTCGGGAGCGACACATAACGCCACGTCCGCCAGTGTCACAGGGACAACTTGCAAAGAGCCAGTCTGGCTGGGTGAGCTAGGGGTGACGGGAGATCGGCTTAAAGGTGAGAGAGAAGCTTCGATAGAAAAAGATCCCACACAAACATACTCCACCAAAGTCAACAAGAATTTCACTGTTATAAATTAGTTTTCTTTTAAAAGCTAATTTCGTAACTTGCACACAATCTCAGTGGGAGACGAGCTCAAAAATTTACCTGCAATATATCGTATCTCTGGCAAACACATCATTAAATCCGGAAAACGGTTTGGTTGGTGTGGGTATTTGTACTCCGTGAAGTCCTGGCAAACATACCAATACCGCTTATTCAGCTGCTCCAGTTGGGACGCATTAGTTAGACCCCTGATGTCTGAAAGCGAATACAATTAGAGTAATGAAAACATGATGAAAACATCCTAGAAAAGCAGCAGACTCGCACTTATTGCCATTTCTTCAGCAAAGACAAACTGACTGCTAAAACTCTAAGCTGAGTCCCTGCTTTGGAGACTGGCTTTGAGTGCCCAGCTGGACAAATACTAAAACTCCTGTCTCCCCTCCCGGTGTGCCTGCATCGCAGATGCGCCTTTACACGCGTGTCTGGGTACAGGATTTCCTTCCACGGAAGACCAGGATGAGAACAGCTAATGTCCTAAGCTGCTCATCTGCAGAGCTCAATGGATGCTCTTGGAGATAACAGCTCCAGCAACCTTAAATCCCCGCCTGCCTGGTGTAAAGCAGCTGTATGTCAAGGTTTAGTCCTCACAGCGGATTCAGCGTAATACTTCCTCAGACACAAACATGTTGATTTTAGCTATATCATCTGGGCTGAGGAAAGCGCTCAACTCTATAATTCAAGGTATCATCATATTTCTCCCCATCTGCTTATGAATTATGTCATACAAGCTTTATAAACTTGTCAACTTGTTATTTTTAAATTTAGCTTTGCCAATGTCAGGCAACATACACAAAGGAAAAATGGAGGTTTCCAAGCTATCAAACTGGCAGGAAGGCCCACTGTCACCGTTCAGCATGATCAACGGCATCGGCACACTGCTGGGGGTCCTGGGAAGGATCCAGCATGGTAGAGCAAGGAAGGTGCAGAGCCTCGGTGCAGGCTGAGTACTGTAAAACCATCTGACGGAAGAGGCATTTATCTACTGCCCAAAAGCTGACTTTTAAAAATAATTCTCAGGTATTTCACATAAAAAATTGCAAACTTCAACTAAAAATAAAAGAAGACAGGAAGTTAATGAAAATACATTTTGGAAAACAATGGAGACAGCTCGAGAAGTGTATTATCCACTGTCAGGAAACTGCCCAGGGAAGCAAACCGGAACCTCAGCCCGGCACAGATTGAAGCGTCAGCACTATCTCCTCCTGGAAATGAGTGGGGGAGGAGAGAGCCTGCAGCACATTTTTACAGACTGCAACTATCTTTCACAGTACAAAAGACTTTGGGGACATTTATTTCCAAAATTACAGCTGAACACCATCCATTAAGCATTTGCCTCTCAACAGTTTTCTTCATTTACAACATGAAGAAATGTCCTGCGAGGCCCCACAGACACGTGGCCACAACAAACGGCTGGGAAAGGGAAGGGGATCCACAAGCAATGGATTGAGACAACGTACAAGACTGGAGACAGGGACAAGCACTACCGAGGAACAAAACCAATTTATTCCAAACTATCTCAGCCCACTGCTGTTGTTAGGAAATGACCAGGATCTTCTCACATGTTGAAGAATTACTCTGCACGGATTTTGAAATGGCCAGGGTCTTGCAGCAGCCTGCACTGCCAGCTTTAATATGCTGGTTAATCAACAGGAGCATACAGTCCCTTCTTAGGCAGAATTCATTGCCTGCACATAAATACTTCATTCGTGATCACTTTTCACTTTGAAGAGTTAATATTAGGTATAGAAATCTGAAAAGTAGGAAGCCAGCTAGGTGACCTAAGTATATATCCTGAAGGTAAATATCTTAAAGAGTCAGAAAAGCTCTAAAAAAAAGGAGCACTGGTTTTACAAATTCACCCTTTAAAGCAGAAAAATGAGCAAATACATTTTCTAATTGGGAATCTTTGAAAGGTTGTTATGCAAATAGTCAACGTTTACTTCAGGAAAAAAAAGCCATGGAAATCAACTGGTTTTAAAGTATCATTTAGTTAACTGCCGAAAGAGTTACCTAAAGCAATAATACTTTTAGATGACACATCTTTGTCTGATGAAAAGTTTGTTAGCAGCTGGTAAGTCATCATTCACCCAACCTTATCCAGGAAGGTTTCACCAGCCTCTCTGCTCTGTTCTTATTCTGGTATTGGTACCCTTGCTACATATATAAAATGACACACTTACTGTCCCTGGTGCCTATATTTAAAGGCAATAAAAGTTGGCTGTGCAAATGAATTAATTCACTTCCAGGATTTCTTTATGTGCGTACCTAAGTGTCCCACTCTGCACGGCATATGGTCTGCACACATACATGTGGGTCTTTGTGGGTTTCAGACCCCTTCCTCCCATTTTTCATCAGGGAAGCAAAGACTGTTCAGACTGTTTCAGAGAATTTCTCCAGCGGGGCCGATACCTTCTCTTCGTCGACTCACCTTGATTTAGGAAGTTAATGGCTTTCATACATGCGTACTCCTCGTTGCTGACCTTCAACTGGTTAAATTTGCGAAAGAGGTAGATCAACCGCTCCATCACCTCCATTCCCTCTTCACTGAATCTGGAGGATAGACATCACACATCAACGTATACAGGACACAGTCTGTACAATGAAGGCAAGAAGCTTATTAAAATAACTTCAGAGATTTTAACGTCTTCCAAGAGAATTAAAAAAAATTGTCATCAAAACTGCTTGAAGTCTGCGGGAACCACTAAATTAAAGTAGAAGGAAAATGACTCAGTTACAAACTTGACTGCTACAGATATTTTAGCAAAAAAAAAATCTCTTGGTGTTTCAGTTTATCCCCAGCCTGCTCTGACAGAGGAAAAGGTTTGATGGAGCCAGGAATATGCAAAAACTTTGTGTGTGCTTGTAGGCACACTGCTTTGCCTCTCTATGCTTGTATGTCCCCAGATTTCAATGAGGATTGTGTCTTTGCACTTCGCTGGGCTAACAGGAGGTTTAACTAAGCAGTTTGGGGAATGAGATGAGATTTCATAGAAATGTGGAGTGATACTTGTCTTGTAGGGCATGAAAATATCCTGCAAAACACCCATCATCCTGCCAGATGCAAGGGTCAGTAGGTATTCCCCTCCTGCCTGGTATTGCACTGCACCCATCCGTGACAGAGAGCGGCTCACAGCCACGTTATACAGCACTGCGCCTTACTCCTGATGGGTATTTCTGCAGGATAAAAGCACCTCTAGCAATCCTTGGAGTGCTTTCCCCCATTCAGAAGACAAGCTGCTCCCAGCAGCGTTTCGCCCCTCACCACCTTGCACCTTCCTTCAATTTGTGCTTTCCACCATTTGCAGCAACCCAGCGTAACCTGCACTGGCCACCAGCAGAAACACCAACGCATCCTTGGGGGCCTGGAGGTGTCCCCAACAGCTGCACAGCTCCCTGCATCCCACCCTAAGAAATCCGGGATTGGTGCTGCTTTACAGCACATTACAGAGGGATGCTGGCTCTTGCAACAAACACATCCAACGTGATAGCCAAGTTTTTGGTTTTAAACAAACCCCTCCATTCTACAAAGCTGATAAATTAATTTTAACCTTTGCCTATAGAATCAGCGCAATCCCCAGGCTTTGGCTCTGCACAGCACATTTCAGTGTACCAGCTGAACAGGGCAGCACCCAAGCAGGGCTGCTCCGGTGGTACAGGACTGCAGGAACACGGACCCCAGACCCTGCTGCAGAGACGCTGCCTCCCAGAACAAAGTGCGTTTCCAACAGCAAAAGTGCCTCCAATTTCTCATACCTGTACAGTGCTGTTGGAAGTTGCCTGGATTTAAATAGTGAGGAATTACACTGACCCATGTACAACAGTGGCACACACTTCATTTATCTGACAGACAGGTGAGGAAGCTCACCTCCCGAAAACTCCCAGGAGTGACTCACTGTACTTCCACACAGCTGTATTTATTGCCTGTTCATTATGGTTTGTTAATTTTCTTCAGCTGAGAGCTTCTGGGGCAAGACATACTGCAGGAAGGCTGGAATCCTTCTCACAAATAAAAATATGCATGAAACCACAAATAACCAATGTTAAAGGGAGTGAAACTGCAGGCTATGGTCTGAGGTTGAATTGTGCAGTCTAAGGAACACAAGCCTTTTCCTTCTAAACCTTCCCCCTCAAAGAGGACATGCGGGATTCATTGCACTTCATAAATGCGTATCAAGATCCACCCAGAAAAGCACTGCTGCTAGTGTGGACTGTCAGGGATCCTCCGCTGGGATCTGGATCCACCATCTGTACCAGCCCTGGAGTATCTCACCAGGCACAGCCGCGCTTCTTTCTGAATCTGTGCCGTTTGCTGAAAACAAGCCGCGCATTTCTCCTGAGCATCCACACTCGCCAAGGGAAGCCAGTGACAGAGATGGGCAGGAGAAGGCACGCCGATGCAGAGGGAATGTAAATCTCCCCGAAATCTCCTGGGAAATCGCCTGATGTAGATTTCATGGGTGCAGAACGAGGTCCTCCTGCTGAAGAAGGGGCCGGGCTGCTTCTTCAGGAGTGACGCCTCACGTGTGCACCATGCAAAAGCCATGGCGTAAGCAACAGGCAGAAGCGGAGCTGGAGGGCACCGAGGGCTGCCAGTGTACACAGGCATGGCCCAGGACCACCCGCACGTGCCAATGCCCCCTCGGGAACACATCTTGCAGCAATACCCCTGGTTTCAAAGAAACCACATATTGCAAAAATGCTCAGAAGTGCGGCAGAAGTGTTTAGGGATGCTTCAGCTGCACTCTGGCATTGTACAGCACAAAGAATAAGAGCACAGCCAGAAAGCCATCTTTGAATAGAACAAAAATAGAACCTTTTTCACTGAATAATACCTTATTTTGGCATGTGTGTTTGTTTACTTCAAAGTTATTTGTAAAATGCATGGTGGAGTTTGACCTCAGAGAAGTGAAAACAAGCTATCTGAACTCCAGGTCACTTCTTCAAGAAAGTAATATTGTAAGTGATGAAAGCCTTGTCGGCTAATCTAAAGTTGTACAAGTTTTCTTGCTCTCAAGCTGACATTAAAAATCTTGCAGGTGCAAGATCGCAAAGCTCAAGAAGTTAATGAGCACAAAGACCACTCAGTCGTCTGTTGGGTTTAATTGTTTTTAGAGCATGCACATTTTTACCAGCCACTCATCACTTCATAAATCCAGGAGAGCTCTTCTCTCATTCCTGCAGTTGAACTGTCTTACTTTTCTGTGCATACTTTCCTCCCCCTTTCAAACAAAGCTGTTCTGTTTTTCACAGCCCTATTTCTTCTCGAGGACTGACTCCTCCACACACTTTTCCTCACAGTTTACACCAGGCAAGTTTCTGGCTGGGAGTTATCGGGATCAGCTGGAGAGGAGGGGGAAGGGAAGCGCTATCAGGAGTGCTGGGGGAGGTCAGGAATCTATTCATTTCATATTCATCTCCAGAAAAACAGCACAATAAAAGAAAACATTTGATCTAGCAGGCAAACAGAACATTTAGCCAGTTGTTAGAAGTGATTAAAACACAGGGGCTGCCTTCATTTGTCACCTACCTAAACATTAGAGTTGCTCCCATCCTTTTGCTAAGTAAGAACAGAAATTAACCTCAAAGTGCCAGATTATCACAGCTCAGCAAGATTTCTTCAGCCGGTTGAGATCTAATGAATTTTGGTTTGCAATAATTACTGATCAATGCCAGAGCTCTGCAAAGAAACAGGGGCTCTACGAGGAAACTCATAAGTCGGACACCTCTCCATAAGAGCCCCTTACAAATCCAAAGGGACGAGCTTTTCCACGAGTGCATTGGACAGGGTGACTGACACCCATGACCTATCCCACTGCTGCCAGCAGACAGTCAAGCTATGGCTGAACTACCATAAAGACAACCGAGAGGGAGCCACGCAACCTGAGACCCCTCATCTGTGCAACTTCCCGCTAAATGGCTTTTTTGGTGTGCGTTTTCCCACATTACTAATGACAATTAATGATACTTGAAGAGCTGTATCAGAAGAAGAGACTGCAGAAACATTCCACTCCCAAGAACACCTATTTTCATCCATGTGCACAGATCTTCTCTGGAGGACTTTCGAGGCAACCAGCTCTGAATTGCCAGTTTCTGAAGGGCGAGGATTCCTCCTTTGTCTTGTTTTCTTACCTCTCGCTTGTATTTATCGCAAACTCAAAATGAAACAAACACTTCTCTTTTGAGGCTCTGACCAGGACAGCAGGAACAAAAGGACGGCTGAATGCAGAACAAGAGTTATTGTGGTTTTCTATGACCCTTACTGTTCCTTGCAGGAGCAGCACCAGATGCACGATGAATGGCCGGGCGGAACAGCACCGCGGAGGAACCTGCCCCAGGAAATGAGACACCTGGGTCCAGCTCTCAGCTCCTCCGCTCGCCTCTGCCATGGTCTCAGCCAGCCAGCCCCTCTGGTTGTCGAAACAGACACACAAAGGAACCTCAAGGAACCATTAGATACTGTGATGGCTGAGGACCACAGCAGTATTTTAAATCTCTGCTCATTGGATGCGTAGATACCCCAGTGACTCTTGCAAAATCGCCAAGTCTAGCAAGGGCAGAGCGCAAACGGGACAGATGTTAAAAGGGAGGGTGGGCAGCAGTTTCCGTAAGTCCGACCTATTCTGCTATAATATTGTGAGATTGTGAGTCTACTACCAAAAGGAGGATCTGTCTGGCACCAAGACTACAAAACAAAACACCCAAACCAAAAAACAACACCCTGACCAAAATGATAAATGAAAGGCAGGTTCCTCAGAGCATCAGATAGCATGTACTATGGAAAAAACAAGAGCTAAGTTGCAACATCTTTAAATTTATGTAATCAAAACAATGAAATAGCAATTAATAATGAACACTTTGATAATACAGACAACCAGCTTTGTGAACAACCTTTCCACTGGCCCAAAGGGTTTTTAAACAGGACCTTCCGTCCTATATCTCAGGGTTACCCAAAGTGTTGCTTAGTTTTACTCTCCCCTTAAAAAAGGCAGTTTGTAGGGCTGTGCTGGAGGATGACAGCATTGCTATGGGAACTTCAGAAAGCACCATACAGCACTATGCACCTTCCCCTGCAGAAGGAAGTTTTGGTTCAACCCTAACTAACCATGGCATACTTTCTAAGCCTGGAACAACCATCCCCTAAAAAACAGAAAAGGAAAACAGCAGCAGGTGAGGTGACCCATCCCAGAAGAGGTGGTTAGTTGGTCACAGGGCCAGAAACACGCACCCGACCGCCATTCTCCCGACTGCTCCTCCATCTCTAGATCTCGCTCCCTTACCCACAGGCTCAGCGCAACATCTCACCTGTGCAGCTCGTCGTCAGAGGGAGAGTACTTGGAGGTGACGTCTGCAAGGTCACCAAAGATCTGCTTGCTGTAAACAGTCAGCGAGGAGAGCAGGATTAGCTCCTGCCACGTAGAGCTGAGCAGGCAGGTATAGTCTTTGATGGAGAGTTCGCAGAAGAATGGCAGCTTCTTGATCCAAGCAATCTGCCTGAAAAGCAATTCATCCGCCAGACGACACAACAACGCAAACAGCTCTGCCTGAGTCACTTTATACCTGCAGGCACAGTTAATATGAAGGCATAAATACAGTTAACAACATTGAATGACATCATCTGACAAGGCACTTGAAAAGCAAGGCAAATGCCACAGGAATTCGTGTTCGAGTGCCAAATGTGCCGGTGCCCTAAGTGTCACCTGGCAGTGGGAGCCGTGATGGCCAGCACCCAGCCTGCCTGGCCAGGGGCTGCAAGAGGAGCCCCCCCCCAACCCCTGGGGTCACCCACCCGGCCAGCACCCAGCCTGCTGGGCATGAGGCAGCTCGGCCTCAGAGACAGCCCTGCAGCTCTTGCCAACGGAGGGACTACCCAGCTTTTTTCCACTTGTGTATTTTTCCAGCTTAATTCCATGCTTATTACTGGGCCTTTTGTATAGTTAACGCAGTGTCAGGGCTGAAACCCATCAAACCTGCTCCCATGCAGGCTCAGCCTGCCCATGCAGCCTGGAACCCCAGCCAGCTCCGTGCATGCCAGCTCCAGCCCCAGGCAAGGGCACAGGCCACCCACAGGACGGAGTCCGCTTTGCTGCTTGCACTATGGCTGCATCTTCTCCCAGGGGACGTGCTCCCCGAGCCGATCAGGCTGTGAACGCGCGCACCCGGCCACCCCCCTCGCCGTCAGCAGCCCCTGCGGCACAAGCTGCAGCCACGTGTGCATGCAGGGACAGCCCAGAACACGCAGCCCTGGGCAGCCTCTTGCCCCATGCCGCACACACTCACCCGTCCTCAATGAGCATCGGTGTGCCGAGCGGCTCCAGGTCCTCCGCTGACACTAACTGATTGATAAGACTGTGCGACTGGGGGTCCAGGCTGCGCGTTTGGGGGGGCATCAGAGCCGAGTGAGCAGAATAGCTAAAAAGGTGCGGGAGGTACTGATAGTGCGTGGACACCGGCGTCCCGATATACTGATCCCTGAGTGCAGCGAATCCATTCAGCTCCACGGACCTACTGGAAAAGAAAAAGCTTTTTAATATACCCCCAAAATTCCACTTGATCCACTAAAATGTTGCATCCAGCTCCATCAGAAATGTTAATTAAAATAGGGAGGAAAAAATCAGAACAGGAAACGCCTTTGTATTTAAACACTACTCTGGAAATTGAGAGTGTGCAGACCAGACACCTTACACTTGCCTCATGTTGAGCCTGGCTCGGCACTAGTTACCCTTATGGAGATCCGGGATCTGCTGCTGAGCAGCCATTTGGAGAATAAAACAAAAACCCAACTGTACAAAGCATTTCCATCCCAGTTTCCTTAAACAGCCAAAATTTAGGACTGTAAATTAAGTATTTACGCAGCCAGTGAATACAAATATGTCCTAGCTTAAGATGCAACTGAAAGTAGATGTAATGCAGGTGTGAGATTCTCGACATGTTTACAATCAAAGGCTGCATCAGGAGGCTAGCACTCCTATTCCTGATGCAGTAACTGACATTAATATAACACAATCAATTAGTAACCTAAATGGAGTAATTTATTTTCAAAATCTGAGCACAGTGCAGAAAAAGAGCTTATGCAGAATGAGCAGTGAAAGGTAATCAAGTTCCCATGATCTGCAGAAAAGAATATCAATACAAATTAAGAGATATATTTTAAATGTAATTTTAACTCAACATTGCCTTCTTTTTCATTTGCTCATGACCATTTCACCTCCCAGTTCAATTTTTTTCAATCCAGTGGCTGTCCTTCTTAAAACACAATTAGAAATGTAAGGTTCTGCAGGATGCACAGTTTACACAAAGATGCACTCACAGTGTATTCTTCCTACATTGACCCAAAGTATCACTCAGGGAAAGACAGTCAAGATTACTGTAATACGAAATTCTTCCAGGGGTCATTCCCACCTTGAAGATGGAGTAGAAACGGGTGAAGGCTGGTTGCTCTCAGAAACTCCATTTCCAGGGGAACTATGGTCACTGTCTCCGTTGTTGCTCCATGACATGTTTGCCTCTCCCTCAAATTCTTGCCCAGACATAATTCTCTCAATCTCTTCCTCTGATATCTGTCAAATACAGGACCATTATGGTTACTTCAGTTGAGAACAGAAGGCAGAGCCTCGGTACACGAACACCTTGACCGTACAGCCACATCCAACAGAGCTGAAACCACCCTGCACCAGGAGAAACGCTTCACCATTCCTGTAGATATCACACCTTTCCTTTAAACTTAACGACATACATGAAAAATTCTATTTGCAGCTAATTGCGGTGACCTCCAGTGCCTGCAGTACAATTCAAGTGACGATAACACAGCAGGCAGGAATGGACACATGAAAAGACAATGTCAAATACACACAGCAACGAGCCATAAATCAGCCACTGTCACACAGTGAGCAACCTGGGAGTAATAGAGGCCAGTTCATTGGGAACATCACTCAGTACTCGGCAGAGGTAAAGGCAAACAGAAAGTGGGGTAGGCTCCAGTTTGATAAAGCAATTGAGAGAAGCAAGGTGACACATATGAAATTAGTCAGGAAAACATTTACAGGGAATTGTTGTTCACTTGTTTTTCCCCAGGTAAGAACCAGGTGGCACCCAAAGAAGTAACCAAGCACCTAATACTTAAAACAAGTATTTAGAGAGTAATATATATGAAGTTAAAATAGACTTGAAAAAAATTAAAAGTTTAGTTCACTGAAGTATAAAATTTCAACAAAGAGCTGGGTATGCTCCTGGAGAAATGTTGCATCAGTAGTGGGGAAAATACAACATAAAAGTTTCTGGGCTCTTTTTTTTTTTTAATTCTGTGCATGTCCCTTAGCGAGGTTGTTGCAAAATACAGAAAGACCTCGAGTTAACATGCTGCAAGAAAGTGCAGTGAACTCTGAACATCGTTTTCAAGAGCCAAACATTGCTTAGACAGTTTATTCCAGTCTTGCAAAAGTGTCAGAAAAACTCAGTAAGCTTACCCAGCTACAGCATCTGAAGAGTGCAATAGCTAAATAGTCTCACTGCAGGAAATGGAGTTGATGGCATGACCTATGGTCCAACATTGACCGATCACGCAAGTCTCAGATGAGCAAGGGCCCACTCTGGCTAGCAACGCCTGCTGTTTTACTACAGCTACATTGCTCAGAGAGGCAGTAAAAATTGTTACCTGGCCAGAAATTAAATGTTTGTTCTTCTTCGATAGACCCCTGCAGGCTTTAAGAATCAGTAACTAATGCTGTTACAAATATGATGTTTGCAAACAGCAGAAAATGTTCTATCATTACTAAGAGATTTTATTGTTTGAGCTAGGCTCTCTCTGATGCTGACCACAGGCATGGCCGCACTGTCCAATTCTTGCCCTTTTCTCGGTTTGCTATGGAGGACCTTACTGAGCAAGCAGGGCATCTGGTTGGTGGCTTCTCATGGTTTGGTTTTGGACTGGGGCGAGTAGTCTCTTCATAGGCACAGAGAGTCAAAGAAAATTCTTTCAGTGTTATTTTTATTTTATTAAAATAAATAGTAAACTTTTAAAAGACCTCTTTTCTAGAAGCGAGCTGGAAATGGCCATCATTTCTCACACGTGCAGTACAAGCTGTTGTGCTGAATTACCTCGCACTTTACAAGACATCTCCAGACAAGCTGCACCATCAATCAGCGAGACATTTACTGGGTGCCCTGCTTGCAACAACTGAAGGAATTGCAGCAGGCAGCCTGTGAGATTTACTGGGAGCTGTGGAGGGATGGACGTCCTTGTGCGGCTCACAAAGGACAGAGCGCTGCAAGACTGCCCGTGAATTCACATAGGCACCCTGGGACTGCGCCGTGTCCCCTCCGGGAAAAAGCAAGCACCGAACTTTATTTACAAATCTACAGGTCATGACGTAATTCTACACTTGTGGAGAGTCAAAACCCTGCTACGCCAGCAGAAGGCAGAGGCAGGGCCGAGAAAGGCTCAGTCAAACGAACCCCAGCCCCATCCCACGCCGAGCTGCTGCCGCGGTCCGAGCCCACTGCTGTGAGAGGAGCTGTGTGCCGAGGCCAAGAGAGCAAAAGCTGAAGGGAACTGTGGAGAAACGGTCGGACATGCTCACCTGGACAGGTCCGATGCTTTTGTTTCTGCCTCCGGGCATGCCATCCTCTCTGATTGCTGAAAGAAAACAAACCAAACCTTGGTGAGGAACACTACTGTTCAGTATTCCAGAAATACATAAGAAGGTATCTACTGTTTTGAAAAAAATCTTTGTATCTTAAAAGATTCATTTTGTTCACCAAAGCACAGAAACCTCCAGTGCCTTCCAGGGCACTGGAAAGCTCAAGCAGTACACACCATGACCCTCACCCCAAAGGGTATAAACGCATTGATGGGGCTACAAGCATTACTCAGAGAGTTTAGTATTTCTTCATGTGATCCTTGAGTGACAGGTAACGAAGGAATAGCAATCCTTTATCACAGTTACTTCCAGCATAATTTGAGAGATGGCACACAGAAAGCAAACCTACTTCACCTCCAGAAATAATGCAATGAATACCCACAACTGCTAGAAAATGAAATGCAAACGCTGGCGTTTCTAACTCCACTGCCCACAGCCCTGTGAACCACCGCGAGCCAGACTCCACCTGGAGAGACACCAAGCAGTGCTACCGACAACACAGAGATAAAGCACTTCACTGGTAACTAGTAACACCGCTGTCACTTCAGACGGTCAGATCTCCTACAGCTATCACAGAAAATGGAGGGGAGATGTTTTACCCAGCCAGCTGCATGCAAAGCTGTTGTTTAAAATTCGAGTTACTAGACCGAGCTATGCAGTTCCATTTCAGAAGGGCAGCCTGGTTTCTCAATACAGCAGCTGCATTTTTAAGGCTCTTTAAACAATTTCCAGGGAGCTTCACTGAAGTCCAATTAAGGAGATTATCCTGGAGCTGCTTCTCTACCTTCCTCTTCCCTTTGCTTTTCTCTTTGTCGGCAGAGCAGCTCTGCAGAAGCCATCAACGTTCGAGGACCAACGCTGCTCCTCGTGCGCCTCCTCTCCCGGGCCGGGTCCCCCTGTTTATCAGGTCCCAATCTCTTTCCCACCGCGACCTGGCCAGACTTGGCAGGAGGCTCTCCCCAGCTGCGCGGTGACCTTGCTGCTGCCGGCCGGCCTCACCCTGCTTGGCACACGGGGCTGCAGGAGGCCCTCCCGAAGCAGAAAATGACACAATATTTAAGGAAAAATTTCTGTACCAGAAAAGGCACGCTGCTGCTTGATTTTAAATATCTGCAGCTCAAATCATCCTCATCTGCCTCGGTGCTGCACTTGCAACTCAGGGATTACAGACGCAGGTTCAGCTAAGGCAATTGTAGCAAGGCAGAGCTATGCACACCCTGCACCTGGACCTAAACTGTGTTTTCCTGAATTAAAACCACCGAGTCAAGCAAGGCAAATCACTACGCAAAAGTGTCCTGATGATTTACAACTCCAGCAGTCCGTGACCAGCAGCACAGCGATCCCTGTGGCACCTTACAACACCACGTTACGAAATCAGCAATACAGTTTTAATCCTTCTAACGCAAACTCTATCACCTCCACAGAAGAGCAAGTATTTTTATTTAAAATGCCAGATAGCATTCATTTAAGCACACTGGAGAAGCCACAAACAATTATGGTTACCTTCTACATCACACAAATCTCTTAAGATATAGCAAGACAATAAGCTCATTTTAACAAACAAAGCTGTTTATTTTCTATGAAAGCTCATTCCAAAAAACATTAATTTCTCATTAAAAAAATGTGACTGATGTAAAACTAAGCTCTCTGTTACTCCCTTTAGGTTTTTTTAACTTAATGGAACTACAGTAAGAGTTTTCCAATTTGGGGGGAACTTCTCTAGTTTTCCAAGATATTTTATTGCTAATTGTGATTCCAAAGGCTCCTCGGCTAATTCCATTACAAGCCATGGACATAAATTGTCTTGGTCTTTTGATTTCAAAGTGTAATTATAGCAGACATTAGCTTACATCTTCCTTTTCTACGTCCACATCATTTTATAGAACGCCTTGGAAAATCTGCCTCTGCAGAGTTTACAGTTCTTAACCACGGAGACAACGCTGGTTGTCACCAGGCTGGTCTTTACTCTGTGCTCCAGCTCCCATCGCCCCAGCAGAGCTGCCCTCCCTGCTGAACTGGTCTGATGAGCTGCCTGCCAAACTGGCAACGGTTGCCAGCCACTGCTGAGGGCAACGCTTCGCAGGAACTCTTGCGCTCGCCACTCAAACCCACTTTAACCCCTGTGTACTAAGAGGAGTTTGTAGTTTGGCTGCGCAGGTCCTTGCAGCAGTGGGTGCCATTTAAACCAGAGCTCTATCCAAGGCAGTACCCAAGCTCATGCATGTTATCTTTACGACTGCTGATATTTTCAACAACTGGAGGTTAAACGAACCCCATTACTCTTGATGCAGTCACCGTCGCTCCAGCAGTTCTCCGCTGGCCAGTGGTTCGATGCTTTGCGGACTGCCTTGCCGGACCCTGCAGGCATAGCACCCGACAGCGAGACTTACAGGACGCAAACTGACTTTGTTTATTTTTGTAAATTCTTACAACCGTTCCTAGCTTAAATGGAAGAACCCCCCACCCAGCCCCTGGGAGGTGCTTGGCACCACCTGGTATCTGCTGCGATGCTTGACTTGGGTATCAGCAGGGACAAACACGTTCTGCTGCAGAGCTCAGCCTTCGTGGACCAGCACTATTCCCTGCTGCTTGCAGCTCGGATATGGAGCTCCCCCATCTCCCAGATCATTGTACATTCAAGATGCTTCTCTCAAACGGGATTTTTGGAAGTCTTGCCAGTTGCGTAACCTAGCCAAGATCTGCCACAAGATGTCGTAATGTTTTTGCTGGTGGTCCATCAAAAAAGGCTTGGGGGAACCTGTATGGTTCCGAAGCACAGACGCACTCCCCCAGAAGAGCTGTACAGGGCTGCACGACAGTCAGTCTCCTCAAAGCTGGTTTCCCTTCCCATGTTGAGCTCTGTGCCTTACCTGAATTCAGAACTAACCGTACTCAGACCCCAGTATGAAGTAACTTTGCGACTCCATCACGCAATAATTTGGGCACCCTGGCGTGAAGCACAACGCTTCTTAACCGCCTGCGCCCCTGGGTCGCTGCCTGCAGACTGCTGCGTCCTCTGCGGAGCCGAAGCCGGGGCGGTTGTTGGGGGAAGAAGGAGCGGCGGTCGGTCGGTCGGTTGGTTGGCAGTCGGTCGGTCG
>NW_010972742.1:219972-230124 GCF_000737465.1 Haliaeetus leucocephalus | reverse complement strand
AGGCGCCGAGAATAAAAACGCACCCAGCCAGCGCTTCGGGTCGCCCAGAACTACGCTCGTCAGGTCAAAGACTACCGGGAACCAGCTTGCCTTCCCCATCAAATAAAACTCCCCAAGATAGTGTGTAATCAAAGCGGTCAGGAGATAAGCTTTCCATCTCAGCCCCAAGGTACATTTTCTAAGGAAGATCCTGCTGGATTTGCGGTAAATTTATGGAAGTTTTAGTGCTTTTGACAGGCGGCTTTCACGTGAACGATGACACTAAAGGCATCAATAGCTACATTTAAAAAACATGAGATGACACTTCTGTTTGGCAGCCAGGAAGGGGTCCCTCCCACCGTCCCACCTGCGCGTCCGGGGGGAGCGCAGCGGCCCCTGTGCTACAGCAGCACCCGCTGCTGCTCAGACTCCTGCCTGTTGCCATTAAACCAAGAAATATCTGCTTTTAATGGGCAACAACATTTCCAGAGATTAAAAAGTCAAAAGATTGAAGAGTCGAGACATGACACGGAAATCCCAGTCTATTTTTCATTATTAACTTCTGAGCTATTTAAGATTTTCCATCCTGAAGATGATACCGTAGCATTCATCACCTCTGCACACGTGGGGACTAGCGGGTTCTTGTCCCTAACCCAGCACAGCTCCTTCTCCAGACCGCACTTGTCTCCTCAGTGACCTCATACCTGGCAAAACCACCGTCGGCATTCCCCAGCTCCACACGCTGCTGCGGGAGCCGTGCGCCATCAACCAGAGAGGCAGTAGGCGAAGACCCTCACACCTTATCACTGGGCAGCAACTGCAGGTCTAAGCTCCCACAACAACGAACAGGTAAAGTCTGACTTGGATCTCTTGGGACTTAAATAGCGTATTTAAATGCATTCATTTTTGCTACATTAGTATATCAAAGCACAGAAATAGTGACCACCTCGCTCAGGATAAATGCAAGGACAGATCCACCAGGAAGGACAGTAATGAACTGCTACCTTCCCTGAAAAAAGGGATCACAACAATCAGCTCTCCAAATACGTATGTGTGCTTTCAATTCATACAGATTTTTCCTCCAGTACAGTAATGAAGTAGTTCAGGAAGAATTTTTTATCCATGCATAATTTTGCTGAAGTTTCACTTTTTCTTGCCAAGAATTTGAGAGGCAGAACTGCAATACAAAATGGCAGCTGAGGAAAGGCAGCATACATTGCTAACACTGGCCCCAACCTGTGCCTTCACCCGTAAAAAGCCCAGTTTTCTTTACCTTTTCGGTTCATCCCCATCTGGAGGCATTTGAGCAGCCGGCAGTACTGGCATCTGTTGCGCTGTTTGCGTGACATGACGCAGTTCTTGTCTCGACTGCATCTGTAAACCCGCTTGTTGCAGATGCTCCTTTTGAAGAACCCCTTGCAGCCCTCGCAGGAGATGATCCCATAGTGCAGCCCCGTAGCTCTGTCCCCGCAGATCAGGCAGGTTCGCTGATCCACCCGCTCATCTGCAAGAGAAGAGGGAAGGCTTTGTGGTCAACAAAACGGCTTCACCGAGCAATCAGAAACTCTCCTGAGGGGACTGGGAAAGTTTCCGTGCCCCGTGGCCTGCCCAGACAGAGCGCAGCAGAGGCACTCACCCAGAAACGCCGGTCTCAGCGGCCGGCACAGCCCGGCCGGAGGTGCTGCCGGCACAAGGCTGCTCACTGCCTTTACTCGGTCAGCAGAGCGAGGTGGGCAGGGGGGTTTGCCTCCAGCTCTGGAGCTTCACAGGCCTGCCACAAAGCCAGTTCCGCAACCGCCAATAAAGTCATTTCAATTCAACATATTCATAGGAAATCAAGTCCAGAAATTCTCAACAGTGGCAAGAAGAATGAAGAAAAGTAAAACCCATGTTTGCTTAAAAAACAGCCTCTTAGAAATGTCCTTAGTCACACAATTTGTCAGAAATGGAAGTAGTTTGGGAAATGAAGCGCCATTTAGATCGCGAGGAGCACACATTACAGCTGTAAGAGGCCACATCGGTGCAGTGCCTGCCTCTGCCACAAAATGGGGTCTCCTCCTGCCACAGGCAGGAGGTCAAACCCATCACCCAGAGGCCAAACAAGTCCCCGAGCAGCTTCCCTGGCACTATCTTATGTATTCCCTTAACAAAGAACAGAGATGAGAGCAAAAAAATGGATGATGTTTTCTCATCAGGATGGCACAAGCACGCTGCACTGCCCCTGAAGTTTATTTTATTCCCGATTTTCAGGTTTTCCTCTCAACACTCCACTTGGTGCCCAGTGGTGCCAGCACCCGCTGTGGGCACGCAGTAGGAGAACCCCCGAGTTCCTATAAAGTCAGGTTTGACAAAGAAGCAGCCGGTTGTCAGGCTTGTGCAGATCCATTGCACAGCACTGGAGAGCAGCAGCGCATGGCTGCAAGGGGAGGCTCCATCTTTCACCTTCCCAGCGCTGGGACAGGACCCTTGGAGCTGGGGCGAGAGTGCGACTCTCCCCGGCAGCCTCCATCAAACTTTGTGCTGCTGTTAGCAGAGAGGAACGGGAACCTTGAGGGGAAAAAGGGTCTGAAGCGCCCTGCCTCAACTGCACAGACCAGGTTGTGCCAATACAAACATTGTGCCTGGCAGACACCAATGAACGTGAAATACCGTCACACCTTGTGTATTCCTGGGGGCAGGCAGAGGGACCCCCTCACCTCCTTGCTCCCTCCCGTGGCTCCAGCAGCACCAGCAAAAGCCTCACGGCACAAGTCACCACCCAGAACCCA
Organism: Haliaeetus leucocephalus; assembly: GCF_000737465.1. Taxonomy (NCBI): domain Eukaryota; kingdom Metazoa; phylum Chordata; class Aves; order Accipitriformes; family Accipitridae; genus Haliaeetus; species Haliaeetus leucocephalus. The sequence goes on along the minus strand of NW_010972742.1, from coordinate 227,377 downwards.
AGTGAATTACGTTATGGTTAAGCCACAATGACGTGACTTTACTGTTTTCCAAATCTTTGGAAGGCCTTTGGACGGCTAAAAATGTAAATTGCAGGACTCGCAGCAACAGGAGCTGTCACATTAAATTTCGTATTTTAAGACACTAACATCACCTCTGAGACAGAGCAGGGATGATGCACGGCTCAGCGAGAACCTGCGAGCAGGCAGTGATCTCCGTAGAGGTGATGTCAAATGGAAAGGAAAAAGTAAATGATGGCTGAAGAGACCCAGGTAGTTAACGAAGATGGATCCTCATTACCTTGCATCTGTATAGGAAGGCCTAAACCTTGCTTCACAGTAACACTCAGCTACGCTTAAGATAATGCCAGCAAGTTGCACCAGAAGCTTTTCCTGTAGCAGATGTTTAGCACAGCCAAACAGCTTAACCCCTCGCACACCAGGCCTATCTGCTTTCCCTGCCCCAGTGTTGTAACCCATTAATATCCCGATAGTTGCAAACGGAGCTGCACTTTGAAGATGGGCACTATTCAAGTGCGTTCAGGGGTACACACAAATCTGCAGTACACTTTATGGGGTTGCTTTCCCAAATGTCAAATAATCATTACCTGGACGACTAGATCACCCTGGCCGAGCAAGGCAGAGGCACCAAGGAACAGAAAGGGCATCGCTTTGGTTTGGAGCAACAGGACTCGAGGAACCACACTTCTGTCTTTCACTCAGTTGCGCATTTCATAGGGATGCTGGTTAAACCAGATTATTTCTGGTATTTCTTGGCTTGAACACGTGACCGTGCAAGTTCCAACGGGCAGAATACCCACAGCTAAAGCGGGACCCGGGAGGTGGCAACAGTTTTCTGCAGCTCCCCGGGGATGGATGCTGCACGTGGTTCTCCACGCAAGCCTCGGGTACCCAGAGTTTAGCTTCAGTGCCTCAGTCCTTTCTCTCTGGAGTTTGTGTGATACATATATTTAATCATGTTTAGTTAAAGACAAGCTGCTTAGGAGACACAAGAAGTGCATATGCTTTCCAGGACCTGCCTTGCAGATGCAGGCTGTGCTGCATAGGAAGTTATTCCTCTATGGCCCAACTGTTCAAAACTCAGAGGAGAAACTTTGCTGCAGGACCTCATGTGATAGCGACAGTCAAATTAATGGGGAAATCAGGAGTATGTGGCAGTGCCTGGGGAAGACACCACAAAGCAGTCAGGGTTGTCCTGTGGGAAGGGGAAGGTGGGATAGCCCAGACCACGTGGCATTTTGGACCTTGCCGGTGGAGCCGGGGAGGAGAGCAGCCAGAGCTGCTTTTCTCTTCTTCTGAGATGGCCGCGAGCTGCAGAGCGAAGGCACTCGAGGGCCAGTGCTCCTTTGGGTGCATCCAGGTGACAGGAGCAGAAGAGAGTGACCCACATGGCACCCTCACACCTCAGCGGGGACAAAGGCTCCTTCCAGACAGCACCCGAGTGGCCACAACGGCGACTTGTCCAGGTGACGAGGGAATTACAGCGATGCTCCGGCATGGGCGGCAAAGGGTCACGCAGTGTCAGAGATGATGGGTCTTGAGGGGTAAAGGAAAGTGGTTGAGAAGATGAATAACGGGAGGTGGGGAGAGGGCAGTAAGAGAAGGGAGACAGACAGACCAGGTCAGAAAAACAAGGAGACAGTATAAGGGACAGAAAGAATAAAAAAACCTTGAAGAGCAAGAAGAAGGAAAAGAGCACAAACTCAAAACAGAGAAACCATCCGGCACGATTACTCTCAAAAAGATGGCACAGCCAGAGCAGGAAAGGAGGAAGAAGGCAGGCACAGCTCCGGGAGCAGGCAGGGGCTGACCCCTTGCCTTACGCAGGAGATGGAGCGGGGCACGGCAGCTGCCTGCGCCCACTGACCCACCCAGGGAGCAAAGGAGAGAGCTCAGACCGGGCAGACACACAACTACACAAATCCGCATCGTGCCTGGTGTGCTACCCACACCCTGTTGTTCCTGTTTTGTGTCACTTGGTGAAATGACACAGACTTTGAAAGTCCCCAACCTTAGGATGGCACCGGCTTGTGAAGATGAGCTGGTTCAAACTCACTTCAGCATGACAACACCGAGCCTGGTTTTCCTTGCTTAGATTTGACCAGGGAGTTTTCCAAGACAAAGGTGTTTTTATCCACAGGATTTTTGGAGCAGCAGGAGGTAGCAGTCACAGTGAAGTCCTCTCCAATCTCGATAAAGCCTAAGCAACCTGACAAACCAGTGTGTAGGTTCTTACTATCAGAGAACATGTGAACGCAATAGAAAAAAATGAGCCAAATGTATTAGGATCAGAAATGAAACCGGTTTTCAGTTACACAAGCCAAGTAAAAATCTAACCCATCTGTATTCATCTTTAAAAGGTTTGCTAATGCGCAGCATGCAAATTTGCACTTCTCTGTGAATGTCACCACACTTGTTATAAAACCTTAAGATAAAGGAATGAATGAAGGAAACGCAAACTTTAACTAAAGAAACGTTCAACGGTGTCATCACCACACAAAAACGTTCCCAGTTTTACAGGACAGACAACCTCAGGTATGTGCTTAATGAAGACTGCAGAGGAATGCTGCTACAGATCAGGACTGGGGCTATCTGAGCATCTCGCTGAAGGGAGGCAGCTAAACATGACTTTGTAGTCACCAATTGCATAATCTCTACCTTCAGCTATCTGATAAACGCTGGGAGGGGGCCGGGGGATTAGCCTGGGACAGAAGAGTCCTCTATCTGCAGGGTTTAGCTCAGCCTCAGCTTAACTCCTGGCCCTCCCCCTGCTCCCACCAGCAGTGCCATAAATCGTGGGCGCTGGGGGACCCCCGGGTCAGCAGCAACGGCCGCGCTCGCTGCCGGGCATGCCGTGCCATGGCCGGGCAGGCTGGGGCGGAATTAGGGAGCCATGAAACTACCGGCTTACACACACGGCAAAAGGTAGAGGAGGATGGCTGCGGTGGACGGCTGCGGTGGACGGCTGCAGCGTCCCATGGCAGATCACGGGGCTCCCTCCTCGCCGGAGCAGGCTGATGGCTGAGGATGTAAATGAGGGCTCATTTCCAGGCGCAGCTTTTTTGTTGCGGGAAGAATAGGGCCTCGTCTGGCGAACACGGGAAGCCGGGATGATTAAAGCGAGGAGGAATCAGAATCCTTCCCTCGCCGTCCCCATCTCCCCGCTAGCAGGGTGACGGCGAGGTGGTGTGAATGGCCCCATTGCCACAATAACTGCACATGCCTCCCTGCAGAAACTGTTAATTGGGTGGGTTTCCAGATTAAAATTCACCATAGAACAGCAGCACACACCATGAACAAAGACACGGACCTCCAGGAGCTAGAGAGATGCCCGTACACCCCGTAAACTGCCACTCAAACAAAACTGGCAGATAAAAAATAATTACCTACTGAAAGTCTTAGAGTTTCAGAGGTTTAAAAAAAATCCTGTAGGAACCGTGACCAGGCCCAAGACGCTCCCCCTGTGGCCCATGGGTTTGCTGGCTCCTGACCTTTGCTATTTTTCACCCTACTTAATGCAAGCGCCTTGTGTAGGCGAACGGTGGGACAGCCAGGCCAGAATCGTAGCAAACTTTAGAGAAACAGTAAAGCATGGGCAAATTTAAAGCAGTTTTGCGCTGGGGGTGCTCTGAACTCCCTTAACCTTGAAATTTCAGTAGAATATCGAAACACATAGTAAGTATAATAATTTTAAAGCAAGCAGCCCTCCTTCCTCCCTGGCTCTGTTCTCTCTCGTCTCACTGATTCCTCTGGTTTCAAAAGCCACACAAGACAATGTAGCTTAAGAAACAAAGCAATTGGTAAGAAGTTTTTTTAAATACCTTGCACACGTTTTATTTCAGAGAGAGAGGGCTGAGGAAGCCCCCCCCCCTCAATTTTCCTGATGGGTCTTACATTTAACGAACTCATACATGGGATATTCTGGCTTTGTTCTCACAACCCATTGTAGCAGGGGCCACTAAATCAAACAGTTGCTGCTACGACAAAAGCACTCACAAAAATCTCAACCTCATCTTGAACCCTGAAGATTTTTATGGCTACTCCCTCGCTAACCCCTCCCCAAAGCCACATTAAAGGATGTATTGTTTTCAAAGGTCATGGTAGGTTTCATACCACATTTTAATACAATGTAAATTCTCCAAGAATATTATGATGTTACACAAGAGTCACAGAAGACGTAGTGAGAAAGAGAAGAAATCTCTCCTTGTCTATGTTTTATAAGGCAAACAGTAGAAGCAATACACTTATTTTTTAAAAGACTTGCTTTTCCCCTCAGTGAAATGAGTAGTCTTGATAATTTTTAGAAGAAAATTCCTAAGAATTTCCAAAAGGAAATACCTTCGAATCCTGCTGAAGCACATGGCAAAGACACATACATAAAACACTAAAGCGCATGAATGAGCATATAAAATACACAGCAAATAAATTAAAGTATCGGGACACATGTCCAGCCCTCAGCGAGTCTCCATCACCGCTCCCACCTGTATCACTCCTGCGGACAAACACCTGAGCGGGCTACGGGGAAGCGCCTTTGGTGTTCCGAGAGCGGGCAGGCAGCACGGCCGCATTCCTGGAGGGGACCAGACGCTGGCTTCGTCTTGGCAGTTCCTCATGGCTGCGAGAAGGATTGCACCCACCCCTCCAGATGCAGTGTAAAACCGTACAGCACCTACAGCTCCCTGCGAGCGATTTACCTTGGAAATAAGACCGTGTGTCGGTGCAGCCAGCTTGCCTGACTTGTAATATCGGTGCTTTATAATGGAGCAGAAACAAAGACTTTACTTCCTAGAGTGAGGCCAAAAGTGAAGGCACAAACCCTCACCCAAACGCCCAGAGCAGATGGTGCTGGGATTTGGTCCTGCTGAAAAGTGAGAGGGAGGACTCAGAAAGCTGCAGTTTGCAAAACTTCCCATTTTTACAGCAGAACGTGATTTACAGCTAAGGAAATCTTTCATAGCTGAAAAAAAGGTTATAGACACTCAGCACCGCAATTCATTAATATATTCAACATCTTTTCAACTGTGTATCATTTATTTGCTTTGTGATTAACTCGCCCTATCACACACACCCCACAGTACCCTTTAGCTGGGTTTAAATCTCAAGCTGCTAAATACCAGCTGTTTGGGGAGGGGGAGATCTCACACATGTGTTACTTAAATCCTAACAAAATCTCGCTCGCCTCTGATGATGCCTCAAACACAAACAAACGCCTTGAAGGTTTCTTTTTCTCCTTATCTTTCCTAACGATTTTTTTCGCTGTCAATGTTTAGTTTCAAGAAAACCGTCTTCTTAAATTCAAGACACAGATTTGGGGTGAATCCCCCCTCGCTGCGGAGTGCTGCATTGTCCAAACAAGCCCACCCCCAAAACCAGATGCTTTTGCTTAAGGGGCTTTTCTTTAACTTATAATCGATGAACACAGGGATTAAATTTTCTGTTGGGCGGCCCCTCCCCGGGACAGGAGCGACCTCGGCGGCCGAGCCCATCGCTGGGTGCACAATGGGCCGGGGCGTCCCGCTCCTGCTCCCCATCGACCCCGCAGATGGGGGTCCCGGCCCCACGCTGGATGCGGGCGAAAGCACCAGCGTCCTGCCTGGCCAGGCCAGGCTCAAGGAGCAGATTGTGCTGCCCCGGATCAGGCCAGCCATGGTGAGAGCCTGAATAGAATTAACCCTCTGTGAACTAAAACAAAAACATTTGTGTGCCCAGCTGGGATAAAGGTTAATTTAAATGGACAAGCCTCCTCAAGTCCTTTAAAAAAAAAAAAAAAGAAGGGGAAAGAAAGAGACTGCCTGCAACCTCATGTTCTGTACTGTAAAAAGATGTTCTAATTATGGAGACACAGAGAGCGCGGTCGCATTTTAAAAAGCACCGACCGAGTATTGAAAAGAAAAGAGGAGAAATGCTGCGACAGAGAAATGGCCAGCGCATCTCAGCTTTGCTCTCCCTTTCCAGTAATCAAATCCAAAAACTCAGTCTTATTCCACGCTGATTTTGTTTCTGCCAAAGAAGAGTTCAGTCAAAAGAAAACGCTCATAAAACCCCCAGAAGTCATCGGCTGCTCTTTTTCGTGTAGGTATAAATCAAGAGTGTGCAGCTGATGAAACCCATCACCCTTCCCTTCCGCGGGCTGGGACCGATCACCATTTGCATATCAAAAACTCATCTGCGAAATGCAACTTCACCCGGGCAGGCTGGGAGCCCCTCTCCCCCCTGGCCTTGCCTCTCCTCCTCACCCCAAAACCCAGCCCTGCGCCCCAGAGCACCCACGTCCCACGGGACCCAGCGCCGGCAGGAGCCGGCCAAGGGACGAGGGACGCTGCGAGATCTTCGCCCCGCTCCATTGTGCGGCACCGGGAGGACGGGCGACGGGGCCTGATCCTTCACTCCAGCCAGTTGTTGCACAAAGAGTTTGGAACAAAAGCCCACTGCACCAAAATGTGCCCCCGCTAACCGAAGCGACAGCCTGCAGCTGCTGTAGCAGGCACAAGGGTCTCCATCCCTCGCGCTACCTACCCCTTCACAGGGTCTGGAGATCGATTCCGAGCTTACCCGGCGCTTTCCCAACTGATCAACTTTCTCTAATCCAACTTAAGAAAAAATAAAGCTTTTTGCATGGTCCCCTGCCCTTGCTCCGGCACGGCCATAGGCTCTCAATTAAAATCTGGTTTAGACTCTATTTTTTAAAATTGATAAATTACAAAGCAGTAAGATTAAAAACTGACTTGCCTGCCTAAAGATAATTCTCTGGGAGCTATGTAAGTTGTCTAGATGTGCAACGACTGAGAATGATGCAGAATTAAGAAAATCTAAGATTAAAACAACAACAACCACCACCACAACAAAACGCAGCGGTCCCTGCCTACGAGGAGCCAGGGCCTAGGCACAACCAAAAATCGTGACTTTTCTAAACGTGTGTTACCCAAACACGCGCTGTGCTTTCCTTAAATATTTTGTCCTTATTCTGAAGAAGAGCTTTGCCACTGTCTTCAATCGGGGGGGAGGGGGGGAAGCTGTAAAATATCAGTAACTAGTATTAGTCCCAGGAGAGATGGAGCTACGTTATCAAGTGCCTGCATGACCCCGATACTATCAATAATTAACGATACTAAAAAAAGCTCTTCCAGATGGTCGAAGGGATTAGGAAGTTTAAAATATAAACAAATTAAGCCACAAAACAAACTAATACCCTTTTTTTTTGTCGCTGTTTCAAATTGCATAATCCCGTTCGCAGCCGCAGCCTGCGACGCGCGGCCAGCACGGCGCAGCTCGCAGCCGCCTTAAAAAGAAGGAAGGAAAAAAAAAAGGGCAAGAAAAGGGGAAAGAAAAAAAAAAAAACCCAAACCAAAAACCCCAAGCCTCCGCGGCTGTTCCGCTGCCGCAGCCC
>NW_010972742.1:197745-219962 GCF_000737465.1 Haliaeetus leucocephalus | reverse complement strand
CCCCCCCCCCGGGGGAACGGGGCGCCGGGACGGCTTCGGGTGGGTTTTGCCCCGACTCGCTAGCGCGGTCCGCTGAGGGGTTACGCCAACAGCCGGGGAAAAAAACAGAGGAGTTTCTACGACGGAAATTATTTCCTCAAACCGGTAACCGCTGCCGGCCCAAAACTGCCGTTTGGTTTTAATCGTCGCCGACACGCAAGCTCGGGATGGACGGACGGGTCCCGCTGTACATCCAACCAAACGCGGGCCGCGACGGGCACGGCTTGCCTGCACGGCGCACGCCGGCGTGGGCGAGGGAAGGCGTCGTGCCGGCCACGAGCAAGCGCCTTCCCGCGCCCCCGGCGCAGCCGACAGCCACAGTCCACCGCGAACGTGGACCGGGACCCCCGGTTCCCACGGGACCGGGAACTGGGGCGCTGCCGCGGCAGCGGTCGCGACGGGGTGGGGGACCGGAGCCCTCCTCGCGCGGGTCTGCGTAAGCCAGCCTACGGGGATGGGACGCTGGCGACTGGATGCTCGCTCCAGCTTCCTCAGCGGAGGAACACGTGCGCGTTCCCTGTGGTCATAGAGAGATTTCCAAAGGGTGAACAGTCAACATGGCACGCGCTCACACTCTATTTCATAGTCGTCATTTACAGAAACGCGGTAGTTGCCAGACGAGCAGGAGCACAACCTGTTCCAGCATCCCCCTTGGCCATGCCCAACACCAGCGCTCTGGAGGAAAGCCGAAGAAACTGCCGCACAATCCATTTTCTATCCTCTGAGGCTGCTTAGCACAGGCTTGCTTTAGAAAAGTGATTTCAGCATCAGTTTGTATTGTTGTCATCAACCTCACAAAAGCTGACTTGAAGATTAGTACCCGGACTAATACGGAAAACAAACCTGGCTCTAGAAAAAAATACACCTGCTGAGCCACGCTGGGAAATCGGGGTTTCTGCCTTCTGCCTGCAGGTACGCTCTGCAATCAGCTTTCTAAGTGCCGCGGTAGCATTTTGAAGTTGGGATGGAGTGGGGAAAAAACAAACCACTGCAGGAAATACAGCAACAGATGAGGAAAAAAAAGTAGGTGTGCCATCAGCAGGCACAAGGGCTCTCTAAGTCCCCCTGAGAGCACGTCCCACGGGAGGAGTGGTGCGGTCGATGCTGATGGGGACGCGTGAGCTATGCAGCCCAGTTCTGGTCGCCCGAACCACGCGGTGGTCTAAGGACAGCGGTGAGTGCGGGGAGACAATGAACAGGGTAGGACTGGTACACAGGCAGCTGGTGATGGACGAGTGCAAAGGTCAGCCAAATGATCAGAACTTAACAGTATGATCTGCACCAGCTTGTCAGTGAGCTGACATTCACCTTCCTAATGGAAACAGTTTCAGCAGCGCTATTGCTAGAATGGAGTTAAAATCACACTGGCCATAGCTCCAACAAGAAAACCTGCACTATAATGAAAAACACTACATGGGACATTGGGTGTTTTGTCTTTTCCCAATTTCTCTCTCACCTAATTAAAAAATCCATGCTGCTCAACCTCCTCAAGGCGGATCATCTCTGCCTCTAAACTTGGTGGCTCTGCAAACCTTCATAACAATAAATCTGTGGCTGATTTAGCTGCCTGCCTCAAAACAGGTACTACCATGGCAGCACTGGTAACTGAGCTCTCTATCAGATACAGCCGTGTGTTTCTCTGCACCAGTGAATGTTTTCATGAATCTCTTCTGCTCCTTCATCCTCCTCCTGGGATGAACTCAACCTTGGATATTGCACGGTTCATGTCTCCTTAGTGCTGCAAACATGGGATACCAAATAAGCTGTCCCAGTGGTCAGCTGGGTTTGACCAAGCCCAAAACAACGCTCACCACACCAAGGCATTTAAGGGAATGGCCAAAAATGTTTCTGCCAATGCCCAGTTCCACCTGTCCTCCAGATGTCTACGCTGACTCTGTTCAAAAGCCATAGTCTGCTTCTGTTCCTCATCCTGAGGACCGCAGGGCTCAACCATGCTCTGAGAAATGGCTGACTTAAAATAAACAAGGCACAGAGGCAACAAAAGAGGTCATATTTCACTCGATCCCAAGCCTGAAATTTTATTGCTTTCTGGTGACATCCAGCAATGCAAATAACCCCATGTGCACGCAAGAGCAAGGCTCAGCAGCATCCTCCTGGCAGTCTGGGCACCCTGCTCCAGCTCACCCCGCTTGGGCAGGGGGGTTCGACCCAACCATCTGGGAGGTCCCTGCCAATCCCAACCCTTCTGTGATTCTGTCTATTCATAATCCCACTTGTAACCCATCATTTCTGCAGGAGCAGGTGCATAATGCAGGAGCAAGCTGTGGCAAACCAGTCCTTCACTGGGCCAGGTCTCCAGTTTGCTTATGCTGTAAATCTGTAAAGTTGCTGTGTCGGTCCTTGACACGCTCTTCGGATTGACCTCTCTTTTTTTACTTTGGAGGTTACCAAAGCAGGGCCGTGCGAGGAGCCTGCTACCCTGCCTTCGCAGCGCATGGCCAAGGTAAGCCATCCCCTGGCTGCACTGTTTACACAGCTGTTTGCAATTGTGCCTGCTCCCAAATCTCTGCATTCTTCGTCCCATGCGAGCACTCCGCTTGCTCCCGGCGTCCCTTGGAGAAGTGTGACCAGAATGCAGAGTGCTTATTTTGTAACACCCCAGTGTGATGTGGACACAGCGCTCTGAACTAAAGCAACTTAATCTCAGGATAATGCACCGACACAAAGTTGCTCACGCAACTGCTGTTGGGACTCAAAACAGAGATACACCAACCCCCCGCCCCCGCTAATTCAGAAACAACTGCAATTGTAGACAAAACCTGGCTGGGAAAACGGATAATTGGCCAAACAATCCCCAAATTACTCAGAATTCACTTACATTAAATACATGTCACAGTTTGTCCATAATAAATCATCAAGGGCAGAAAATAATTACAGAGATCTGGAACTGGTCTGTAAAATGAGGGGCCAAACTAGGAATGGGCAGAGGGCAGGAAAAGAGACAAGGAAGATTAATTCCGTTGTCTGAACCAAACAGCCTTAAAGCAAGCCTGGTAAAAGGAAAAATAAAGTGGCTAGTTCTGATTTTAGCCTGAATCAGCCAATTCCCACCCCAAACAGAAAAAGCTAGCGCTACTGTAACTGACATCTAAAATTTTAGAATAACACCAGTTCATAACAGTAAAAGCCAAAACCACTGCCAAAAACTGGACAAGTGACACCGCTGCCTGCCTAACAGATTTATTGTCTTGATGTTATGGCCATAAGGGACAGGCACGGGAAGCAAGAGGAAGACACAGGAAGATCTCCAGGGTGTGCTGAGCACTGGCTCATCCCGCTACCAACAGGGTCACTTGTCTGCAAGCGAGGACAGGAAAAACACTGAGTTTTGCTGCAATTTGCCCACAGTGAACTGTAATGCCAGGCAAACCAGCCAGAAGACAGTGGAGAAGATGACAGGTTATAAATATGGCAGGAGAAAAGGAAAATATGGATAAGAGTTGTGCAACGCTTTAAAAAGCATCCTGTACAGATGCAGGCGTGCTTTGAGAGCTTTTTCGTAAGAACATTTTCCCTATTTGCTTTTGGGAGCATGGGTGTTTTGCCCGGGCTGCCTGCGGGAAGCGACTCTGCAGGCAGGAGCAGAGCGGGCACTGCCGGGCACTGCCCCGCTCCCTGGGTGCTCCCTGGGCGCGCGCCGTGAGACCACAATTCCAGAGAGAAGGAATTCCCAAAAGATGGGACTTTTTCAGAAATGTAGAGCCTAACTGGAGTCACGAGGCAGCGCTGAAATGGGTCAGACACTGCCAGACCAGGACGGCGGAGGTCTTCCAGGACACGGTCTGCAGGCACCGTCACTTGCCACAGCCGATCCCTAAAAACCTTCATGACAAAACCCAAATTTGGGCAGAGCGGGGCTGGCAGAGCCGGTGGCCCCAGGACAGGGGCAGCCCTTCCTCGTGCTCTCGCCCTCCCACCCACAGTCACCGTTTCATAATTCTCTGGGCTCCAGCCAGGCTTTGCCCATTTTCATGACAATCGGGGCTCTGTTGTGTCAACGCAGTTTGAGACATCGGCCCCTTTGTGGCACGAACAAAGTCCGGGCTGTGGATAACAAAACCGAGCACATCTCGGCACTGAAGGCAACTAAACCAAGAGCTGCCTCCACATAACTGAGCTTGCCACAGACCAAACTAAAATACTAAAGTGGATTTGATTTCAAGCAACAAATAGCACATAAGGAAATACCAGACTCCTGGCTTTGTTTTTATTTTACTAACAAACAGTGTCACTGGCAGCATCTCCATTTTGCAGCGCCGCTGCTCCTGAGCCCGCGCAGTTCGGCAGGCACAGGAACAGCCCCGCGCACGTGGGAGCCTCAGCCGGGGAACGACACCCAGCGCCCGCGTGCCAGAACCAAGCTGGTTTGCAAATGCAGCTGAATAAATGTTATAAACTCAGATTAAAGCATCTCAGCAGCCTCAGTACTGTGGATGTTACCACTTTCAGCCATTGCAGCAAGAGAACTGGTTCCAAGTAAACACAGCACATGCTTTGCCCAAAAACTCTATCCCCCTCACTCTATGTATACAGGTATTTCAGAGAAAATAAAAAAATTAAAATAAAATTGTTTAGAGAAGCTATGGAAGGAACTGCAAGAAATGATAATAAACATCCACCTGATTTCTGAGAAGCCCTGTGATAACGGTTTAATAACAGATGCGGGTAATTCCTCTGCTCCCTAGCGTTAAACACACAAGGAACGTGGTGTTAATAATTCTGGTGAAGGTATTCACTTGGTGCACATAAAATTAAGCATTTTCCTCCTTCTTACTAGTTCGATAGGTCGCTGTGCAAAAGGAATCCTCCTATCAATTTCCCATTTTATCCATTTATATTTTTATTTGCTTGGCTACTGAATTTGCCATCCCAGTCTATTGAATGCCTTGCGAGAAGCATTTCATTGCATCTTGCTTGATGGGTGACAAACAGTGGAGAGCAGCTCTGTATAACAGAGGAAAAAGCAGGGGGGGGAGGTTAAGGGCTCCTTAGAGAGGTTGCCTTCACAGGAAAAAAGGAAAACAAATGGGATTGTAGGCATGAGAAGTATATGGTTTTACTGCCTTAGTGGGCAAGTACAAGAAAGGAGAATTGCAAAGGGAAAAGCTTTACATTTCTATGAGCAGGCAATCGAGCTCCATTCTAAACCCTTCGCAGAAAACGCTTCCCTTCTTATGAGATGACTCCATCCCATTCTGGGAGCGCGTCTCCTGTAACTCCCAGTAACCCACATCAGGTCACGCGGTGTCAGATCATTCTGGAAAATGGGGACAAGTCCTTGAGCTGGGCCCCCGTTACCAGCGATAGCCCTGCAGCACCCTGAGCACCTGCCGCTCGCCACGGCGCCTGCACAGCCAGGGCAACAGCGAGCCCAGGACTGGATCCGACCCTCGCACCCTCGTCCTGTCCTTCTGCAGTCACTTGCTTCTCCCACGGGGCCAATATTCAGGCACAGAATCCATCAAGCAAACACTGGGTGCAGCGGTGGGGCTTGGTCCCGGAGTATCCCACCTACAGAAACAGCGCACCCCATCACACCAGCGTGTGCACAAATGAGCAGAAATGTCCTCATCCAAACCTGAGATGGGTCCGTGCCTGGGCAGACAATGCAGATGTTTAGCGGGATGTAGGAATGGAGGAGAGGCATGTAGGTCAGAAGGCAGAGAGCATCTCCCGGATTTGAAGAGGCAGGAAAAGTTTTGTGCATTTAAGCGGTAAACTGAAAAGCCAAAAGATTATTTTATGCCTGACCTACATAAACTGCAATCATACAGCTACACTGGTCTGCTGCAGTTGCTGGTATTTTTAGTAATAACAGCAACAGACCAAGAGTTTGTTATTATAACTATTGCTATTCTAGTTCTGAGCATCATTTCTAAATAGGCAGCCTGAGGGATGAGCAGCAATTGTTGATATCCCCAGGAAAAGAACAAAAAACAGCGGGAGGACATTTCCTCAAATTTCAGGTCAGATAGCAAAACAAAGAGGAAAAAACCTTCAGAACTAAAGCTGCAGATTCTGTACCTGCATCAAACACATTGTTACGACTGCAGTTGCTCATTAGCTGGTTTAGATCGTTAGGAGCACGGGGCAAATCCTGTTTGTGAACTAACGGACTGCACATCGGTGGGGCTCGGCAGAGGGGACGGGGAGGTGGCACAGCACAGGAACCAGCGCCGAGAGGAGAACCCGAAGGCGCGGGTGACGGGAAAGCAACGCTGAGCGAGGCCGCCAGCATCACTGAGCATCACTCGTCCTAAGCAGGGCCACCTCCCCCAAAGGCGAATGCACGCGTTCTTCGGAAAGAGAGAAAACGTCGACATCGGGGTTTACACCAAGTTTAAGACGCGCACTACCCCGAAGCCCCAGCGTGCCCCCAGGTGCGATGGGGTCCTCGGCCTCCCCCCCCGAGGTGCCCTCCCTGCTCCCGGCCGCGCTCCTTCACCACGCTCCGTCCCCTCGGAGCGGAGCGGGGGGCTGAGCGGGACGCGGGTTCCCAGGCTGCCGGCCGGACAGGAGGGGGCAGCATCCGACAGACGGACCGGCCCCGCCGCCGGCTGCTGCCATGGGTACCCCAAGGAGCACAGCGGGCCCGACCTCGTAGCGCAGGCAGTGGTACAGCAGATCTGCAATGTGCCGCCTCAGCCGCACCGTAAAGCTGAGTGCTATGGAGCTGTAAACCAAGATTTTAAAATCAGCTTTTAGTGTCCTCGGGAGCAGAAGCCGATCAGCTCTGGTCCAAGCCTTGGCCGCCCGCGCTGCTGTCAGACCGGGGGTCTGCGATACTCTCACCTTCCCTGGATGCTCCACAGGTGACCGAGACAGAAACGAGTCCCACTAGCCGGCTGGTTGGCCCTTCGGTTTTATTTTTACTGCAGTTAGCTTTTCTGCTATTAGGAGCAGCTATTCAAAAGGTCTTTTTTTGCCAGTCGTCTTTGAGTATGACATTTAACTCGTTGAAGTTTGCAATACTCTTTTCAGGAAAAGCTGAACAGAAATGTCCTTCCAGAATTTACAAGAAGGGAGGAACTGTCTGGTATACCCTGACGATACCCACAGACTTCCCTTTTGTCCCCAGGTAACTGGCCAAGAATACGTCCATTCAGAAAACAGCGTATTCCACTGAAAAAAAGAACATCACCAGAACTCCCAGCTTCTGTAAGAACCTTTGCCAACACCTCCTCAGCTTGAAGACTGAATGATTTACCACCTTTAACGTATCTCACCTTAACCACCTATAAACCACAATTGCTTCTTGAGATGATGTCAAGTTTAAATGAAATTGCAAAATGTCAAAATCTATGGAAGATGTACTTATTAGAAATGCAAGAATGATTAAGGAAAGAAAAGACGACACTGGACAACGGGCCAGGAAAAATTCCCATACTCAAAAAAAACTTGTGTAAATTTAACTTCCTTCCTAGAGGGACTCCAAGCAGTGAAGTAAAGACACCCAGCACAGCAGAGGTGGCACAGTGATATACCTGGCACTGTTTTACAGGAGTGAGGGGTCAATGCCAAGCCTAGCTGCCTATGAGCATGATTTTTCATGGGCTCTGAATCCCCTTTCATTGTCTAGCCGTAATGTGAAGCACCCAGCTCAAAGCTTCACCGGTGGCTCCTTAAGAAAGACACTTCAATCATTTTAAGTTTCTGCTCTTGCAGATGTTGGGGAAATGTTCCCATAAACTGCATAGGTTGTTCTGCATGCAAAGTCAAATCCTTATGTGTACAGCAGGTAGTGTGATTTCAGCATGACACCACAGAGGAGGACAGTGCTCGGGAAATTAAATCTTTGTATTCTGTCCAGTCCTTTGGAGCAGCCTGGAAATCCAGGGCACTTCTGCATTGCTACCTCCTCCTACTAATACTGCTCTCACTTTTCAATAGGGCAAGAGCTGGGTCCTGAAAAAGTAACTGTTACATCCCCATTTTCCTTCTGACAAATCTGCCCCTAGTCCTTTCCTTCTGATAAACTAGATGCTCCATTTTCACGTCATCTCGACCAGCAGCTCCTAGGCCCCAGACACCACCCACCCCAGATAGCACGAGGTCCCAAATTAAGATGTACGTGACTGCAAATAAGAGCTAATTTTACTAGACTAACACCAGGGAAAAAAAATCTTCCATCCTCCTCTCTGTGAAGCTACACAGGGCAAACTATTCACATGCTTATTACTGACAGATAGCGAGGCTGCCACAGAGCGGGGACTGCTTCTCTGGGTGTAAAGACTGAATCGAACATGCAGTATTTAAGACAATTAGGTTTTCAAAGAAAGTACACTAAACATTTCTTTCATGTGTAATCAAATTATGTTAAAGCAAACCTCACATTTAAACCATTCCATTGGTCAGCTCCTATTTGTTTTCCCTGCACCCTCATTTTTGCTCCAGATCTGTCACATTACATTAACACCTTTCCTACTCACTGCCTACAGAAATAACAGCCTTCGACATGCCTGCACAATCCATTTGTCCTGCTCTAATTACTTTTTGACATAGCCTCTTTTGCTGTTATCTTGCCTTTTCTGACCTCTGTCTGTATTAAAGCCATTTAAAACAATCTTTAAACTCGGTATCTATTGTGATGTGTCTTATGATACTACTGGAGTATCAGGCAGCAACATTTTGTAAATCAAATATTTAAATCTATGGTAATAAGATAATGTACTTGAGGAGGAAAGCTACCACATATTGGTAACAGCTACAGCTGGCTGTTCATAACATGAATCCCCAGGACTGCAACACATTTTCAGGATGAAATTCCTGTAGTCATAAAACTGCTCTACATAACTAGGTAGCTCAAAGATAAACAGGGTCTTCTGTGTACTAAGGAATTTCCCTTAATTTCACAAATGGAGAGGAAAGAAGGAGAAACTGAGAAAAGTGGTCATCTTGCACAAAAAGAGCCCCAACAGCCACCAAACAAATTGAGTAGACAGGAAGAGGGCTAAGCAGGGTGCACCAACAATGGCAGTTCAGAAGGAAGCATGACAAATCACACTCTCCTCCAAACCCAGAGAAGAAACCAAGAATGTCTAATCCCAATATCCCTCTGTTTTCATCAAGCCCATTCAAAAAATGTGCCCTCATTTTCTTTTGTGGCTGATTCACAGAAGATGAGCCTCTAATTACCAGCTACTTCCCTGGTTCAGCAGCAGAGGATCTGCTCTGTGCCAAGTGTCTGCTTCGAAGTCAAGAACTTACTCCACATGGTGGAACTAATTTTTTGGATATCAAGTTGATCCCTATGTATATATGTCTCACAATACAGTCTAACTACATCTTCACACGCTATCTTCCACATGATCCAGCCTCATGCTAACTTAATTGGTAGCCAGTCAATATTTTACTCACATTAGAAGATACTTCACAAGCCTACATTTGCTCTGGTTCATTTACAGGGTAATTATCCAGTTCACACGAAGTCTGGTCTTCTATATACAACCAGTACAGATACAAGCACAGCTCTGCTGGGAAAGCATAGCTCTATATTTTGTCTTCCAGATGACAGCACTATAAAACCGACGGGGGACAAAACCAGAGTCAATTAAAATACATTAAATGCAATGTAACAATGCTATGTTTTGTCATAGCTATCCAAGAGATTTTATTTCTTTGAATTAACTCTAACTTTGTCCTCAGGACATTAAGAGCCCATGAATGTTGTGGAAAGCTCTTCCCACAACACTCCCCTACACACATTTTTATTTTCCCCTTTTTCTTTCCTGTCAGCAGCCCTGACCACAGAAGCCTGTTTCATTTAGGCATCTAAACATAGAAGGGGCCTGTGGATCCAGGACCAGACCAGTCTGCTACTGCTCTGCTCATAACATCCCTTTTTGTGGAGCTCTTGAATTCTTACGTGCCGCTGGATGACACCATCAGTGGAAGTGGCAGGACGGAGTGGAGATGAGCAGAATTAACAGCTCTGCCTTTGTGTGCTCGTGGTGATGGGAGGGCAGAGGGTGGGCACAGACCACGGACTCCAGGCTTTATTTCTGCAAGATTCAGAAATGCATTCTTGCTGGAATAATTTTTTGGTTTGTAAAGTGATTATTTTCTTCCTTCCTCATTTTTTCACATCTATTTCTCAACTGTTTTTTTAATACAGCTGTTTGAGCAGACCTGGGATGTCCATTATCCAAACAATAATAACTACTAATTATCGTGACCTCACTCACATTTGTATTAATAGGGTATCTAAAATCAATGTACTGTTCCCGTGGTGCTTCCATAAAGAAGGTAACCTAAACATGAACAGGGCTGTGCTGGGTCAGACTGCACCAGCTCCCTGCAAGCCCCGACCTGGTCTCAGACAGTGGCCAGAGCAGATGCAGAGTAAACAACAAATTACAAATACTAAAATTAACCCTTCTCACTTTTAAACTTTTTTTTTCTTAAGTAAAATATACATTTATTTTAGAGAAAGACATTTAATTCTCTATTTAAAATAATTCTCCACGTCCAAATCCTTTTGGACCCCCACCAGCGCTCTCCCACGTCCTCTGAAACGCAGTGCTAGCAGTAAAGCCAAATGGCTTCTCTTTATGCAGCTCGTCACTGTCAAGAGGGTTTCTTGGCCTTTACATTTCTTCTCAAAATAGCCACAGATGTCTTGAGGGCATTTGTGAATTCAGGGTGCATAAAAGTGGTTTATATTTTTAATTTGTCCTTTTTAATCATAATCTGACACCACACCCTGAATTCCCCAACAAGTTCCACTACTGACAGCATTCTTCCATTATCATTCACTTTTTTATTTTGTTTTTTTATATGTCTGTGATTCACTTCTGAAGATGGTTGTCATGTCACTACTGCACCACCATAGCATTCAGTATTATGGCCTGGAAGCTCTAACCAGGTCTGCCGCAGTAGAAGCTGCACAAACAGAAGAAATGGGCAGCAGCTACAGCTTAAAGGCAACAAGTAGTATAAAATGTGCTTGAACAAATTCATGTACTTGCAATTTGTAAATACAAGTTATCCAGCAAATTGTGTCTAGAGCATCCATGGTTAATTGGCTGATTCCTTAAGGTCTAGGCAGAGGTTATCTTGAGAGGAGAACTCTGTGCATTTTACGCCTACCCAGGTACCAATTTACACACCCCTGGATCCTGCTGGAAACTGATGAATGGATTGCCAGGGGACTAGATTCCAGAGGTAAGAAGTGAAACCATCCTAAATGAAGTACCCTCAAAGAGGTAGAGATGCTCACAGAGAGCTGTAGCTGCTTTGCCATTGATTTCAAACAGAAAGAAACCAGCCTGAGACCGGCATTTGCCGTCAGGTTCTGCAGGATTCAGGACAAGGTCCATAAAGGCTCAGCCAACTTTTCAAAGTCCTACATTTTCTTCCACCAGATGCCAAAATGATGTGGAAACCATCTTGAACTGGAAAAGCAGGAGTCTGAGATGATACTGTGTTGGACCACAGCTGATGGAATGGCTTTTCGGTACTATTGAGCTTGCATGACATCTAATAGCAGGAGGAGGTTAATGCCTAAGTTAATTACTGAAACAGTGTGTGTATATACAGGACCAAAAGCAACAGACCACCAGACCTGGAACCAAGACTGTAGAGATTTCCGACTTCCATGCCTTGCAAGTGAAGAGGCTCCAAGTTCCTCTGCACAGCCGGCAAAGAACAGCATCTCTTCCAGCAGCCGGCTCAAAAGCAGCTGCCCAGCAGAAGTCAGGGACCTTAATTCCTTGTGCAGGAGCCTCGTGTTCAGAGGATACCCAAGTTAGGACAGTGATTACTACTTAACAGATGCCTCTCAATTTCCTGCCAAAGGAATCCACCTTTCTCCATGACTGCCTGGGGACAACAGCCCCTGAATTAGGGGGGTTGATTTCTCCTCATTAAGCGTGTCCTGAGCTGCACTCTGCTGGAATGACTGTCCTCTTTATGGCTGCAAACTCCAGAAAAACACTAAAACTTCACGGAACCCACCGCTACTACCCTGGTTTTACTGGCTTTGCTCTGTTGGGAATGTGAAAATGGCAGATTACCTAAACCAAACAAACTCTCCCCGTTCCTCTCAGGGGGCTGCGGAGTGGGTGCACCCGTGGCACAGCTGCGGCAGCGTGTCTGTGTGTGCTGCTGCAGGACAGACAGACAAAACTGCCCTTCTGCGGCTGCCTTCCGCTTTGCCAGCTGAAATCCAGCCGGCCTCGCTGGCTGCCGATGATTTCCATAAATACTCCCACAATGCAGCACACCCGGGTTTAGCCGGAGGGATCCTCTCCAACGCGAGGTGCTGTAAGAAATGTGAGATGATTTTAGAGGAAACATGTAAGGTTCGGATTTGAAATTGAAATGATCTGCCCCGACAACAGTTCCTGGATTTCAGCATTAAATTTTTGAAATTCCAATCGTATTATATTTTCATGTTGCTTATTTAAGATAAGCCTACTCATTTTTTAAAAGTTAAAAATTAAAATCTGCGTTAGTCTTTTTATTGTGTATCTTGAAAACAAGGCAAACAAAAAACTCCCAGTGCTTACCACCAGTCGTCTTATCAGCAGAAAATACAGGGCTATTTGTGCTGTGTTGTGATGACTTTGCAGCACACGTACTACAGAAAACAGTCTTTGCTACTCACAAGAGACACTTTCTAAATGTTCAGATTCACATATCTGAGCACAGGAAGGGTGGCATGCCATGTGTTAGAACAGGCTAAATCATATCTAGCAAGTTTCTACCTCAAATTTAGCAAAATATGCTTGCGCTACATTTATATGAGCAAATGCAGGATGTTAGATAAAGGCCGCACTGGAATTAAAACACAGTCAATATTTGGTTAAATCAAGAATTAGGCTTATTTCTGTACATATGAATGCCACCTAATAAAACAGAATATAAATACCCACAGGGCAGAGACCCTCTTATTTAAAGCAAAAAAGACATCCATCTTTTCCTGTGTGAATTGTCATCTGGATATAAGTCTTGCTGAAACCTATTTACGTTATTGCTTATCATTTTTGTAACAAAATATAAACATTTTCCTTACGCCCTCAGACAGCAATCACAAAGGAATCCCTACACCCACGCCTTAATATATACTATTGTGTAGCCTATAAAGTACTCTGATCTAGCCTCATCCACCCACTAAATTGCTCCAAACTTTTCCTTGCACATACGATCTGAAAGTCCAGGGAGAAGCTGCTTTATGCAATGGCAATATAGCGAGTGCAGGGTGACAGTCTAACATGGTGTCCTGCTGAGATCCAAGAATAGCAATGCCTTAAAAGGCAGCGATGTTGAGATCACAAGGAAAAGAGAATTAGGGCACAGCTGTGGAGTTCTGTAGGCTAAAACATAGACTCAATATGTCAGAGAAAATTAAATCACAGGGCTACATGTAATTTCTAGTCTCATTTATAACTTAGCTGTAGCTGTGCAGAATTTGTACTTGGATCATACATGTGAGCTGTTATGTTTCTGCACAGAAATAAAAACTGGAATTAATTTTAAAAGAAAAAACAAAGGATTTATACGCTAATAATGCAAACACCTACGTTTCGAACAATGTTTACATGCTATTGCGGCTCAAACACAATTTTATAGCCAGTCTTCCACTCAACTCTTCAGGACATACAGAAAAGCTACAGCACTGCTCATGAAAGAAGCAGAGCTCACAGCTTTACCTGCAGTACAAAACAAAGAAAAAGTAAACCAACACACTAGCAAGCTAAACATATCTGAAAAATGCCTGTGTTTTCCTATGGTTGTCAGATAGGGGAAAGAGACCCTCAAAAATGAAGGTACGAAAACTGATCACGAACTTTTGCATAGGCTTTTTCCCCCTGACAAAGCGATGTTCTTAGATTTTTCAGAACAGTATCTACATATAAATTTGCTAGTATTTCTTTATACTTGAAGTCCAGTAGTAGCTTCTCCTCTAAAAGCATTCAATATCCACAGAATACAGTCCATTATCCTCTACCAATATCTACTGTTGCAATCTGTGTCCAACTAATTAATTTTGCGGGATGCCAGGGTCCGTAACCATCGGCATGAGAGCTGTGCTTTGAGCTGGGAGGTTGTGAGCCTTCTCCAGTGTCTTCTCCCCAGCTCCAGACAAACCTCTGCAAGCCACCACCACAGAGATAACTACACAGAGCTGTTAGACGGTAGGAACTGTGGATTCCATGGGACCCTGGGGATGAAAAGATGGCTGTTAGGCAGAGCAGGACTGAACTCCATCCTCGCAGGGAGCAGCGGAGCAGTGCCTCACCCAGCACAAGTGGCCGGGCTTTACCTGACAAGAAGACTTAAATTACCTCCCTAAAAGGCTCTGAAGGCCAGGGACAGATAAAAGAGAAGATGGAGAAGAAAAAGAAGCTGGCAACAAGGCAGCAAGAGACTGATTGGGATGAGGCATATAAGGCAAGCTTTCCTAAATAACCGGTACTTGAGCACTAACGTGATACAGAACAGCAAGAAAACAGAGGTAGGAAGCTGTACATAATTACGACTTTGTTTAGCTAAGTATACTTCCTGTGGAGCTTACAAAGCACGACTGCATGCAAAGCATGCAGATTTGTTGATATCAGCTATCCTTTGTCCCTAAAGAGGTAAATTATACATCTGATTTGTATACAAAGTTCAAAAACCGTTGAAGGTTACGCTTGAGCTGCAGGCAGAGCTGTGGACCAACGACCTAAAGGAGCCAGTTCCTAGGAATTCCTATGAAGGGATAATATACGGAGAGATTTTACAAAGGGTAGAGTTCAGCAGCCAACAGACAGGGAGAAGCTAAGACAGCCCAGTGAGGGACCTGCACAGGCAGTCCTGCGAGTGTCCAGCCAGGGGGGTGTTCAGTGGGATGTGACCTGTCGATCCATCTCCTGCTGCTGGAGTTCCAGAGCACTGCACACGTGGCATTGCTTGGGAAAAGGAGGAATGCGCCATTATAGCCATCACATGGGGAATGAGATAGCCAACAGCATAGGGGATGAGCAGGAGTAGTGTGTGAATTCAGTTTGCAGCGATGAAGGTGAGAAGGCTGTTCTGGAAACTGCCAATACCGGGAAGGGTTAATAAGGCAGTCCTCGAGCACAGGTACTGCACACAGGGGTACACGTGCACATCGCAATTTAATTAATAGAGAAAATGCCAAACGGTTGAGATGAATTGTTTTTCCTAAGCAGAACTATGTATTACCTACTTTAAAGCACAGCCTAGTTCATACATATGCAATGTTTTTCACCAATACCGCACGTGGTGCAGAAAACAATCCCGTAAATGAGGATGCAAAATGAGGTCACTAATTCCCTCAGAGCATCTTTTGAACGAAGGCTGATGGCAGCCACACACGTTACCGCCGTCCACACTCAGGTCCTTACGGTGGGTGACCCGCTGCCCTCCTCGCGTGGTGGGAGCCGCCAGCCCTCTGCGGTGGGTTTGCGGCGCGTGGCTGCTCCCAGCGCTGCTCGCCCTGACCCACTTTCCTGCAGTATTTCTGCGTAGCGACAGAGGTCCTAGCAGGACAAGTGTCACCTCCCAGCCCACGGGATTCTCCATTTCCTACTGCTTCAACTGGAAGAATGTGTTCAGCACTTCCATGCAGGCACGCACAAACATGGCCTTACACGTAAATGTATGTAAAACGCATAAATCCCAGGAAGAGAGGGAATTAGAACAACAACAAAAAATCCTGTTCTCATTTGCAGACTATTCCTCCAAAGTAGATACAGGGCTGTGAGAGCAGCTGAATAAATATCCATCCGATGGATCCTCCTACCTGCTTGGAAGAAGCCTCGCAGTTCCCTTCTGGCTAAAGCTCTTTTAAAGGGACTTGGCTCGTTTCTCTCCGGCTGGTTTGAGCATTCCTGTTACCCTGAATCAACCCTGCCCTTCGACTTCAACCAAAAGAAATACTAATATACTGAACCAACCAGAAAATTATTATTCCTTCATCACACCTAGCCTAAGCTCTGACACTGTGAGGAAATGCATTTTCCCACCCCAAGCCCTGCACACCTCACTTACTGTCCTATTTCCTATTCACTCAGTCCCTACAGAATTACAGTGTATTGACTGCAGATGCACTTGTAGTTCTGATGTCATCTCAAGGCTTTTTCTTTTTTTTTTTAGGTGAAGCATCTATATTCCCTCTGTTCTGAAATTTTGCGCTGAAACTATAACAAGCCAAAAATCTCTTCAATGGGAAATTTCACAAACAGAGGATTATGACTTCAGCTACAGAATAAGCAGCAGGAGCAGATGGAACTCTTCAGAAACAATGATTCCATTTTCATGCAAATTTCCTTAGTAGTTAAAAAAAGACGAAGAAGAAAAAAACCACCAAGATATCAGAATGGTTTCTAAATGGAAGGTTTTTGAATGATGCTAAAAGCAAAGGGCTGGTAGCTCTCCACAATCCCAAGCATTTTAGCAGCAGCCAGGGAAAAAAAAGCATGACAAACTAAAACCAGACTCTGTACCTCCTCAGGGTTGTGATAAGAGAAATGGAAAATGGAGTGAAAGTATATTTTAGTTTTTAAATGGAAAATGGAGTGAAAGTATATTTTAGTTTTTATGACTTTCAACATCATCATCGGCTTTGTGATAATGCATACTTCAGAGCTAATTCTTATGCTCTTTAAGAGCACAGACTTCATTCATGAAGCAGCATGACAAAAATTCTTTATCCACTTGATGACTACAGAAGGTGACAGCCACCGAGAAAAAGACAGCCACAGGGACACTGTCAGAGTGCTAACCTGCAGCGTTCCTCTCTTTGAGTACAAGTGCTCCCCTGATTACAAGAATACAGACATGCATTTTTCATAGCTGAAATGTGGAAACTGAGCCAATTCTTTTGTTATTAATACTGGCAGCATACCCTAAAAAACAAATACATGCACAGAGTTAGCAGACCCCATTTCTGGCTCTTCCACTGACTTGTTACTTAGTTTTGGTCTTATGCCTTCATTTTTCCCTCTCGTTTACTCCTTGAGTGAGAGAATTCAAGCTACTCCCTAACTCTCAATGTTGTGAGGATAACTGACTGTGCATAACATGTAGTGTAAACTGTCTCTGTGCCAAACTATAGCATAAAACACTACACTGTTTTGATACAGAATACATTTTAACTGTAGTAAATGGGAATACTTTGGAAGGCCCATGTAATTCCACTTTTAAAGGCTACTTTTTTTAACCGAGATTTTAAAGCAGAGAGGAAACTACATGCACAGAAAAGCAAGAATGAAATCCATTGCTGTTTGTCACTGCTTCCCCCCTGCACGATGAACCAGGGGAAATGCTGCAGCCAAGCCTCTTCCCGCGCAGCGTCCGGATGCCAGCAGCGAGCTGCTGCCACCAGACAGCCGGGCAGCTCTGGCCCCGGCGCCCGAGGAGCGGCCAGCTGCAGACAAGGCTAACGGGGACAATTCCTTCCGATTACCCGCTCCAAATCCAAGCGTCCTTCCTGACATGGTCCTTCCATGATGCTGCTCCTGAAGTTTTCATAAACAGTGAGTCTTCATAAATTTCTGTCAGTTCTGTCAAACAATTTCTATCATCTGCCTCAGTTTTTCTTCTTCCTTTTTCATGCAAAAGAATAACAAGCTTAGCTTTAAATAAGACTGCAAAGTGTGTTAGAGTAGCGGCCTCTGAACCGTGTGTTCAATACCAAGAATACTTCTGTTTAATCCCGTTCTACCTACACTTATCCCTTTCATCATGCCACTGGCCAAATCTTTTCACTTTGAGTTTGCTCTCAGACTGAATCTCCTTCCTTCCTTCCTCATTGAGTTAGATGGATTTAAGTAATGACAGCTACTGAAAGGACA
This sequence comes from Haliaeetus leucocephalus, assembly GCF_000737465.1. Taxonomy (NCBI): domain Eukaryota; kingdom Metazoa; phylum Chordata; class Aves; order Accipitriformes; family Accipitridae; genus Haliaeetus; species Haliaeetus leucocephalus. Next base: position 202,098 of record NW_010972742.1, on the reverse strand, counting down.
GGGCGCATACAAAGTAACTCCCCAAAATGGGCTCAACAAGGTTTATTTTCAAGCTTTTCCTTGCTTACTTCTTAGCAGAAGGATGTACAAGCAGAAACAATTTCCTCAGTTAATCCCTCTTTGACCTGAATTAACTTTTTCCAAACTATTTTCTTAAATACTTTGTTTTACAATCTTGTCTGAATAAACTCCACAATAGACAGGTTTCAATTACCCAAGGAAAGGAAGAGGAACAGCAATGGGGAGGGATAAGAGGATAACCCAGCTGCTCTGACCAGCGCAGTGCCATGTAGCAGGTCGGTGGAAGAGGCAAGGTTGTGCAGTGCAGGACTCCAGGCTCCTCTGTCAGAGCCAGGATCTGCTCACTCAGTCACAACGTTTTTTGGTTTTGCACGACTTAATTCACACTCTCCAGAAATGAGAGCCAAGGAAAAACAGTGGCCAGGGCCTCGTACCACACTACCAAGAGGATGGCACTTCCACTCCATACCAAACAGCAGTAACTCAGGCTTGGCACAGCCCTCAACTCCAGGAACTATTCTGTAGTGAAAAGTGCTGGCCTTTGCACTGAAGGCTGCTGTAACATTTTAATAAAATGCAATCGGTCAGTGAATGGATGGTCAAACACCGTATCATCATGAATTTGTCTGAAGGCGTCTCTATCAGTTAAGCCCCTTTGCTTCCTCTTCACCCCACTGTCAAACTGCATCTCTGCTAAGAGATGACTTTCTGGTTTCTAAATATTCCTGCTGCCGCGTTTCTCACGTACACTTCACCCATTAGCAAAGTTAATGTCGATGCGGATGATGACCGTAGTAAGCCAGTCTTGCCCTTTTCCTGATGCCACTGCGGTGACGGGGCAGCCAGTGTTCATCAGAAGCGCAGCCAGGAAAGCAATTATTTACAAAACAGCAGAGTGTCCCAAACAGTCACAAATCCTACATTCAGATTAACACTCCGAATTTCTCTGCAGCTACAGTAAAGGCGATATAGGGGAAGAAAAAGACAAGTATCTATCATTTAAGCCCTCACTTCTTAGCTTGCTGGGCTTTAAGGAATCAAGAGAAATGAGACACATTTGACGCAGATGCTTGCCTGTCTGGGTCAAGCACATTGGATCTGCGCAAACTTACTGGAAGATTCTTCCTTCCTCCTTCCCCTGTCTCGTCACAGCCTTTCTCCAGGATGGGGACTGCCAGAAAGACTCAAGAATAATTGAGAGAAGCACCAGGGAGTACCGGCATTGCCTGTCTTTTAGATGCCTCAACAGATCTCCATTGCTTCTTCCTTTTGACTTGGGTAAATTTTATGCAGCAAAATATAACACAAAGTTGATTACAGTATTGTAAAATGGCTTAAGGGTCGAAAACTGGGTCAAACCCCCACCTCCTCCTCCTCCCAGCCCCATCATAACTGACAGGGTCCTGCAGGGCCCAGCTCCTGCTTGCAGGAACGGCACGGCAGAACATCCTCGGCTGCGGTGCCCTTGCCTGGGGAACTTGTTCTCCACGACTGCTCCAGCAGTTCATTTCCCAATGGGAAATGATGTTTTCCATAGATTTAGTGAAACATGGTTCTAATTTAGTAATCGCGATGTACATCCAACTGAACAGGACCTAGTGTTTTGATAATGAGAGCAATATAATTAGGACGAGCCTCAAAATATTCAAGCAACTTAACCATTTGACAATCACCTCTGACATGGGAGGCAGAAAGAGGTTTCTGGAGACTGGCAAACGATTATGTTTATACACTGTGACAAAACACTGTTTCTTTTTCTAGATGCTAACATTTCATATTTGAGGACTTTTATATTATTTCTGCAAACCTTAGAACTGGTTTACCAGAGGACTTCTGACTCTTAGTTAGTAAAGTTTTAAAATTATCACAATCTTGTATTAGGCAGACAGCACTAAGTAACTGCTAATTCAGGATTTCTAATGTACCAAGAGCGGTAGGCTGGAGTCCAATCTAGGCTATAGACCTAAATGTAAAAACATTTACATTGAAAACAATACAATTTTCCCCACGTGTTTGGTTTTTTTAAAGCAAGTCTTAAGAATAAAGCATTAGCAGAAAACAGAAGGATATTATATTAAAAGATTTCATTACTTGGGCACCATACGGGGCCTGGGAAGTACAGTAGGTCCATGAAGCCATGCACAGGAGTCTGTAAAAGCTCCTAGAGTTCAGTAGCCGTTCAGATGGCTTGTAAAGACCATACTGCAGACACTCTTACAGTTTAATTTTTTTTTTTTTTCATAAATAGGATCAAAGATACTGTATGCTTTTCAGCCAGTGCGACCCATAACTGACCACTCAGAAGCACATTCATACCCCAATATGCACAAGAACACGTATTTTAACAATAGTATCAACTATGTTTTAGAAGAATCATCAAGTGACTCAAGAAGTGAAAGATAATCTTTGAAAGAGGACACAGAAAGGAAGCTGTCTGGAAACTGGAGAAGTTACTAGAATGGTTATTGTGGGCAGAATGGACAGCAGATAGGAGCTATCTCCTTCACACTCATGACAAGGAGGTGGGAACCTCTTCATCCACATCAATAGCAGCTGCGTGACACTGATATGAGCCTGGGTCACCATTCAAGCAGCGTATTAACCTTTTTTTTTTTTTCCTTCAAATGGCTTCCTTTTGGATGAGTTCCGTGTAACTGTCATTTGTTTTTTCATTTCATTTTCATTTTCCATTTACGCATTCATCACCCTTGAGAGTGAATTCTATAGAAATCCATGTCAAGAATGCCCAAATGGGACCTCTGACCCACCCCTTGCCTCCTCTGTGTCCTGGGGTGGGCTCCTAATGCCAACATCATCACACGTCCGAAAATGCTCAGCAAACCCAAGTTCTACTAGACCAACAAAAGGGCATGAACCGCGTTACTGCTGCAGCACCTTCCCTTCCATCAGTCACCTGTGGCTTCACCAGTGCGTGCTCGCTGCCTCGGGGAGCTGCCAAAGCAGAGGAATCCAGAATCATCAGTAGGTTACCATGGTCATTATGAAAAGCATTTTAACAGCACCGAAACACAGAGAGAGAATGGCCACGTAGTGTTAGAGAAAGAGAACCTTTCCTACGGTGCATGTTTCACCTATGGGATCGTAAGTTGGAAGGGACCTCAGGAATCATCTAGTCCAATCTCCACTCCAAGGAGGGTGTCCAGTACTTTGGTCTCCCCATGTCAAAATGTCCTCAAAGAAGAAAGAAAGGTCAAGGACTGAAAACAAGCAGAGAAAGAAGACTAAAAAGACTGGAAAAGAATGAGAAGAGAAAGTGGAACAAGTACATTAACTTCTCCCCACTTATCTCCATGGTCTTGCGTTCCCACTGAAAACACTTTACAAAAACAAGGTTGGCGCATTCTCGTTGTGCAATTCCAGAGACACTCGAGCATCTCACTTTACTGTTCCAGCACAGGGAGGGGTTACAGACAAGTGCACGGGAGCAGCTTTGGGTTTTGCTAGTCTAAAACCACCAAAACCAGCAAGTTAGTGGAATGCGTTTATCACCGCGTGGTCTCACTGGAAAACACACTTAAACGCATTTTATTTCTGTCCTGCAGTAGGAACGGCAGTAGTTGCTCTCGCCGCACTCCGACAGCAGTGTCGTGACTAACAGGGACACTTGCAAAACTGGACAGAAAGTTGCCTTGATGTTACGTATCGTTCGGAGGCAGCTTTACCAGTGAGATGGGGCGGGAGGTGTCCAACCGCTCGAGAGGAGACGATCCCCGAGCCGTTTTCCAGTGAGCCATCTACAGCATCCTTCCAAAGCGCCGCAACCTTACTACGACGTGCTATTGCCTTTAAGTATAAATACGTCAGCTCACGTTAAATAAATCTACGTTCACGTGCTAAACACGAGATGCCGCGCCAGCCCGCGCCGCGCACTGACCCAGTTTCCCAGTGGCCCAGGAGGACCAGAAATAAATAAATCCCCCGGCCCGTGGGTTCGGGGAGGCCGACGAGAGCCGACGACCCCGACTGTCTGGCGTGATTAAGGGCCGTGTCACAGCTCGCTGGGGACGGGCACCCTCCCGGCGGGCTCTACGTGACTGGATGCCGGAATCAGGGTGACAGCCCCACAAAAGGGAGAAAGCACGGGGGGGGGATTTGGGGGCCGAGCTGGGCACCCAACGTGTCGCTTCGGCCTCGTGGTAGGTGCGGTGTGGAGAACCGATGTGTTCCCTAGGGCCGGAGCTGGGGGGGGGTTCGTTTTGGGGTGTTTTGATCCCATTGTGCGACGGAGCTCCAAAAGACATCCCTAAGCGCTGCTCCGGGTCGTGAGGGAGCCGGGCAGCGCTACCGGCGCCCGGAGGTGGGGGGGGGGGG
>NW_010972742.1:196937-197176 GCF_000737465.1 Haliaeetus leucocephalus | reverse complement strand
GGGGGGTGGTGGGGAGCGGGGGCAGCCCTGCGTCCCGACGTGCTGTCAGGGGATTTTATATTTTTTATTTAATTCGGGGTGTGTTTTTTTTTTTGTTTCCAGTCTCATTTCTGCACGTGTTCCTTTGTTCTCCGAACAGAAGCTTTTTTTTATATATATATATATATATCTCGGCTTAATGTAACACAGCTGGAGGGAGCCGCTCCCTGTGGCTGCCCTGGGGGGGTGTGGGTGAGGTG
>NW_010972742.1:153967-196927 GCF_000737465.1 Haliaeetus leucocephalus | reverse complement strand
AAAAAAAAACACCAACTCCAGCCATTCCCCAGCGCTGGAAGTTGCTCCCGGGTCTGGGTCGGTAACCAGACACGCGTGTCGCCCGAGGGCTGGCGGGGAGGAACTGAGCCAGACGGGGACACAAAGGAGGGGGGGCAGCCCCAGACGAATCGTCCCCGCCCCGCGGTAGCGGAGCCCGGCACCGCCGAGCCCCGCGGGACGTGGGGCTCGGCGGTGCCGGGCTCCGCCACCGCGGGGCGGGGACAGGGAGATGCCCCCGGTGTCCCCGTCCCCCCCCCTTTTGTCTGGCTCCGGGGTGACTCGGTCCCCCTCCGGTGACACCTGGCGGGACGCGGGGGGGGGGGGGGGAGAAGCGCTTAGTCGTCCGCCCGGGGATGATATCGCGACCGGTGACTGCTTAGCGACAGTTGTTGTTGTTGTAGCGGTTCTCGGGTGAGGTGGGAGAGGGTCGAGAGTGTCCAGATTTTGGGGGGGGGGGGAGGGGGTTAGTTCTCCCGGCCGTGCAGGCAGAGCTTTGCGAAGAGGTCTTGCTTCTACCAAGCAGCGTATCGCTCACGTTAATGACCGAAACCATTAACCAAAAAAAACCCCAAAACCCAATCCCCCAAAAACCAGGCGGTAAAATGAACCCCGATTTGCAGTATTCCTGCTCAAACTATCCTACCAGAATTCTTTCTTAACATAACTTAATCTAAATGTAATGCCTTTGCTCCCCAAACCATCAGCAGTTATTAACTGTGACTCTTGTGATGGGCTCTGTGTGCAAGGAAAGACTCTGTCAACTTACGCTTACAAATCTGGTATGTTCTAAGAAAATAATTAAATTTTCATAAACTTTCCCTGTCGGTTTCTTAGCAAAACCAACTCATTTTTAAAGCTATGAGTAGGTTTCCTCAACAAGTTTAAAAGTTGAGAAGGGGATGATTTACCCCCCTTGTTTTGTCCAGGAATGCGAGATAGCATATTTTAAAAGTTAATAAGTATTAAAATCCACGAGGAGCATTAAAAGTATATTTCAAACTCTTGTGCTTTCTGCAGCTAAGGCGCTGGGCTGCAGACCCACCAGCCAGTTAAGCATTTGCAGCCTCCACGCAGAGCAGAGGTTATTCACATGGCTGTTCGAGAAACTCCATTCATATATCTGACTACCTGGATTTGAATAGAAACCAGACAGCAATTCTTTCGTCCCAGCCACTATTCGCCCCGCTGGACAATAGAGATTTGTTAGCACACAGGCACAAGCCCTGGGACACAAAGCTGGAGGCAGCAGAGATAGGGGCTTCAGTGCACAGGAAATTACAGCTTTTGATGCACTGTTGGCAGGTCTGCCGGTTCAGAAAAGCAACATGACTGTGCCATGTTTAAGAGCTCCTTACTGCCATTTTTAACCACCTAGAATGTCATAAAAGCTTTATTGTCACAGTACATAAAATCATGAAGTCCATATGGTTACTTTTCAGCTGCGGTCGCTGCCCTGTGTCTGGAAGGCAGAAGCGTGATCTGGCTGGAGATTTTAATTCACCGGTGGGGGGCGGGGGGGATTAAAAGAATTTTGAGGACAGAAAACCTCAAAGTGTTTATAAAAAACAGAGATTCATTACTGAGGCAGCTGATGTCTAGCCTGAGATGTGTTTGTGTTCTAATGGACTTCATTTTAATGGTGGCTGTAAGGGGATGAGGCGGACAGCTGATTTCATCATAAAAGCTTCAGTAAATTTGCTCTGTGCATCTCCTGTATCAGTTGTGTAGGAGGACATTACTCAGTTGTGTCAACTTGGCAAATACCAAAATAAATAAGAAAAATAAAACCAAAATGTTCAGTGTCTGGTACCTCCCATTTCCCCTACTTTCCCCCCAGTCCAGAGTTAAAATGAGAACTCCTCAGAGACTGGGCTTTAATCCGCTGATTGGAGCCAATGAGCAGAAATTATCAAGATCAGAAAACCAACCAGCGGGTTTTATTAGATGAAAAGCCTGCCCCTCACTGTGCACGGTGCCTCAGCTGAGGGGCGGAAGTCGGTTCGATCTTCACCCGAACAGCAGGAGGATTTGGGCTGTTCCTCATTTTCCCTATTTTTCCATAAATCTTACCTACCCTACCAACTTCACCAGATAAAATATCCAGTCAGACTGGGTATTAAGACTCTTAAAATTTGCACAGGCATACAGCATGAGAGAGCAGCCAGGACTGTCTCTACATGCAAGTGTCACTACAAGCGCAGCAGGAATGACTTAGCTCTCTTCTTCACCCAGGAAAAACAATGAAATTGAGAGTTGTAATACATTGATTGCAGTTGTGAAATGTGTGTTTTTATTATGAACTGCAGAGATACAAAGTATCATAAAATATAAGGTTGGGCTGTTTGCTGCTCTTAAGCATATTTTATCAATGCAATCCTTGTGACCTCAGAAAAAGGGGAAGAATTTTTGAAGTGAGGAAAACAGGTCCATCTTTCAAGGTACCTGGGAGATACCCAGGAAGACTTGTGCTGATGCTGTGCACCAGCCTATTAGGCAGACGATGGACTTACTTCCATTATTCCTTTGAGCAACATAGGGCAAAAAAAGACCTAGATGACTGAAACAACACAATTTTTGAAAAAAGTTAAATCCTCTCTAAGGTGCTACTTGTAAGATTAATAACACATCCATATATGTGAGGGGCCAGCTCATAATTTTCAACTGCTGTTTCTGAACATTAGAAATACAAATGTGAATGTAAATACTTTTCACAGGAGTCAGTTTTGTCTGAATAATTATATAATTTCCTTGAATTCTCTTCCTGATGCAGTACAATGGCTTGGGTGTATTACTTCTCAGTAAAACTTGGGTGATAAGAATCAGGCTAGATTACAATCAAGCTATTTTGATTTTTTTTCTTGCTGGTACTTACAAATCCAGAAGGACCTACCTAAAATAAGCCTTTGAACAAAAATATTCTGGATTGTTTTTAAAAAAGGCTAAGGATATTGATGGCTCTACCTACAAAGCACTTTTAGATTAAATACCATGGTATTCTTAAAATACAGCAACCTCCTCAGTTACCTGTAAGACTGCTAATACTTGATGTTCATCTGGAGGCTGATTTTAAAACCCACCCCTTGAAAGTGCTGCCTAAAAAAAAAAAATATGCTGGAAAGTTAAATTCTGCCCTTGGAGTTTGAATACCTGTTAAGCATATCACTTTGAATGGCAAACAGACCATCAGAGGTTGGCAAAAAGAGCTTCTGCCTAATCAAAATAGCCATAAAAGGAATGTCTGGGCATAACCCGCCCCCGTAAACATCTGCATACTCAGCTTGGACATGGGAATAATCCCATCATGCACGTAAGAAGAGGATGCTGATGGCTGTTCTTGTGTGGTCAGTTTTTTTAAACCGCACATAGAAATAACAGATAATTCAAAAGTCAGTTTTCCAAACTGCAGTTATGGCTATTCCAGTAGAAAGTTTATAAAGACTCACAAAAAAGAAGAAACCTGTTAACCATTAACAGACTTGGAAGCCGCAGCTGATGCAAAAGACCAACACATATATATTAATGAATAGTCAGATTATATAGTATTGCATTCCAGGGTTAGTTGCCAATAAGAATGCATCAGGTATGCTGAAATCTAGCAATACGCTTGGCAATTTAACAAAAAAATGAGTCCTAAGAATTTCATTTTATCTTGGTGATAGCCAGCAGATGCTGTAATCATTTCAAAACCACAGTATTGATTAATATCACTCGGAAGTTTCAAACGTTAAGAACTCAAAAGACAACAATGAGGTATTTTTATGTTAAGGATAATGTGAAAGCATGTGTTTTTTTCATAAGAAGCAACATGGACGTACAGACTGATGATATCACCTTTTTAAATTGACTTCAGTCATTCTCACTTTCCCTGTACTGCCTGAAAATAGTTTGAACCATCAGCAGCTGTCCTGAACCATAATACAAAGAAATTAACACAATCACCATGAACGGCCATTGCATAAAACTGCAAATTTTGAGTGTACTGAAGTGCTGCATCTCAATACCAAAACCCCTTCTACATTAACAATTAATTGTGCCACCTAAATACACGTGCGTGTGAATAAGTATTGTAGGAAGCTTGAGAACAGGAATTCTGCCTGCTCAGTAGCAGGTCACTTTCAATCTTAGCTGCCTTGCAACTGTACACAGTTTGGTTTTGCAACACCACATTACTCAGACCTGCGGTTAACCCGCATTTGACACAAGAAGGCCAGACTGTCTGAGATGAGATGCCAAAATGTGATTAAGAGCAGCAGAACGCTCGGGGCAGGCGTGCTGAAGTGGACGGGCACAGAGCGGCACACGGGGCACTAACGTGTCTCCCCACCAGACACTGGGGCTGCTCCACAGCACAACTCACAACTGCTTTTAATGCACAGTAGACATCATCTGTGTGTTCTGATGGTGGCTCCAGTGCCAGGCACGATGAACCTCAGAAGTGACGCAGTCATTTCTTGCCAAATACAGGCACATTGAAACAGAGTTGGTGAGGTCCAGCAAACCATAGGTTATCAATCCAAAACATTCCTGTGGTACGTTTACTGGTTCTTAATTTGGTAACCTAAATCAGTTTATAGTTTTCTTGAATTCTTGAAAGCATTCAAGGCTTTACTACTTAGTTTCTTTCGGGCTTACTGGCAAACCATACATTTACTTTAGCACAAAAGTACACATCCGTCCTTTCTCACGTGTAGAAAGTCTGTAGCGCCTTCTGTAAATAACGCTACATTTCAAGTCTGATGTCATGAATAAAAAGGATCAGTCTGGTCTGTAAACAGAGGTGGTCAGGGTTTAAGCATACAGACTGTAATTTCCAGTCTCCCATATTTGCTTACATTTACAGCTGCACACATGCCAATGCCCTGGAGTGTCAGCAGTTCCCATTTACATAATCACAGTGCCTTTAAATCTGGGTACCACTAGCTCTTGGGCTTCGAGCTGAACAGACCAGACCAAGGGAACAAGAGAGCTCTCACCTAGCCAGAGAACATTATGCCTTCATGAGGAAGTCTGACAGGGCAGCTGCATTACAAAATATGGTTATACAAGGGACATGAAAACTCTCCTCTGGAACTGGATGCTATGAATGGCTATTCGTATTCAGATTTATTTCTTTAGGTGGAGTCTCAAATTCAGATTTTTACGTGATAACACGTTTGCACACAAGGTTCATATGACAAATACAGATTCTAGTTATAAAACAGAATGCATTCAAGTTTGCCATATATTTTTTTCTGCTAAAGATTTAAATATCATGTGGCTTTAGCTTTCTTTCTGTTCACTGAATATCAAGGTCAATTAGGAATGATGTCTGGCTAGTACTCTCAGAGCAGATTAGACAGTTGCATCAAAAACTAGGACCATGTATAGGTCATCTGTTACTGTGACCTAGATTTCTGAGAATCTGTTCAATTTGTTTTATTGAAAATGTGGTACTCCCTCAGTTCTGTTTCTCATAGCAAACCTCTCTATAATAGCAGAAAATAGCTTTATTAGATACTTAAGAGACGTTGCTTACTACTTCTGCTAAGACACAAAGAAAATCAAATCCATGCAGCAGACCTGTGCCTGTCATCCATTTAATTTTAAAATAACTTAAGGTTCTGAAAGGCTTATGCCTTATAATCTAAAGCATTTGGTCCACATGCCAAATACTAAGCAATCTGAAATACATAATAGCTTAGCTTCAGCTTTGTTTGCCCTATTTAATTCATTTTTTTCCTTCAGTAAACAGTGGATAGATGCAATATTTCTGCAGTCTACTTTGGAAATGAAGAACATGCTGAAATATTTGAGTAAAGTGAGGCTATTTCATTTGTATCATCTGTATGAGCTTTGTGGTGCCCTCGAAGGATAGTTGGTTTGGATTGCTCAGCCTGAGAGCAGAACCAGACTTCCCTCCTAAAGCCCTGGTGTTTACTTATTGAGTATAAAGATTGTGCTATCTGAATTTTGACAATATTGCAGTATATCCACCTATGCTTTCTGGGTTGTCATTCTGAAACCACATAAAAGCAGATTTCCATTTGGAACATTTTATGACAAATTTCCTTTCCTCTCACCACTCTTAATTGTTCCGGTTACAAAGCAATTACTGAAACATAGATCATGCAAACACACTGGTTTGTTAGTGTAAGTATTTGGGAGAGGGAAGGGGAGAAGGTCTATCTTAAAATATTAGAAAATATTTTCTAAACACCAATGAGTTCAGTGTAAAAGGAAAACTATGAAAATAATGAAGTGATTGCAGAATCCGCAATTCAAAGAACAGTACGCCAACCAAATTTTAGAATTATCATCATCAGTCTCTGTGGCTTATCATGCTGTGGTACAAAACACATATAGAACAGTTGTGCTCTCATCACACCCCAGGAGGAAAGGTAGGTAATACAATCAAACAGCAGTAGAAAGGGCACCAAAAAAAAATAATAAAATGTGACCATAGATTGAGATCCACAGATTAAAGTCTCTAGCATTGTACTTAGTGAATCTGTTTTTTGGTTGGTTTTTTTTTTTCAAAATTCTAAAGCTAGTTCTACTAAGTCATCGGAATTTTATACTACTTTCATATTCAAACTTTTATATGCATCTTACAGCACACTGGGACCAATTTATTTTGTAGGCAAGATAAAAAAACAGCAATATTTGGGTGATGTTATCCAAAGATCATTCTTCTAAATGAACATAAGTACATTTTCTCCTTTTTGTTTCACATGATGGCTGCATTTAAATAGGCTAAATGTATAATTCAGAAAAGAATGGCTGAGTCCTGCTCACCTGGGGGTCATATCTACATCCATCCCATATTTAAAAGCACACAAAAGCAAAGAAATTAAATATATAGGAGGGGGGGAGGAACTCTTTCTTCCAACAGAATATTTGCCTGGTAACCAGATACAAGAGAACACCTTTTTTTTCCCTAAAATAATACTTAGTTGTTCTGCAAGAGTCTTAGAAGATACTTCTATTTTAAATTTTAATACCTGAAGAACAGTTACAAAGGTGGTGCTGCTCTCTGCTTGAGCAGCATACACAAGAGCAGTGGAAAGAAAAGTATCACAGAAATAGGGCTGCAGTTCTCTAAGGTCAATGCTGTGTGTGCATGCTGTAGTTCAGATAATTTGTAAACAAGGCTAAATGAATTTGGTGTGAAAATGTGAACAAACAGCAATGAAACGCAGTGGAGATTTGTCCATCGCATGGATTAGACCATGCGTAGGATGTAATAATGTTTTTTTCCTGACAGCAAGGAGCACTATACATTGAGGCCTCATGGTACCTGCTGTGACTAAACAGGAGTAGCCAAACCCAGAAAGTGGGAAGCCAGCATCTTGCACAAGTTCAGCGAGATCAGGGCACTTGTTCTGTGTGTAGCACCCATTCAGCTCATGAGGAAGATGTACTTCTCATTGAAAGAATAATGCATTTCCAGCTAAGTCACATGTTGGCAAGTGATAAAAAATCTCACAACGGCTAGGAAGAGGAGAATGGGGAAGATGATAGGATGGATTGTCACCTTTTTCCTGCTCATTACGACGTCATTGTAATGTCATTTTCTTTCCTTCAGTTATTTACAGTTATTGGAAGTAAAATCTTTTATTGTACTGAGTGTATCGTGAAATGGAGTCTTACAAGATGGCAGCATAAAATTGACCCAGAGGTGCCATGCTGCCAAAACTGAACCAAAAAGTGAGATTTTAGAGGCATTTCTTTTGAGAACAACTCCAAATCTTGAACTCTATCAGATGAGAATTGCTGGGTTATAAAGCTGAAAAACAGAAACTAATTATCTTCAAAGGGACAGTTATCAATGAATCGGGAGGAGACATTATGGTTATGAAAAGCAAATCGTTCATTTGATTCCTTCCCATCCATACTGCTTCCCAAGCAGGTAACCTAAGCTTTATCCAGCTAGTATTGCTAATATTCCAAACAGTGAGTCAAATATAAAAGTCCCAATTAGCATATGAAAAAAAAAAATCTCTATTTTTATATTGTTATGTATGATCAGTGTGCGAACAGGGGCATGCTGCAGCAGTTAAAATGGGGGTCATGCCACTGGTCTGGAGTCGCAGGAAGCCACCTGTGAAACATCCTGCTCAGCAACGGACCTTCCCTTCTGTAGCAGGGATCATGTTTTAGTATAGTCTTTAAAAATCAAGCCATATAAACAAAAGAGATACCTCAAATTTCTCTCCTGATTAGTTTGCAAGATGCTTTTCCCATGTTTGTCAATCGCACATGCAGGTTCTGGGCATTTCTTCAGTATCTCAAATCAAAAAACTAAAATGATTCCTTGTAAGACACACATACGAGGGTAGGCATCACATTCAGAATGAGCTCACACAATGAAGGCTTCGCAGCATGCACTGGCTCATCAAAACCAAAGATGACCTTAATTCCAAAAAAACAGGATTCTCTTTAACATTATCGTCTCCAGCTACATTATACATTTCAGAAACAATAACAAGGGAATCGCAGCTTGACTGTCGAGACTAGTACGAGAACGGAAGGCATTTTCTGCCCTCCCTACCCTGAAAAAGACTGGCCAAGTCCAGTCTAACTAGTTCCAATCTCAGAGCAAAAAGGCAGTTCTCTGCAACGGAACTAATTTTTGCGAAGACTGTCATACTGATGACTGTGCCAGCAATTTCTAAAATGCTAAAAGGCAGAAAACAATCTCAGTAACAGAATCATCTGCAGTTAGGATCATCTCTCTCCTTCTTAAAACGGAGGCACAGGAACTATGCCTAAATTCACAGCTAATGGGAAATCTTTCTGATCTTCACAGAGACACAGAGTTGCCAGCCAAGAAGAGCAGTCAGCATAGGAGTATCTTCTGAAGAAGTACTTATCTTAAATTCACCACCATGATAAAGATAAAGCGTCCTAGGTCTAAGGCAATGCAGTATTTCAGTGATGAAGAATTGTTAGCATGTTTAATATACCAAAAGAGACAATGTTATTTGTATCTACAGAAGCTGCTTACCCAGCATTAGATGTGTCAGGGCATAGTACAACTGCAGGAATTTGTCAGGAGGACACCTGAGATTCCTCTCTATTAAAAATGATGAATCTAATATAGACAATAATCTTAATGGCAACAACTGTTATCTTAAAAGATGGGGGATAAAAGTTTACAGGAAAGCTGTGCAAATTCATGAAAACAAAAATGCATTCATGGTTACTGAATGCACAGAAGCCCGTCTCCAGAAGCCTCTCTGTGTTGAAAAATGTCTGGAAGACAGGAGATGGTTAGTAGGAAATATGGAAGTTTCTCCTCCTTGTATCCTTTTCTAAACATCCATTAGCCACTGTTTTGATTGTATTTTAGTCAGAACTGCTTTATTGATTGCAGCCAACAGCTACAATTCAATAATGGTCCCAAACATGAAGGCAGTTTTTTCCCAACAAAGACAATTTCTGAAGTTATGTGAAACGAGATGAAGATACACTTATTATTAAGACATCCTGGGCTGATGTCATTTTCATTCCATGTACGCTGCAGGTACAAACAGCTCATAAATGCAGCTTGCTCCAAAAACCATCCCTGCTGGGTCTACTCAGAAAAACATCCGTTACGCCACCCTTGGGGTGCTGGAAAGCTGTTGCGGTCCTGAAGAAGCCCCTTATCTTCTCCCCAGTTTGCCCGGGTGAAGTTGTACTTAGTCCTTTGGAAAATTTGGTGAAGAGGCAGTCAGGTCTTGCAACACTGTGCGTCTGATCCCTTCACCTTACACAAAAACAACTTTGGAGACAGAATAGCGAGCTGGAGTCTAATCCAGTACGATCAGTCCTGTGTAAGTAGGTCAGCAAGAAAGCTTCTGACCGTGGTAACATCTTCCAGCCCCAGCCGCCCTTCTCACTACAAGCAAATTTTACAAATACTTCCTTTAGCAGGTAACAAGAGATGGAGGGTTTGGTTCTGAGAGCTTGTGTGTTTGTTCTAGAAAGGTAAAACAAGTTTTGTTTAAAAAATACAACTATTTCAGCAGCTTGGAAAAAGTTCAGTAAAGAGCTTAAAAAATTAGAGGGCATCTGATTACTCAACCTGGGATGTCACATTTCAAGAACATCCAGACTAGCTCATTCATAAATGCCTTATTTTATCATGTTTGACAAAAAGAATCAAAACCAAAATAATTTTACTTTTCTGCTAAAATCACTTGCTGAGACTTAGTCCAATATTTCCCAAGAACAAGGAGTATGTAATACAAAATAGTTTTGTTGCAAAATCGCCTCCCTGTAGTTCAAAAAAAGCTTTCCACTCTCCCATATGCTCTTGAAACAGAAGTTCGCACATCGAGTTTCTGAAGGGCAAGTCAAACCATTTTTCCCTGCTAACACTCATCTTCAAGGTTCTGCTTTCCCCCTGCAAAACCAGACCCATTACCAAGCTCAAGGCAGTGTTGCTCTGCTCTATGTGGCTTATTTGTGCAGGTGAAGATACTAACAGACAGGACAAAACTCCCTAGCCTTTGCTGGTTTGCTTCAGAGAACTTTATTTTACTGGTGACAGTCTTTCCGATTATTTAATTGCTCTTAAACCTGTTCAGCTCAGTGATGTCTTTAGGGCAGTCTGTACCAGAACTGGACAAAGTATCATTTCAGCAGTTACAGAAGAACTAAAAGCAGATGCAACAGGCTCTGTTCCTATTCAATATTTCATTGTTTGCACAGTAGTAAAAGTCAGATTGTGCACACACATGCAGTTAATTATCTACCATAGCAAGTACCGCTTCATACAGTGGAGTCCTTTATGTTCACACATGGTCTATATTCCTTGTTCCCAAACATGTAACTTTGCATTGGACTATACCAAAGCAGTCACTTATGCTTGGTTTATCTAGAGATACAGACTTGTGTCACTTTTCTGTCTAAAAAACCCCAAACCTGCTAACACCTGCTACTATGTTTCTCCCAGGCCAGTAACAGCAATGTTTTAGGACAGGGCAAACAGTCACTCTAAGACTGCACCAACTGGATCAAGTTCCCACTTAGAATTGCATTGAGACCTACCCGTTTGTCATTTTTTAATCCTTTTAACATTTGCCACAGCAAATTTGTATCATACCAGTTTAAGTTGTCATACAGCATTAAGTCAAACACCTTACAAAAGTCTAGGGTATGTTGCATCCAAAAGCAAGCTTGTCAACTGAAAATCAGATCAAAATAACTTGGCAAGTCCTCCATAAATCACTGGAAACTGGTATTAACAGCATTTCTCTCAGGTCCCAGAAGAGCTCTGCATTGATTTTCTCTAGGATCACTGTCACAGCACTATGTTTTAAAAGGGCAAATGGAACAGACTGGTAACTGTCCTCTGATTTCATGTAGTCCCAAGACTTGTCAAGTAGTAGGCAGTCCAAGGAGCTTTTGGACAGTTTAAAAAAATAATCTCCAGTGCTAATTGTAGAAGACGGCTGAATCTGAAGTGTTTGGCCATGGCATTGCTACTTAAATGCTTGCTCAAATTTCAGTGAAACAACAGCAATAACTAAAAATACTGCCAGCGATTACATGCTCTTGTCTCCCTGTTGTCTCGTCAAGGTGTATTTGCATGCTTACGCTGCTGAAGTCATTTACATCTACAAAGAAAACACATTTTTGTAGTACAATTAAAACTTGTTACAGGACAAAGTAAACATGCTTGCCCATGGCATTTCCATGGATGCTTCAAGGCAGGCACTAAGACTCTTGTGTTGTGTGCTGAGCACAATCTCAGCCCTGATTTTCATACGCTGGAGTTGCACACCTCCCTTGTAAGAGTCACAGCTATAGCACGGGGGGGATGGAAGGGAAAGTATAGCTGTTTTACTACCAGATACATACGTTAAATTTATTTAGTGACACCTTAGGGCAGTGCCATTAGGATTCCTGCCCTGCTATAAATAAAAGCCTTATTGTGTGGAACTAATAGAACGATTGAATTAGGGTGTAAGAATTGTTCAGGCACCATAAATACACAGCACCAGAAACATCCACAAAATTAACTAAATCCTGTCCCCGTACTTCAGACAATCATCAGGTTAGCAGCCTCTTAGTTTCAGGGTTTGTGTGCATATTTTGAGGAAACCATTTTCTTTATACAGAAACCCATTCTCTCCACTGTAAGTTGAAAGGAAACCCCATGTGCTCTGAATCTACAATATTTTCATTGTAAAGTTCTACTTCAGCAATCCACTACCTCCCTGATTCACGTCACTACACTGATGACCTCAGAGGGATTCCAATTTATAAGGCGTTCCACGTACAGAGCTAACAGAGTCAGGCTTTCAGAGACCCATGCCCCATGGTTGACTGCCTTTAGCATCCAGGGGAGGTGTCGGGTCCACTTAATGCTTTTTCCACAACAGAAAATAATAATTAAGCAGTAACAATAGAGGTGGCAACTGTCAACTATGGGCTGGTTTCAGTGCTTGCTAGGCAAAAAGTCTGAGAGGAAGGTATGTTGAAAATTCATGGCAGGTAATAACTTTCAGGGTGTGTCAGACCAAACTAAGCAGGCCACAGAATAACAACGTCAACAGCACCTTACCAGTTCTGCCACGCTAATGCAAAAAAGTGAACAGAAGTTCTTGTGGTAAGACACAGGCAATCACTTGAGCAACAGTAACAAGAAGTAGTACTAGGAGTATGTGGAACAGAAATCCTATCTCCGTGCTGGTAGCACTCACTACTGTAGTTTTCACATGGCTCTTGCTGTAACAGGTAATCCTCTCTTAAGTTTCCTTCACTATATAGATCTATACATATGTATGTATGTATATACACACACACACCCCCTCCCCAGAGAGAGAAAGGACTGGAGAATGGAAAAAGAACATGGATTTTGTATGCAGTTCTGGGGGTAAAACTTCCAACAACAGAACAGTTTTAAAGATTTCATCTTTTTCTATCCTGAGCCTTGCACATATTGCCCAGTTACAGTTTCCAGAGAATTATTTTATCATTTCAGAATCTGTCCAAAAATCTAGCTGATGGGGAGCTTTGAACTTTGCAAGAGGGAAGGAACATGCAGCCAGGATACAGAAATAACATGTACAGTTTGTTTTTAACATTCAGAAGAAATTCAAGCTCTCAAATCATGAAATGAGAAGATGAAAGTTACCAAGTCCAAGGTCAGCAGAGGTACAAAAGGAGGAACAAGTAGTGAACTGAGGAAAAAGCCTCTCTCACAATGTAGTTTAAATATAAACAGACTGGTTTGGTTTGTTAAAACCAAAATTTCATGGTTGACTTGAACTTAGTTTCCTTGATTTATGTTATACCTACCACATGTAGTCACCCTTCACACTGGGACACTCATGAGGCTTAACACTCGAGGCTGAGCATTGCTTGTTATTAATTCAAATTTTCTTTGTTCTTTCCACCAGCTCCTACTCCAAAAAGATGGCAAGAAAAAGGTGAGACTAATTCTCAGAGAATTCTTTTGATTTTCAGTATCAGTTGATGTTTAATGATACCATTAAAATCAGTCCATTTAAGTGCGACTACAAACTCTATTCTGGGAGCAAGCTCATCTCTTAGACAGCTTACTCAATATAGTAGATGGTTTCAAGTACTTTACTAGACAATACACTTACTGTTAAGTTACATGTATCAGCTCAGGATATTCAGAGACACTTAACAGTCCCTACGACAAGAGAAAATACTCTCAATTAAAAGCAAGTCTCCAGAACTTAAGTGATAAATTATCCCCACTAACTATGTAGGCTGCACTTCACTTACAGCAAAGTTATTTCAGATGTAGCAGCAGATTTCATTTTTAACAAACAAGCTTCAAATAATTCCTCCTCTCAAACCATGCAAGCCAGGTGGAAAAAGTGAGATAATTAGACAGATGCAATATAGAGATTTAAAGAGAATAAATCCCTTTTGCCACTTTTCAGGGGAAAGATAATGCAATTCATTTATTCTAACCAGTACATTCTTAGGCAGACATTTACATATTCAGTTTAAAACATGCAGTTAAGCTGCTCCAATAATGTTCTAGATCACATTAAAAATGATCCAAGCATCAGAAGGACTTCTCATGCAGTGGTTCACTCTGGGCAGGATTTCCCATACCCCTGAACGCCAGGCTGCTCAATCTCTGTTACAGGGAATGGAGGAATCCAACTTTAAACAGTTAAAGTCCAGCACTAAATGCCTCTGTAAACTTGCCCATGGCATACAGACTCACTGGTGATTCAGTGATGCCCTTTCATGCTTTCAGCTGCCACAGACACAACTCTAGAGGATTTACCAGTGAGTTTCTTGCAGCATGTAGGGCCACAACATCTCAGTAGCTCAGAGTATCAGACAAGTTAGCGAGCAGAGGGAAGAAACGATTGGGTGAAGAAGCTGCAGCCAATACCAAAAACATTCTAGGGTCAAGTTAATCCAGTTGGAATCAAGTGACTGAAGAAGCATTGTGACCAATCCCCATCCCACTCCCCAGCAGCTCTGCCCAGGAAGATGTTCCTGCCATTGAAGGGTCATCTTAGTTGAGCCAAGCAGTTGCTGAGAATCTGCATGCTGTAAAGCAGTGGCACAAATAAAGCCTTTAAAAACCCGTGGTCAAGAAGAGAGGGGATAGGAGCTGTACAAATAAAAACAGACATTATGTACTCCAGTAAGAAGTAGATTCCCTCTGCACTCTCACTTTCGTTGGTTTACAGTTATGGGTGTCCCCCCGACTTTTTTTTTTTTTTAAGTGAACTTTATAAAGAAATCTGAAAGATTATAAACACCCTTAGCATAGCTATTTAGAATATGCATATCCACAGGAGGAAACGCTTTTTCACAACTGCAATTCAGATATATTCAAAGTTGTTTTAAAGAAACACTAAGTCAACTTAGCATCCATAACTGTAGTGTTACACTTCTGCAATTCATTAGTCCTCATGGTTCCATTTCGTAATTAAAATACTTGCAGTTTAAGACTTTACAATAAAGAATGTGCAGTCCTCAGCAGTGTTTCCACTGCTAGTCTATGGAAAACATATGCATGGAAAATATGTACAGCGCATGTATACAGCCATCTTTGGATAGCTTCAGTGAACATTCAACGCTGTCGGTGAGTTTGAGAACTAGAAAAAACCATCGACCGTTGACTGTACCTTGAGGTTTATCACAAACCCTCTGTTAAATGGAAAGCTTGAACCTTCATAGTTTTTCACATATGGTTGCCATTAACAGGTCATGATTTACAGATTATATTAAGAGCTACAGAGGTTGAGTTTTTCCAGTTCTTCTACTTTCTCCAACAATGAATTGGTGTATAAGAAATGTTTGTTTTCTCTTAAAAAAAAAAATTAAAACTTTATACTAGAGCAGAATTTCTGCAAAACAAAGTATCTGAGAGTAACGGAAGGTTTTGTATGGGCAGCACAAAAGCAGTAACGTATCTGCACCATATGGTATGCTTGGAAACAAATCTGAGCATGGTGTATGTTCAAAATAGCAGAATACAGGCCAGATCAGGAGGGAAACCTCGTTTCCATTTGGGCTGGCAACTTGAGCTTCACTGGAAAAAGCTTTGGAATGTCAGTTCATTTGCTCACAGGAACCTGCGCTCGATTTCAGCAGCTGCTCACCGGGAACGCTGGCCGAGGACCGGATCCCTCCCAGCAAGGTCCAGCTGCTCCTTCGACTCACGCTGTCGCTTTACGACTAGACTAGCAAGAAAATGTCCTTCCTTTCAAAGGAACAGAAAGTCAAATGCACAGGCACCTCAGCAGTATCTACATGGTACCCTTTCTATCCCGTCTGGGTGACTAGATGTAGGACTGTACACAGCAGGCTCTGACAGCGCATGACTTCACAAGGGAGCAGGCAGTTGGTTTGCCCCCACAGGGACTGCAGAACCCATAAAAGAAGAAACTACTCAAAGCACATGCCAGGGAATGTTGTCTCAGGCTGCTCTAGAGGAAGAGATCTTGTAACGGGTATAATTTTACTTCTGTATACAGTCACAGATGGGTAGCACTTAATAAAATAGATACCTGTCTCAGGACCAAGAGAAAGCACAGGCTCTTGAAAGTTAAGGCTGTTCCCTTCAAGCACACTTTGCACCTTTATATGCTTGTACCATATGACCTAGTGGCATTAAAATATCAAAACAGGCCTTTGTCAAAACACATGCCAGTAGAAGGTGGTTCAGCTGATAGTTACATGCACCATCAGAGCCTTCCTACCGTAAAGGACTAAAATGCATAACGTCTAAAAATCTTGAACCACGCAGAAGTTCACCATCTGAAACAGTTGCTCAAAGTGATAAACCACTTGTCAACAGCAGTGGAGACCTCGGTAATCATGATGGCATTGTAGTTCTTTTGATAGCCAAGAAGTAGACTCAATGAGGAAATGATAGGCCAAGGGGTAATGGCTTTAAACTGAAAGAGGGTAGATGTAGATTAGATGTAAGGAAGAAGTTCTTCCCGGTGAGGGTGGTGAGGCACTGGAACAGGTTGCCCAGAGAAGTTGTGGATGCCCCATCCCTGGCAGTGTTCAAGGCCAGGTCAGATGGGGCTTTGAGCAGCCTGGTCTAGCGGAAGGCATCCCTGCCCATGGCAGGGGGGGGGGAACGAGATGATCTTTAAGGTCCCTTCCAGCCCAAACCATTCTAGGAGTCTATGATAGATGCTTTTAAGCAGGATGTGTCTCATACTGGTGTAATGCAAATACTTCCAGGATGAGGCCCAGCCCTCACTGAGATAGAGGACAATGTGCTTCTTGAGAATTTTTGGAAAAGAATTTAAACACAAGAATAGGGAAGGTTCAGTGAATGCACCATTTTCGAACCCTTGGGGTACACAGAGTCAAAAACCATGTAAACTACAAAACAGATACTCCTGACCACAAGAATCTGTAGTATAAGTGGCGTAACCAAGCAAAATAAATCACCTCTACCAAAAAAAGGCAATTTATACCATATTTTTAATGTAGTTTCTAAACTGAAGAATGTTTTTCTACTACTCTCCCTGTGAAAGTGTACTTTCCAGAAGTCACCAAGCTTTTAAGAAGCCCTAAAATAGTTGTATGTCCTGAGGTGAAGACGACTGCAATACTATTCCATGTGAAAACACAGTAACAGCAGAGCAGTCTGAAGGAACAGCGCTGCACATCTTTAGCATCTAATGGCTGCAATCAACATTCATTGCTGTCGGTGGGTTTTCATTTCTATCAACTCACTGATCAATGAATGCAAACTGCGGACCAGCTAGCTAAGAGACTGTGCAGTCATACATCTCGGGGCATCTTTCCAGCAGAAAAGTGACTTTTTGCTGAAGAAACACTGTATTAAAGTTCCGCCTCCCAATAACTGTGTAGGGCAGGTCTATAGCTCTGCCATTATCTCACCAAAGTAGTTCAGGACATGTCATCCAGCTCCTTCATGGGTGCTCTTTGCCACCTGACAGCCACTGTGAAGATTAACATCTTACACAGTAGTAAATTCCAGATAAAATAAGTATTCCTTGTAGAAAAGCAGACATTGTATCAGGGCACAAACACAGCTTTTTTTGAGGCATACTAACTGTATGAAGCGTGCCACCTATCTTGTTCTGTGAGAACAAGCTCCTCTTCGATTCAATACTTTAAGAGCTTCTGCAGCAGTGCAAGAAAGATCCTGCCCTCCAGCCCCCCAGACACTCGTGCATTGGACCCTCACAAGTCTATGAAGTCTATTTGTCTGCTGAGGCAGTAGTGTTCTTCTAAACAGAGGAAAATCACAATCCATCCTCAGTGTAGATGGAGTTAGTCCTCCCTGTCATTTATCAGCTTCAAGAGAAGGTGCTTCCACATTGAATACTTCATAAAGAATACAAAAAGCCTTCTGTTTTCAACACGGAAACCTGATCAACAACTGTCAGGTGCATTTCTGTACAAGTCTATACTGCTTACTGAAGCACATTAAAAATAGTATCTTGTATTAGGTATATTTTTGCTGTGAAGTGCTTTTTTAAAGAAAGTTTTACTTGTGCAAACTCAGTAACTTCAAATTTTTCTCATTATACTACAAATTTGAACATTATGTGTAATCTCCACCACAGCTTTACAGCACAAATGAAGGTTTAACTTGAATTCTTTAGTTTGGAGCATTGATATCATTTGTGCTGTAAAGCTGTGGTGTTGGCTCCCATTGACTTTTTTTGACACCTTTACTCTTCCTAACCCTGAAAACCAGCCTCTAGCCACATAGCAAAAGCGATCTGTGAAGACAACACACCAGAAAGGTTTCTCCACGCCTACAAACCAAACTCCTGTCAGAGGTTATACTCCACAAGCAGCTCTAGCCAGGTGATCTCCATCCCAGTATTTTCAACTGAAAGATGACAGTGAGCTGCTACTATAGCAGCTCTTCTTCCTGAAGTTAAAGCCAAGACAGGTCCATCTGTATCAGGAAAATACCAGAAAAAAAAACACAAAAAGAAAATGTACTTCTATATTGACAGATATTATCAGCTTGTTAGTCCTAGCCACATTTCACTGTTCATGTTTCAGCCACCCGCCAAATTTAATCTTTGTTTTACAGTACGTAAGCGATAGGAACAGAGCCACCTCCCTGGACAGCATCATCATAACCCTTCACAGCACTCTCAGCATAACACAGCAAAGCCATCCCATTACTACTGAACAAGAGCCTTCCTGGCCTGGGAAGGGGTCACGTTTCAGAGGACGATGGGTGAAAACAATAGCCTTTCTTCTATCCCTCTTCCCCCAGATTCCCAAAGTCTCTGTTGCCAAGCCACCTTATTCTCATGACAGATACTCCTGAAGGACTTTACATCATGCTGGACTCTGCAGTGTGATGTGGTCCTTCCCCTAGAAACCCTTCCCTGCCCCACTGCTCTCCTCCTCTCCTTCAGGGCTTGGGATCTCCCCGTGCTCTGGGCAGGTATCAGAGCTGCTTCATCAGCCAAAGAGGAGTTGCAGGGCAGAGCAGACCCAGGGTAGTTAGTCAGCAGAAGCAGGGAGCTTTGCAGTACAGTCAGGTCCAGGGAAGTTAGTTCCAGCCAGCTACACACACTGGAAGGCACTGAGCCCTACCATGCTACTGTTTTAAATATTGTTAAAAGATATTTCAATTTGTTTTCCTAGACACCTTAGAAGTTATTTGGATAACTTGCAGTGATCTTATTTAGCCCAGGTTAAATATGAGCACTAAAAGCATGATGTAACTCTTTAAGAAGTGCAGGGGGATTTTTAAAGGGGCAGAACAGTTGATCAACTAACTCAATGTTAATAAAAGTGACACCTAGCTATATAGTCCTTTGGTAAATCTCTACTTGCACCACCAGTAAAGTGTAAACCTAAGCTTTACCTGGTTATAGGAAATGAAACTTCCTCCTGAGACAAGCTATGGAACAACACTGGGTCCTATGAAGTGATCAGTGAGAGATGACGAAGGACTGAAGTTGCAGGGCTTTGGATTGAAAGGGATAGTAAGAACAGGAGGGGGCAAAGCAGAAAATTCTCAATGGTTTAAGATGCTGCTGCAGAGAGCATCCTTCATTGCTGTGGTGGTCAGGGCAAGCTTCAATTACAGCAGAAAAGATGCAGGTCAGAAAAGCTTTGTGCAGGAGGAAGGCTAGTGAGTGCTGGAGCTGCCTGCCTAGGGCAGGCAGGGACCCTCCTGCTCTGTGGGTGTCCAGGGAGGATCAGACACATACTGCCTTGAGACAAAGAACCACTGCCTCTTGAGCTGTCCTCCAGATATTTTTTTTTAATGATTTGCATGACACACCTGTGCCCAGGAATGCCACTCTCTCTGGACAGTGTGATGCAGCAGTTGCAGAGACTACCGTGCAGTAAAGGCAAGAGGCCCCTGCGATGCATACCACCGCTCTCCAAAACACCACGCTCAGCGAGGAGAGGGCAGGACGTGACCGAACAGGGAAAGCGGATGCTGTTTCACTCAGCAGCGGCATCAGTCGATTCACTGTGCAATAAAGGGTCCAAATGCTTTTCTTATGCCTTGTTGACTCCCCCAGTTGCTTACGGGATTACATTAAAGAAGCCTGTTCAGACATGCTGTGCTGATATCCCACAATAACTGTCTCCCTAAGCTTGCTGTACAGTTCAAGTCAGAACAACTTAATAATGACTTTTTAACTCCAATTAGGTGAATAGTCAAAATAAATCCCTCTTGGCTTGTTCTGCTAAAAGACTTAAACTTGTTGAATTTTATACAGGAACAGCTTTACTGAGTTCAGAGTTACAAGCTAAACGGACCAAACTCTTTGCAAAACTGGGGCTTTAGAAAAAAAAAAAATCTCCCCTCTCCCCCAGCCTGACAGTGAAGGGCTCTTTTCAGTCACTGCAGTCACCCATAGCAAGCACTTCCACTGAAACCCTTGGTACGCATGGTAGTTTGATATAGAGCATTGACTACAGTAACATAAAAGTGAACAGCCTGAAAGCATGCCCACCGAGTTGTTTAAACATTATGAAAACTAGACAAATTACTCATTTTTGATGCAATTTGACATTTTGCCTTTGAAATTTCCAATTTTTCAGCCTGTTTGGAAGACTCATTCAAAAGTGAGAGTGCACAGTTTGGATTTTTTCCAGTGGCATCTTACATGATGTATAAGAAAGCACTTGTGTATTATTTTAAAGACATTTCAGCCTACTGGTTTTCCCCACATATACCTCTATGAAAATACAAAAGAAAATACAAAATACCAAAGTCCTGACAAAGGTGTCCACCTTTACTGCAAGGAAATGTGAAAATAATTCACTACAATTACTCCGAATAAGACATTTCAGACAAACAGGAAAAACTACAGTAAAGGGGCCACCCCTCCTGTTTGCTAATGCGTGACAAGCAAAAGGCTTAAGCAGATACTCCAAGATCTCAAATGCTCTGGATGCACAAATAAGCCTAAGAATTCAGTTTTCTACTGTGTTGTAAAAATCCTCAAGTTTTTTGCTTTAATCATGTTTGGTAATGAGACAGCAAGGGAAAAAACTTACTAGGGGAAGACAGGTTAGCAGACATGTTCAGAATTTTTCAAAATCCATGCTTGGGAAGTTTTAGATATTTCTGGCACCAACTGTTCGCTCCCTACCAGAGATCGCCACCCCACAGAACCGCCTGCCCCGGACATGAGCTAAGGCGAACATGTCAAGATGATGCTGAGCACTGGCACGTTCAGTGCTGCCACTGCTACGGAAGTTGGACAGCTGGGGCTGGAGAGGTCTCGGAACTGCCCCAGCAGGAATTGCCAGGGCTCATCTATCAACACCCGGCGGCTCTGGCAGCCAGCGACAGCTAAGCTTGCTGCAGCACTTTAAGGACATTGCCACCCAGCTGTCTGCCCGGCCCTTCGACCCGCTGGCAGGACCCTGGCAGCCCACCAGCGTGCCCACACCCCAGCTGCTGCAGCTCAGCCTGCCCACCAGCACTGAAGGGGTGGTTGATCAAAAGACAGGAAGACATCAAAAGAACTCAAGGAGCTCAGTTTATTCGGTTTATCAAAAGTTTATATAAATATCTTCATAGGGAACAGAAGTTTGACAAGCATTTTTCAGTTTAGCAAAAGATAACAGACATGAAAGCTGTAGCTAGACAAATTCAGACTAGCAATAATATACAATTATTTAAGGGAAAAAGAGGGGGTCATTCAGCTCATGTTGGACAGCCTTGGTTTTAGGATTTGGCAGATACATTCTGATGTGAGAATACTGTGGAAAATTTAGTTTTATTTTAGTACCTTTTAATGCACGAGAGGCCTGAATGCAGTAAATCTGAGCTGCGTTAGGCTACGAAGGTTCAGAGTATTAGCTAATATATCTTCATAAACTATACGTGTGTCTAAACAGCAACTTAAGTTATTCTACATATGCATGTGAAATTATCTGTTTCCACATGAAAGTGATCAACTACATGAAAACCTAGCTAGATGCCTACAAAAGAGTGCTTTATTAATCAACAGGCAAATAACTGCACAGGTGTTTACAACTCAGAGCCTACTGTACATTCATTCCACATGACTGTTCTCATTATAAAGGAAGGAACCATATATTCCTATTGCAGAGGAACCACAGTTCTCCAAAGCTTCAAAGTTCTCCAATAAAAGTAAGTGCAAGTCCATCAGCTCAATGACATATGTGGAAAGGACAGTGTCCTGACTCTGGAAGGCTTTGAGCAGTTCTGAACATCCAAGTATTATTTTTAAAATGAGCTGTCAGTTAATAGTCTGCCACATTTGAAAACTCCAGAGAGTTTCCAAGAAAGACACAAAAAGTTGCTTTAAATGAAAAATTTGCACAGAGCTCATCCCTCTATTATGAACACAATTGTTTTGAATTTATGCCTGTAAATTCCCCAAGTCTGACAAGGACTTGTTGCCATCTAGTGGATTATAGTCGACAAAATGTATTTGGTCTTTCAACCCAGCACATACCACTAGATGGAGTATTAAGAAAGAAATCTTAATTCATATTATTGTAAGTGTCCAGCAGCTCAGATTTTTGGTCTCAAAGTTACAGGCCCAGAATTACAGTGAAATTGCAGAAGATTTCACCAACTGCTTTCAGTTTCATGAGAAATTTCAGGCTATAAATTTCCAAGTATAATACTGAAACACTTTAGATACTTTTATATCAACATAATTTACCAGCACCTCAGGTGTTTATATCACTAACATAGGCATCTACTTTACAGCTTTCACTGATACATCTTTTGCGGCAAAAGATCTTACACAACCTACATTCTGCTGGTGTAAATAGTGATGTACAGACCTGGTCTATGCTGCTTTTGTGAGAAAGATCTGGTCAACAATTGATAAGGGAATCCCCACCTCCATGAGTACGCATTAGCTCTACAACGTCTCAAAGTCTCTACCGTGAAGTATGAATTCATATCTTTGGATTGTGTCAGAATGAGAAATTCCACCTTATCACGTGTGGCAAGAAAAAGGGGTACTTACTGCTCATGGAGTTCATAGGAAGGACAGGAGAAGAAGAACTCATCTGCTCCACATCTGTAGCTAATGGGAAAGTGAAAATGAGAAAGTTGTGATGTGCATGTTACCAAGAAGTCTTTAATTTTGAAAACTTTCATTTACATTTAAAATTGAATATGCATTTCTTTGATGACCTGAGGAAGCTGCTTTGAGAAGCAGTTAATTTTTAACAGTCTCATCCTTCCCTCTTTTAAGATGCTTCTATCTCATACATGTTATCTGCAGATCTACTTTTCTGATCTGTCATATTGGTAATTTGTAACTTGTGATGTTTTGAGAATATCAATTCAGAACAATTTCCAGCACAAAGAAATTCTGAATTATATCAGCTTTAAACTGTATATAATATCAACTTGTAAGCAGAGCATTACTGTGGAATGAAAGGACATGATGATCTCCCATCTGTTTCCAGTGCACCTTCAAAAGATTCCTGATAGGAAGAGAGATCCCCTTCCAAATGCCAGCATTTTGCATGCCTTTGATCTGAAGCAGTGTCAAAAACAAGCATCTTTAAATACAAGGCACTCCAAAAGCCTTATTTTCTAACAGCTGAAAGAAGAAATGGAACCACCTTCCTGCATTTTGCCAATGAAAAAACCCCAAAGTCAGAATGGGATCTGAACCAAATGCCTGATGCCCTCTGCATTTTGGGAAGGGTCCACCTTTCCAGGACACAAACCAGGAAAGAACCATCTTCCAGTAACAGGGTCAGTTTTAACCTAAGATTAAGTAAAACAAAGATACATTCTTTGGGGCTTGATCTCTTTGTCAAAAAAACCACATTCACTCTTAGCACATCACCACAAACACCCAAGTCAAACAAATCAGTCTCCACCTCTATCATTTTGATGCTAGCAGATGCCACATAATTATATATTCTATAATTCTTGTTTAGCTTTAAGACCAATAAATGCATACTACAAGTTTACATTCCTAACCACAGAATACAGTCCCAGAAGCATAACTTCACCCCACAGCCAGGGTTTGCTGTCAGTCCAAATCCTGCATTTCATATTCTTACAATTCCCATTTATTCAGCAGCAGGCAGTTCCCCAAAGACCACTGTTTACACTGAAAAGTGCAAAGTTCTGCTCTAATTAGGCAAACCACAAACAAATGTAAACACTTTAGCAGACCATTTTTACAGAATGTGAAGAGCAGACATAGCACAAAGCTTATGTTAACTTAATCCTCCTGCCATGCTTTCCTGCCACACCTAGCAAGCACTTTGCTTAGGAGCCTACTCAGCGTTGCTACACAAAGCTAGCAGCTTTAGTTTAACATGCTGAATACCAGCCGCCCTCAAGAACAGCAACACACACAATGGCAGATTTATTCAGAAGTGCCCTGGGTTATTCCTGTCCTATTCTCCATTGAATTATCAACACATTTACTGCCTAGAAAATCTAAACATTAATTTATAATCTAACTTGGCTCTTCCTTGCAGCTCTGGCACCAATGTTCAGAAAGCTGCATGCGACATGCTAGACTGCAGCATTTCTGACAGTCACACTCTGGAGTACACTTCACAGGTCTCTGGTATGCTTAGAGAAAAAACTGATTTTGGATCTTCCTATTTTCCACCTTAATACTATAGTCTCCCTAATGTGGGAATTACTAGCCTTCTGAAAGAGCTAGCGGGTCATACACTATACACATTTTTATAAGTAAAAAAGATTCTTCATATGCAGTATAGCAATTTCAGATACCTGGAAAGAGTTTTGTACTTTTTCCCATTTAAAGCTACATATGCTTTCACATATAGCCAAAATAACCTGAAAAGTAAGTGCAGCCTTAAAGTTACTTTTATTCTTTTGAGAGTGGCAAGATTTAGCCGGTGTAAATATCAGTATTGAGCACAACTCAGCTTTCAGAAAGGTTGAAGTAACAGATTAGCAGATGGTCATTTAAAGGTTACCTGCTGCTCTCTGGCAAAAAGAGGTCAACTGCCCAACAAGCCAGCCAGATGGCAAGGAGCAGGCTCCGAGTGGTCAGCAGCAGTCAGTACTGCTTGAGAAGCCATTGTGTAAGGAACAGTCACTTACGGTAGTAAGCTACACCTGCAAACATCTGGAATAGTTTATCAAGTATCATTCAAAAAGCAACCACATAATGCATGTGCCTTCTGAAGAGAAATTTGAGTGGTAAGCATTTAGAGAGCCAGTGTAAATTTCTTAAGTCCCATAGGTTTAGATTGTTCACTGTAATGCCACCTTAAAGGCTGTAAACCACAAGTGTAACAGTATTTCCTAGCTATAGTTCGAAAGGATAATTTCAGTTCACACTTGAAATTAGACATTTTGATTACTATTTCTAATATGTTCACCAAAGCTAACACTGTGGTCACAGCTGTCTGGCTGTTCAAGTTTGAAGTTACTGGAATTGCCTCAATGTCCTGTCAAGTGCTGCTGTAAACCAAGCACTGCCATAGCTAGCAGCTGGCCGAGAGCCCACAGAACATGTGAACGTGGAACATGGCAAGCCTACAATATCAGAAGAGTAGTAACACCTCAACATTTCTGTTCTTGTGCTACTGGCAGATGGGTATTTATAACCTATTAATCTCAAAATCATTCTTCAAATTTTTTTTATGAAGTACATAAAAGCAGAAGTACTTATCCTACAACTTGCCTTGACTAGGTGGATTTTAAAATTTCTCTCATCCATGTTAAGTTAATATTAAAAAAATTCAAACAGCTCTTTATGAAACATGGCAATGCTGGTTTTGTTCTCTTATCCATAACCCCTCACTCCTCCTCCCAGCCCTTTTTATCTTCATAATTATATGCAACCCATTAAACTCCTAAAAACAATTCAGCTAAGAGAGAAGAGATATGGATTAACAACGAGCTAAGATTTTGGAAACTGGTTTGCTCTAAAAGATGAAAAGGACAAAAGTCTGCTCAGCTATG
This sequence comes from Haliaeetus leucocephalus, assembly GCF_000737465.1. NCBI lineage: Eukaryota > Metazoa > Chordata > Aves > Accipitriformes > Accipitridae > Haliaeetus > Haliaeetus leucocephalus. The sequence continues at coordinate 171,039 of NW_010972742.1, read as the reverse complement.
AAGAACAGCTGCTGCCAATACAACTATTTACCCTCTGACCTCTCCTCTGCCCAGTAAGTGAACAGTGCCAATTGTTTTCTTGTATTATATACTGTTTACAAGCCCTGAGTGGCATGAAAGGAATTAATAATTTAGCTCATGGAGCTGATGACCTTTATTGGGGTACCCCTATTTGCTGAGCAGAAATCAGAGCAAAAAGCTCCCTTGAAGCCACAGGGTTTCTTTAAGAGTTTTTCACTTTACAGCCTAATTGGCCACCATAACATAAATCAATTATTTCTCCTGTTTTAAGCAACAATGCTACCTATTCTCAACCACTCGATTTCTAACTTCCCTTGTATCAAGCCAGGCCTTGTTCTTTGACTTTTACAATTGTCTAGTGAACACGATGGCAAGGACAGCTTGGAGAACTTTGCAGTATTAAGAACATTTGGGAACACTACCAAAAAGAGGTTATGCTATTTTGAACTTCTCTTGACCTTTGACTGCCCTTGTCCCTGTTTATGCTAATTGAAGGGGTATATGGGCTACTCCTAGAAATGAACTTAGCCTGAACCTGTGACATAGCATTGGACTTTGAAGATATCGGTGCATGAGTTTTGGTACCCCCTCCCCAAAGGTCATCTTACAGGAAGAGTACAGTAGGTAAAACATGGTATCCTGAACAAATGCAGGGATACCCAAGATCAGAATAAACAGAACATGCTGATTCAGTGAGTTGCATCATCTTCCACTGACTTCTGACCAGCTGGTAGCCTGCTGAAGATCACACAGATGCATCTGTTTGGTAAAAATGCAGTGGTGCTTGTGGGGTTGCAAACAGAAGGGCATTTGCATAGTAAAATCTCAGTCAATTGGATAACATTTTAGTAAAGACTTTCTGAAATATGCATGCTAAAAATAAGAATTCTGACCTTGGAAAAATGCAGATGATGTAACATAGGATTATAACTTCTCCCTCCAAAAGCTGAGACTGAGGCGTCAGAACTTCCAGGTAAGAGATGGCAACAACATCCCTAAGACCTTTCAGTAGAATTATACTTCTATTATCATTGAATAATTCAGGTTGAAAGGCATCTCTGGAGCTCATCTAGTTGAATGCTGCACTGGAAGCAGACCTAGTTTAAAGGTTGGGTCAGCTTGGTCAGGGGTCTGCTCACTCAAGCTTTGAAAGTCTCCAATGATGGGGACTCCATGGCCTCTCTGGACACCTCTTCCAGTGCTGCATCACTTCCATTAAGTTTTTATCTCTCTCCCCAAAATGTCCAGTAGGAATTTCCTTTGTTGCAACTCATGACCATTGTATTGGCCTTTTGCCATGCACCTTTGAAGCACCTAGCTCCATTTTTTCCAATAGCCACTTTTAAAGAACTGGAAGACTGCCAGTTAATCCCGACTCAGCCTCCTCTTCAAGCTAAACAAATGCAATTCCCTCAGCTTGTCCACATTTGTCATGCTTTCCAGCCCCCAACCATCTCAGCAGCCCTCCAGTGGGCTTACTTCAGTCCAACCTGTCTTCTGCTAAGAGGCCCAGAACTGCACAGAGTATTCCAGATGTGACTCTGACATGTCCCACAGAGGGGAGCAAGTGCTTCCCTCAACCTCCTGGCTATCCACAAGCCAGCACACAATGAGCTGTCATGCCCACAAGCCCACCCTACTGACTCTGTCATGAAGTTCACCAGGACCCCCGGTCCTTTCTGCAGAGCTGCTCCCCAGCCTGTACTGTTGCATGGGGTTATTACATTCCAGATGCAGGACTTGACATTTGTCTCTGTTTAACTTTGAAGTTTCAATGAACCCTTTCCTTCAGGTTACTGAGGTCCTTCTGAACTGCAGCTGTGCCCTCCAAAGTATCAATCTGGTGTCATCTGCAAGTCTGATGAGTGTACTCCATCCCATCATCCAGATGGTTGATGAAATTGCTAAATAGTATTGTCCCCAGTATTGACTCCCAAGGACAACCACAGAATAACTGACCACCGATTACTATTTGAACTCTTACCCTTTGAACTAGACAGCACAGTTGGTTTTTCACCTACAGCCCAGTTTGGTTACAAGGATGCTATGGGAGACTGCATCAAAAACCTTGCTTAAGGTTAAGGTTAATGACAAAATTGCTCTCTTCTCATTCACAGATCCAGTTGTTTCATCACAGAAGGAATGAGGTTAGTCAGGGATGATCTTCCCTTGGTAAACCCATAGTGAATGTTCCCAATTACCTTCCTGTCCTTCAAGTGCCTGGAATCATCTTTAGGAGGATTTGCTCCACACTCTTCCCAGAGACTGAGATGAGGCTGACCAGCCTGCAGTTCCCCACATCAGCTACTAGTCAGCAGAGCTGAGTTAAAGATGATTCATTACCCCTTATCAGCTAAATTTTACTATACAGAAAGATTCCTCCCTTTTCCCCTACATTGGGTAGAGCTTCTTGGCTCACCTCAACACCAAAAACACATGCTGTTTGGAAAGAGGAGTGGGAAGTAAGGTCATCTCATGATAAATATTTTTAATTATTTTCATTAACATGGAAAACAATCACAGTTCCAGCTTACCAACATAACTGAAAGGAAACATTCACAGCAGTTTAACATTCTGTATACTCTAAGAGCTATACCTGCACTGTATTTCTCAATAAACACTACACAGACATTGTTATTTTAAATGCCTGTTTACATTCCAGTAAAATTCTGTCAGCATGGTATCTGATTTATTGATGCCATCAAAAGTCACAGGATTCCTGAAATGCCTCCTGAGACACAAAAATCAAAGCAGAAAGGAGATGCGTGTTGCTGTGGTATCAGCTTTACCACATACGTTATGGGCTAGATATCCAGAAGCCGCCTGTGTTTTCTGAAACAGAGCCCAGTGCCCTCCTTGAAAGCTGACCACTACTGCTTCACCAGGAGATTTAGCAGGCTCTTCTGTAAAATGGGATGGTGCAGATGGAAGTGCTCTCAGAGCCACCGCTTGGTAACAGCAAGGTTCATTAGGGCTGCTCTCAGCCAACTCATTCCTCTAAAGGGGGTTCATATAAATTTTGCATCTTATTTTAGACTTTTAGGCTGACGTTCAGTCACCTAGTGCAAGCCATCAGAAGAGCTCCACAAGATACACTGGGTATTCATTCAGAGATGAATGAAACTATGATAACCAAACCTAAAAACATATCTTACTAGAACACCTAGTTTCTTTGCCTGTAAATTGAGATTCATGTTAATCTTTCTCCACAGATGAATACTGAAATGTTTTACAATCTTTTGGTGACATTTCCTTCCACTTTCAAAGCATTTTATTCAGAACCAAAATTACATGTTCTGAAATACTAAACAATTCCTGAAGAAGCCAGGCACTTAAGCACTGAGGCAGATCATCAGTACTGCAGTATATGTTCACATTCAATTATCCCAGACAAATGAGGATTTCGGAATACAGTATTTCCTTTACTCACAAGGCTCATCTGTTTTTAAAAGGCACTCTATCCTGCCTTGAGGACAAAAAAGCCTACAAAATCAAGTAATAACCAACAGTAAAAATTACATTCAGCTGAACTTGTATTTTTAATTTGAATTCATAGTTTCCGTTTGCAGTCTGAATATTTATATTGGGTCTTCTCTTTAGGAACTTCTTACTATCCAAGATATTCTCTCTGCAGCTGTAATTCAACAGTATAATTACTCTCAATCTTTTTGATAAGCTGAATAAGCCAAGACTATCAGGCTGCCTCCATCTTTTGGGGCAATTCTGAGTATTTTAAGATATCAGCATCAGAGTTTTATGCAGCATTACAGTATCAGCATTCCACTGCAGCACCATCAGTATTAGGCAGTAAACCTAATAGACCTACTTCCAATTTCCAAAGGACCACTTAGTGCTTTTTGCTGCTGCATTGCAACAACAGGCACTTACGCAAAGACTTCTATCTGTTTCACAGCCAATGTTTCCCAGCATGCAATGCCCCATTCCACAGGCATGCTTTGTCCCTAGACATGAAACTTTGCATCTTCTATACCTGGAGTACATTTTGGTTGAATAGGATATTGCCTACCAGGCAGCCCAGACTACTCCAATATTGAAAAATTGCATAATCATTCTGTAAGTCTGTGGAAATTCTTTATTTACTTTTCGATCACTGATAGTGTTGGCCAACACAAGGCATACTACTATAGCAAAATCCTCCTATTGAGTCCACTAGAATTACCTACATTAAAAATAGAATTAACCGATACTGTACAAGAATAGAGATGCCACTAATACTTTTTAAGAGTTAACATCAACCCAGATAAATATTAATCTACTGATAAATAATAGCACATTATGACATACAGAATATGCCAGAAATCATGTTGAAAATTAGCCCGTGTTCCCAGAGGTGAGTGGTTCTAGACGCCAACCAGTGCGTCAGGCTAGAAACACTACTGTAAATGGACCTTTTCACCACAAAGCAGGTAACATGCCCTTTTAATTCCGCAGCTAGTGCATGAATGGCACTGACAAACTGGGATCCTGGAGAAGCACTGACATGTGATAAGTCTGAAAACAGCTTTTTTCCACTAACTTCAAGGTTAATTAATTTAACAGCATTTATCTTCAAATTTTAATTAGTGGAGATAATATTACAGCTTCTAACTCTAATGGATTTCAGCTGCACACTGCCAATGCCTAGTAGGACTTGGCTTGCTACACTAGCCTGGAGATGGAAAGACTAACTAGTACTTACTAGTGGATGAATCGTGCTCTGTGGGAAGATCTCGACAGAATCCTAAAATGTGAAAAATAGGTGTAAGCACTACACATTGAAACAAGTTTCCTCAGTGTTACCACACGTACACAGAAAGACTGAATCATCCAAATCAACCACTGAATGTATAATCAACATTAAAACAGCATTAGAAGGAAAAAGCTTTACACAACTGCCTGGGTACAGTACATTCCTATAATGCTCAATTATGAAGTGAGATGGGTGGGTTGCAGCAAATATGCTCACTATCATAAAAAAGCTACTGTTGGCATTCTGTATTTAAACCTACAAGTCTTATGGTTCAGCACAGAGTGACATCTCTTAGAAATATGATATATTTTGTATTGTATAAATCAATCACCAGAGCTGTAGCTCTCACTGCACATCACATGAGGACCAAATCAATGAATGAGCTTAACATTTAATTTGTCAGTGTGAGTATAGCTGTAGTTGTCGCTCTGTCATTTTTGCAAGGTCTTAATTTCCTACAGGCTACCTGAAAGTGTACTGTGGCTCATGCTGACGACTGCAATAAATGACCTGTCCTTCAGAGGCAGAGGGATCAACCCAGAGTTTCCCATGCCTGTGGGATACCCAGTGTCCAGGGCAGGCACTTCCAGGCTGGGGCTGATGCTGCAGCAAGAGCCAGCACTCTGCTTTGTGGCAGATACAAGACAGCACTGTGCACCACAGCTCATCTGAGCTCTGCTCAGACCAGCACACACCCTAAACCTCCTCCTGAAAACAGATACAAAAATGGCTGATATGCTGCAACTTTACAGTTACCTGGACCCAGAGAGCAGTCACAGCTTGCCACGACTGTAACGCCTGCTAAGGAATCCAAGAGGTTTATACCCTGCTAAAAATGTTTTCCTTCCATTATTGATTCAAGTGTCTTGCTCACGAAATTCAGTGATCTACAGCCTTCCAGTCTCATTGAGTACTTCCCTTTCAGCCCTACCAACACCAGTGTCTTGGGTTTTGTTGGAGTGAAAAGCTTACACTAAGCATTTGGCCTCCCAGGGATGGGGATTACATACAGGCAAGAATCAAGGGAAATTTGATTCTCTCTCCCCACCTACCTCTCTGCCTACTGTCTACCATGTTTGCAAACCGTATTAGCTCCTGCTGCTTGCAATTTCAGAAACACTTCCCTTTCTCTTTGGGGCTTATTCCAGCCACATCTGTCTACTGCTATAATCTCATTTTGCAGGCTACCACATCTCTTCTTAGCTTTTAATTGTGGTAACACACATCTAAGCACCTTAAAAAGCACATCAGAGACTGACAGCTAGACAATATTCTTCATGATAGAAGCATCATTCCTAACATTTGGATATTTGTGGATATTTTTCTCCACTTGTACTAGAAAATTACCCTAAATACAGGAAAAATGCCTGCATTTTTGAAGGAAGCTCCCATTCATCTCAACGGGAAAATAATTTTGGAATTTACTACATACTGTTGCTCTGAAGAGCAATCTGAAATTTTAATTCTAGTTTAATCTAACCTTATAAAAATAATACAGGAGCTTATGTTTTGGTGGTTTCCATGAAAAGGCAGTGTACAATTTTGCTTTTTTAATTCCAGGTTTTAAGACATATGATTACAAGCTTCATAATTCTAAAATAATTGTTACATACATTGCTAAGGGAAACCTATCTATATTCTTCCTTTCAAAACAGAGTAATCTACTAGGTAAGCAAACAAAAATGTTTAAAGATCAGCATTTTGTACTTTTTTTTTCAAAACCAGGGTAAACATTCAGTAGCTGTGATTTACCATTCAATTTTTTTATGCAGCAGCAAAAATACAGCTTAAAGGAATTAGCTCATCAGTAAATCATCTCCCACTGTACTGACAGCTGGAGATGTAAAGTGTATCAGTATCTCCTCTTCTGTACATGCATACAACTTGCTCACCATCCACTTCAGGAAAGTAAGACCCTGCTTGCGAGCAGGCTGCCATCCCCTGGGTGCAGCCTCTGCCCATCCCTCCCTGGACAGTCTGCACTGGCACTCTTCAGCCATCTCCCCCAACACCCAAAGCCCCCCAAAAGCCAGCACACCCATGGCAGCAACCCTTCAGCTGCTACCCAAGAGCAAGCAGGATCATGCACTCACAAGAGATCACAGCCAGGCCCAAAGCTGGAACAAACACACTTCATCAGTGAGCCACTTAAAAACAAATCATCACTGAAGCTGAGGAGCTACTGCTTGTGATAAGGGGCTTGCACTCTCTCCTGAAAGCCTCAACGTGCTAAAGCACAAAACAAGCACTACAGAAAGCCAGTGATTTCAATGGGCAGCAAATCAAATTAAAAGAAGTCAGGCAACATTTCATTTGAGGGGCAATTCAGGCTGATGCTAGTCTTGTGTGTGGATGAGGAAGGAGACTCAGTACTTCATTGTATCTGCCGAGGATCCACGTGAGCCTTCCAGCTACCTGACCTATAGCATGCTCATCTGCAAAGCTTCTCAGCACAGGGAGAGGACACTTCAGCTGGTTAGAGTCACAACAAATATTAACATGCTTTAAAGTTGTAGCTTAATTTTTAATCCCTATGATAAGAACCATCAAGGGCTTGTATGCCTGTTGCTCTGCAACATCTGGTGGATGTTGCAGCATCCATACAACACAGCAATCCTTGGGAAGGCATCACTCAGTGCTACCATTAGGACTGCTCCCTCTCTACAAGGCCATTCTTTGAGGCTTCAGACCAGCCAGCCAAGGCAGGACAAGACACAGGCATGGCAATTAGCCACTATACATACATCCTTAAGAATATATAGTCATACTTTCTTTCTTGGCAGTATTCTCAGCTTTAAACAAGGAACAGAACAAGTCACTGCAGACAACTGGCATAGTTTCAGTTCGGACATCTCCACTGAATTAATAAAAAAGTAAAAAATTCCCTGAAACAAAGCAGCAGATAAGCAGTCAGCAGCTCTGCCAGCTTCCAGCAGTGATTTAGCCTCCCTCACTTACTCTGCTCCTGCAGTGCTTGCCAAGCTTCTGCTGCGAGGTGGACGACTCCTGCGCTCCCTTTGCGAGGCTCTGCAGGGCAGCAGTCCACCACAGCCCACATTTGTTCTGATATTACTTCTCTGACAACTGTCTCAACAACACTTGACATCTTCATACTTACGAACCAGAGACTCTTGAGTTCTCACCTCATATGTTAATTAGAAATTAATCACTCAAAAGCAGAATAAGAAACACTCCCACCTGGGCACTCCCTGCTGTTCATCACTGTCACTTTTCACAGATGGCCATGTTCTGCTTGGCCAGCAGTGTGGGGTAAGGCTTGTCATTTGAGCATAAGCCTACTGCACCCCCACCCCAACCACAGACCATGCCCAAGCTTGAAAACATCTTACTCCACTAAAGAAAAAAATAATCCCAGTGTGACCTGACCTTTAGTGGACTGAATAAGATGAGAATGGCTCTAGCACTGCCCTGGTGCTCTGGAGAGGGCCAAGCTGCACAAGACAAGCCTGGGAATACCTACAGCAAGAGCTTCCAGCACACTCAGGTCAGCTCCACTCCAGATGTCACTTAAGTTTAGTTCACGCAAACCCACCAATTTTAAGCTATGGATATTCAAGTGGATACAAACCTCCTAGATACAGAAGAAAGATAGGTGTGTATATATATATGTTATGGCTTACCCCTAGCAGTTTATCATTTTATGAGCTATAGGATGTTATCCTCCTTGCTGACGAATAAGACAACTTTTATATGAAAAAGTTTCAAAATTCCTAATAATCAAGGCTCTACCCAAAAAGCAATAGCTCAAAAAGAGTCTAAGAGAGGATTTCAACACCATTTTAGACCAGACTAGTGCTGAACTAAGAAAAAAACCTCAAAGATACCACCAGCTCCATAAGAAAGCTACAGAGCTGGAATAGTACCCTTTCAGAGCAACAGCCCACAGTAACGATACTCTTGACAGCAGAGCTGAAGCTGTTTAAATTCGTACACTTACAGAACAAGTAACTCTGTACCTTCACTGACTATGAAAAAAGGGAATTTGTCTCTAAAAACACATATTAATAAGAAATCCAGCTAGATATTTAAGTAGGGCAAGCCATTACAGTAAGTCTCTAAAAGACAAAAATTAAATTTCCAAGCAGTTAGGTGTGAGCATGCAGTTTTATTCTCTGGTTATTTCTACATATAGCCCATTTTACTTTTTTTTTTTAAATAGATGTACTTGCAACAATTCCACATGGCCATTTTGTGCCTCAACTTCATTCTCATTATTTCTGATCTTCAGTGTTCATCCAAGGCTGCCATGAAACATTTTACCAAGCAGCACAGTACACTGTTGTACCTAACCTCTTTTGCAACAGAGAAAAGCCATAAACGTACTTCAAGACAGCTTTAGATTCAAGGTCACTTCAAAGCTTTTAATTACTAACTGGGATTTTGTCCTCAGCATTTAAAAGCAGCTGGCAATCTTATTCATTATCAACTGCTATGCACATGCATTGCAGACAAACCATTTTTAACACTTGAGGCAACCGTAGCAGGGCTTGCTGGCTCACCTCTGGCACCTGCCAGCTACATCCACAGGCTCTGAGGCTTGCTATGCCCAATAAACCACCCCAGAGTGTCATTTAAAGATGCATATTAAACACCAGGGTTTGACAAACTTAAGAAAAAAGCAGTCAAGAGTGTTTCTGATGCAGTGTTTCTCAAGTTTTAAGGGTTAGAAATGCTCCTTCTCAGCTAATACAGGATGCACTGGAACATTTGCCATTATTCCTAAGGTGTTTTACAGAAGGCAGCTCTATGCCAGGAAAATGCACTTAATGTTAGACAAGTCACTGAAGTCCTGACTCATCTTTTCCATGAAGACAGCACAGAGGAGGCTGGCCGTTCCCCCCAGCCCCACGGGCAGTGCCTGTTGAGGTAGACTGCCTGCAGTTAGAGCCAGGCTGGGGCTCCCCCTCGGCCGTCCCCAGACACTGGGGACCCCAAAAGCCTCTGCGCCGAGGAGCAGCCGCCACCAGCCCGGCTGGGAGAGCCAGAGGCGAAGCCCCACGTGGGAGCGGGTGCACAAAAGGCTCTTGCCACGGAGGCTTTTGGCCTCCCACCACCAGGGAAAAACTGACACTGAGTATATTTGTGAAGGAGTAAAGTGCTGGACTTTTTAAAGCTACTACATTTGTTTCAAGTTTCTGCAGCTACTGAAATAGAAAAGGAAAACAGACATAGCACCCAAACCACGCAGCCAAATCTGTGTCACCCCCCCCCACTACACACCCATTAAAGCGGAGAGCAGCACCAGAACCAGCACCCAGAACACCTCTGTGAGCCAGCCGCCAGCCCAGGGTCAGCGCTGCCTCTGCAATTACCCACGGCTGCCCGAGCCACGCTTGGATCGGGCATCCGCAGAGCAACACTAAGCCAGAGCTCATTAGGGCCATTAGCTCAATGCCTCATATTTCCTATGAGGCATGCAAGAAATGTTTTCCTGGTGAAGGAATTCTAGCAATCTACTTGTCAATTATTTTGCCGTAAATATTATGGCAGTTCTTATGTAACAGCTATAGCAGAGGTTTCCATAGAAAGAACAAAGTTATAAACAACTCTCCTTCCAATTTATAGCATCTTACGAGAAAATAAGAACTCAAATAACCCCTATCCACTTGCTACAATAAAATATCCTACAGGTGTTGACAACTACTGTTTACTTATTACTGGGCAACCTGTATTTCTATATATGGGGTTTTTTTTAACGTAAGTTAAAGATGGAAAAATAGGACAAGCATCCAAAGGTACATTTCTTCCCCAGTACCAGTTTGCAATACAAGCTATTTCAAATTTAAGTTGTTTCATGAAGAAAGTGCAAAATTTTAAAATTCTGATCCCCTAGATAAAAACATCATGCTCCTGTACTTGCTGCTTACAGAACACAGATGTTTGGCAACAGGAGACAAAACCTTCACCTATCAGCTACAGAAGGGTAAAGGAAAAAAACTCAAAAACATAGCTCAACATCACTAGAAACAAAATCTTTAGTTCAAGCTTAAGTCGCCTATACAACATTAAACTGTTTTATTCAGATTGTCTTTTACAAAAGACAGAGTCCTTTATACCAAGAGTGTAAGTTACTACTTGTGAATGAGCATGGACACAACACTTTTTTACTCTGTCAACATGAAGGAACATTTTTGGTAGGGCCAGCAATCCCTGTTTCCCACATTGTGTGATTGATTACGCTCTACCCCTTAGAAGAGTTGATTGGTTTCCTGGTGCCACGAAAATGATTGATGAATATTTCAAGCCATGGGCCTCTCTTCCTGCTGGGTGTCCTTTTCACATGTCTCCGATGGGCCTGGGGATTTTTTTTCAAGACTAGGAAGTGTCATTTTTATGGATATCATCCTGTGATAGGGACAGTTCACTGAGCAGAGGCCTTATGTAAATCAAAGTGAAATACTAAAGGTCAGCTCAAGTGTTAAGGTGACAGACCCATACAGCATGTATCAGGTAAGCAGGAAAATAGAAGTGGGCAAAGAAAAGCTTCACAAAGTCAGCAAGCAAAGCAGGAGGCACCGAGTAACTACACTGTTAGCTTGCTACTGCGAACTGGTAGCAGCAAGCTATTACACAACACCAGCAGTGAACGAACGCACGTTTCCTCAGTTTTCTTCCATTTTGTAAAACACTGCAACGGGGCCATCAGAGACCCATTGTGGTGGGAGCTTGGGTTTCTTCTCTTTTTAGACACATACAGACTTTCAAGAAAAAACAAACTTTAAAGCTCAGAAGAGCATTCTGGCTGGCAAGCACTACCTAAGAATTTCTGGTGAGACAGCAATGATGAGGCTAGGCTATGAATTTCCAGTTTGCATGCTGGATCGGTGTCATCAACATAATAAAACCACCACAGAGTTGTATGAATCTTCAAAGCGATCTCCAAGTATCTTACAGTTAGCATAGACTTTTCATTTATTAATTACATTCTCTTATTTTAAAATACCAGTTAGTTTTTATGGGTGTTCAAGAAAGTTGATTTATCTGACACCACAAAAAAGTTACCCAAATCAGTGTTTCTTCACAACACTGCAAGCTGCAGGAGAGGATCACAAAACCACAGAGCTCTACCACGGCTGCTATAATTTCAACTAGTTCATACAATACTACAAGGAAAAGCTCTTCCTGCTGCCAGTTCTAGCTTTGCTGCTGCATAGAAAGGACTCAAGTCTTCATGACCATTATACAGGTGCTATAGGCAAATATGCTGGTGTGCTGACAAACTGGTATGGAACTGCAGTGGCAAAGTATAGCTCAGCTGTACCACTCAGAGAAAGCACCCTTCCCAGTCCCTGCCAAAGAATACCACCTTGAGAGAGCCTGCTTGGAAGAAGCTAGATGCTTCTGTGGCAGTGTTCACTATTAATCTACCCCCCAAAAAAACCTTTGGTGTATATAAGCACCCAGAAACACTCTCAACAATTCTGGGATACTCCCATGAGTAAGGTATAGTCATACACCGAGATCAAAACCAAGTTCTTTTACTACCCAGATGGCTCAGCCCATGAGGGCTGAGCAAAGCAACCCCAGCCCCTGCTGAATTGACACCCAGACCTAACTCTGGAAAAAGCCTACCTTAAAAAATCAAGCCCTGAGCTTACATTCTGCTGCAAAGTAAGCCGAGATCTCAGCTGGCTTGTCACCCACCTTAAACCAAAGCCCCTGTAACCAAGAATGCCTATTACACTAAGTTATTTGCAGGTAAGAATAATCACTGCTTGTGATCCACAAAAAGGGCATTTATTTACAGCTATTGATAGAACAGGCACAGGATATAGAGTCTCCTGGCAAAAGCATACACAAGACATCTAAAGTAACATTATACTTTGGAATAATTCTTTGTTAAGTATTGCCAAACAACATAAAAAAAAGTCAATTGCAGATGTGAGACTGAATGAAGAGATTTTTGGAGGACGAGTTGGTGTTTGGCAGAACTTTCAGAGACCAGAAGTTCTCTTCAAATTTTTTTACTACAACCGCGACAGCCATCATTTAATCACTTGGCCATAGGATCTGAGGGCTCCAAAACAATTCCCACAGATAAACCTTGTGCTTCTCAGTAGTGCCAGAGTCAGCATCAAGTAAGTAGAATAAACCCTAACATTTATAGGAGCACCACACTCATTTACAGTTTCAGAAAGAGCAGACCTGTTAACTGGTTTAATTATCAGTATAGAGAATTCACCACGCTGACCTGAGCACAACATAGACTTCTAGAAATATGTACCACCACTGCAATTCATGTCTCCTGCTGGAATAGTTGATGGAGTTTTATATGACAAGAGAATTTTGAGATTTAGTCCCAAAGGCTTCACAATTTCCATGTACTTCCATGAAAAATATTCAAGGTTTCCATCAAGTTTCAGCTGAGAGAGATTTCCAGACAAGGCATCACAGCAGTTTGTAGTCAGCCTGGCATTAGAGCCTTGGCAAATTTTTATCAGTGGTTTTTTTCCTGATGCATTCACAAAGGTAAAAAGGGCTTAAAAAAAAATTAATCCTTCACACTGACCAGATATTTCTCTAAGTTTAAATTTCACCACCTATACAAGCCTATAACTGGGATGATTAGGCAACGTGAGGTAGACATGTAACTTATGTTCTCTGAAGGACGCAGGGTCCACCCTTTGTAAATGAAGCCTCCTTATCAACGAGCTGGAGTAGAATTCAGATACTCCAGACATATACTGCTTTCAAGATAAGTTACTGGTAATCATTTACCAATAAAGAACTTCACTAAAGCTAGCCTATTGGTGGTGTACTTCCTCTTTCTACAAAACCTGTACAGAATCATTTTTATCAACATATAAAATCTGGAAGTCTTCTAATTACCTAATTAGAACTATAGTAATTAAGACTAAAGCTAAACCTCGAAGGGTCCTCTTGTCCCCCAACTTCCCTTTCTCAATTAACTCTGCAAAGTGATAACCACTCTGGCTTAAAGGCTAAAAAAAGGAAAGGATCAAAAGGCTAGTTTAATACAGCTGGAGGGAAAGAATGCATTTCAGCTCACCAGCAACCATCTGATGAAACCCTGGGCCAATTCTTTATGTAAATGACTTAATTAGAATTACCAGATTACACTGCTGAAGGCTTTATTTAAATAGGCAGTTTATCAAGAGGAGAAACTGTGCTCTCATTCTTAGAGAATGCTAGTGTAAATGCATTTGTTCAAAGCTACCACCATGTAAGAGTTGAACAATAATTTAATAAACTACTTGCACATTCATCCCCCCCCCCCCCACCCCCCCCCCCCCCCCCCCCCAAAAAAAAAAAACAAAACACAAATGACTTGCCAGAGACAGGACAGAAAGATGTCTATGCTTCCCAACAATCAAGAAACAGTCTCCTAGATAGAAAAGTTTCCCCATTGTGCGTAATAACAGTATCTTTATACTGTTTAATAGCAAAGCGGAGAAAAAAATCCTGTTGTTTGTGTCACGACACACTGCATCTGCTGAACATACATTGCTAGTCCTGTTTTTTGTACAAAAAGGCATGCATAAACCCATTTTCCTGATTAATGATCTACAGAAGCCATCAATACCAAATTCCAGCTTTACACTGAGAGGTATTTTTCCATCTTACCATCAAATCAAACCAAAAAAAGGAATTTCTTCCTAAATTACAAGTCTTATTTCCCATCATACACCCAAGCTGAGAATTCTATTATTTATTATTGTCTATTATTATTTTAAAAAGCGAAAGCCATCCACATTCAGCAAGGCAACACCGAGTTGAAATAATGCTGTAGCTTCTTGTTTATTCAGAGACATTTGACTTTAGCAGCATTGCTATTTGACAACTCAATTTGTTTTTCTTCCTAAATCTTCAAAGAAATGTTTATAGCAAGTAAACTAAGACCTAACTATATCAATGAAATAGTCTTTGTTAAGCAAAGGCTTATCTCATCAGATGCAAAGCAATCAAGCATAAAGAACCGAACCACTAAAAATGTCAGTGTGTGCCAGTAAAGTTTGAGTGTGCTGTGGAAAAGGGAAGGGATGCAAGCAATGGAATTTTTCTTTGGAAACCTTACATTCTTTGTGCTCTTACAACTTTCCTCTTCTTTCTGGTATGAAGTTCATCCAGATTAGTAATCTACCTATCTGAAACTCTGATAATTTTAAGGGAACACAAAATTCAAGTAGTTTCCTGATACGTAAATCTGTCTTCCAAAACCATACCACACAACAAAGAGTCCAAAGTTACCTTAATTCTAGATAGCCTGCTTTATTGCTATTTTAGTTAAAACATAAAATATTTAAAACTGTGTAAAAGCCATCATGTTTCATTCAGAGGAAAAATACGCCAGCTGAAGCTATAGGGAAACTGGTCTTAAATGGGATCCTGTTGAGAAATAATTGCTAGTAGTGCAGGAAAAATGAATGCCCTAATGAAATAATTTTAAAAAATAATTCATTTTACTCATTGCCATTGGTTTGCTCAATGACAAAATATGTTTCTTACATGGAAGGGGATGTACTCAAATTGGTAAGGGAAAACCCCCATCTTATATGCTAAGAATGTCAAATGCCCCCCCCAAATAATGAGGCTGAAATGAAATCATGTAACTGCATTTCAAAGTTACTCTGAGGCTTCTTTCACTGAAGATGCCAATAAACTTGCTGCAGTTTACTTGGGGTTAACACAGAAGCCATGTGCAGAGCTTAAGTTCATTAATGATTTTAACATAGCCACCAAGAATATAATCCTACTTATATAGATAGATAGATACACAGGAGATATATGTCATACAATTTTAACTGTTTTCATAAAGAGTGAAGATGCTGTACCTCAAAGTATCTAAAGAGCTATGACTCTTCCTTAAAAAGAGGAAATGTTAAGAGTCTTCATTTGCCATTACCGTTTGCAGATATTTTATAAGCCAACCAAGTAATAAGCCAATCTTTTCTGCTCCTCCCCCGGCCGCTGTAGGCTTTAGGAAGACTGAAGGTCAAGCAATGTCTCAACACCATGCCAGTATTTCACGTTTTTGAAGGCAAAGCAGTAAAAGGTTGTTACATCATCCATTCAAAAGGCTAACCGCAGCCACAGGTACAATGGCTATCACATGAAACAGCTATGCAAGACATGCAAATAACTCTTAAAACTAATCTGATAAATCAAAAGAGATTCCCCCCAAATCCTGCATTTCTATGGGAAAAATAGTAAATGCAGACCAAGTACTGATATTGTTGCTTTGTTAAGAACACCGAAGCAACGGACACCACCCAAATTAAGTCAGAAAGTTCAAAAAGCACTAAGGATGAAAAGTGTCCTTCATCCAACGGGACATCTAATTAAGAGAGGAATAAAGTGTTTCTAGCAGCCTCACAAAGGGACACAATTCAAAATTACATTTAAGGGTAATTATAGAAATCCCCCTTTCTGTAATTGCCAGCACTGCGTATGTTTTGGTAATGCCTGTATCTAGCAAATGCCGGTGATGTTGCTTGATAAGAAGCCTCTTTTGTCTGAGCAAATCCTTTGTAGAAAAGGGTACCTTAAGATGGTAAAACGCAATTGTAAACCATAAAAATTGGCAGGGACATTCAAGTGCAGATGCGGTATCTGCATACTGGAAGTGTAAAAGCGTCCCAAATGGTGCCTATAAACCCCACGAGCAGCGCAGCCAGAAAGCAGCAGCATACTCGCTGATCAAATAAACATGTTGCGTGTCTTCCGAGGTCTCCCTTCTTTGTTATTTTTCTTTCCTGCCCATTTTCCAGGACCCTGTCTTACACCCCTCGTCCCTCCCGAACGGCCTGCAGCTGGCTCCCAAGTCCCTCATCCCCAGCGCGTTGCTGGAACCAGATCCGTCCCCGTACCGGGGACGGGCACCCAGGTGTCAGCAGGAGGGAGCCCGCAGCGCACGGCGGACCGACGCCGAGGACAGCGGGAGCCGGGAGCGAAGCCGCCCCCCCGACAGCGGCGCGGAGCGAAGCGGCGGGGGCTGCGGCCGCGGGGCGCAGCCAAGGCGGCTCGGCCGGCCCGGGAGCCGCGACACGGAGGATGTAGATGGAAAACAAACAAACAATCCTTCGGATTTGGGGTGTTTGGGCTTGTTTGTTGGTTTGGGGGTTTTTTCCCCCCTCTGGAAAGAAGGCAAACCCGCAGGGAACCCCTCGATCTGGGCAGGGCGCTCGCTACCAGCCCGGGGAGAACCCCCCGCGTTGTCCCGCCGCTCTCGGCGAAGGCGGCCGACCGGCACGTCCCGCCGAGGCGCGGCCCGAGCGGCGGGGACCCTGACAGCGGGGGAGCCGCGGCGGGCAGGGCGGGC
>NW_010972742.1:147656-153383 GCF_000737465.1 Haliaeetus leucocephalus | reverse complement strand
GGGGTGCCCGAGCAGCCCGGCACCCCCGCGGGCAGAGCGGGCGGCGTGAGCCCGGCCCCGGCACCGCACCCTGCGCCGGGAACCGAGGACCGTGTGTGTCCCGTGTCCCCGGGCCGGGGCTCCCCGCTCTGGCGGGCACAGACGGTGTTTTCCTGCAGGAACAGGTTTTGGGGGCAGCGATACCCCGGCGAGCTCCGCTCGGGCGGCAGACCCGCTCGGGCTCCGGCTGGGCCCCCCCCCGGCCCCGGGGGAGCGGAGCGGGGGGAGCCGGCGTTCCCCCCCCCCGCGCCGAGCCCGGGCTGCCCCCCGGGTCCGGAGCGTGGGATGTTCCCAGGGAAGGGCTGGTTGCGGTTTTGGTGCTGGTGCTCCCTTCGCTGCGGGGGGTTCGGCGGAGGGAATGTTTGGGGCTGCGAGCGTGCTTGGTGGGTTGGAAGGTGCCCAAGCCCCGGCGCTGCGGTGATGAGCTCTGCAGTTAGCACCTCCGTGCCAGAAAGAACGGCCCGGACAAGACTTTCCCCACAGAGATGAGAGGAGAGCGGGAGCGGGACATGGCAGCGTGCGGGAGCCGGCCTCTCCCAGGGATCCAAGAGCCCTCGGTTCCAGCCCTCCCCACGGGCGCTCTCCCACGGGGTCAGTGTCCGCAGCCCGGGCAGGACCAGAGCCAGACCTGGGGACCCAGCCCGGAGGGAAGGTGCTGGGAGCGGCCCCCGGGGAGGAAGGGTGCTGATGCCAGGATCACCAAAGCGTTAAAAAGCCAAGAGTTTCCGAGTCATTTGGTAGAGCGAGATGAAAACACAGCTGCTGTTGGCAACAGTTGGCTTGGGAGTGGTGTCCGGGGGGAGCCCTGCGCGGGGGTTCCCGGCAGGGCTTCAGGGGTGATGCTGTCTGAGGGACTCTGGGATCCGCAGCCCATGGACCCGCGCGGTGCTGTCACCTCCTCCCTCCCTCTCTCCTTCCCTCCACACAGGTGCTGCCCGCTGTGCTCGGAGGTGTTTTTTTCAGTTCTTGCCGTCTGGATGAGATCCCATCAGTGGGCATTTGCGTGCCACACAAGCGCTTCGCATGGTCGCGTCCCCTTGACTGACACGGGATGCCTAAGTAGTGCCAGCACGCAGGGCCTGGCCACTGTCAGCCATGGCCCGGCTCTGCCAGCACCACTCTGCCTCGGCTCCCTGTGCTGCAGAACGTGTTTAACATGTTGTGCCAAGCCAGGGAGGGGGAGGAAGAGGAGGGTGACATGGTTTCCCTCCCGTGATGGGGACATGCCTTCCAGCAGCTGTGCGAGAGCCGCGCAGCGCAGCAGCGTGCTTATCAACACAGCGTGTTTTCCTCCGCGACAAGTCCTCTGGCAGCAATCAAAGGACAGCTTAAAAGCTGGCCAAGGTTCATTGTCAAAGGTCCCGCTTTCTCCAAATAATGGCACAAACTCAGTGCTTGCATAGACACTCTCGCAAGAGGTCCCAGAAACTAGGCAGTGCTGGGAAAATTACCCAGCTGTAAAACTGGGAGTGAGGAAACCCTCAGCAAACTGCAGGGATGCTCTCCCACGCCAGCCATGGGTGCACAGCCCCACCATGGAGCTGGGACCTGGCTCCCAAGGAGGGGCAGCACCCACCCGCCTGCACCCTGGGCCGGGGTCTGCAGCGAGCTGGGGGATTCAGGGAAAGAACTACCCGGAGACCCTGTGGGGCTGCAGCAGCCCCCACAAAGGTTTCTTAGGGAGCCGTCAGATCCCCACCCTGAGCGGCCTGCACAGCATGCTGGCCTTCGGCAGGGGCTGCCTCGTGCCCCCACATCCCGACCCACTCGCACGCTGTCGGGGAGCAGGTCCCGTGTGTGCCGGGGGGTGCAGGCTGTCCCCTGCGGGGTTGGGGTACAGCCAGGCACCAGCTGATGGAGGACGCCTGGCCGATGAACCAAGGCGGGGTGACCCCTGCAGAATGGACCGCACGGGGGCCTTTTTTTTAAGACTTCCTTGTTTATAGCCTTTTCTGTATAAATAGAACATACGGTTCCTGTTTAAGGAAGCCGTTTAAAAGGCAGAGCGAGGTTTAATGTTACTACCCCGCGTGAAGGCAGGCAGCTGCCTCGGCTCTTGTGCAGCGGGGCGCACGCAGCTCCAGGGAAGAGGCAGCCGCTCTCCCCCCGGCCCCCCGCGCCCGTTCGCACCTCGACCCGAGGTGAGCGGATTTTTCTGTTGCTGCGCGGCCGCGAGACAAAAGCGGCTGCCGGGCCCCTGGGCTGCTGGCTGCCCGCCTGGCCGGCTGCACCGTGCCTCGGCCGGGGGCCGTTTGTTGGGAGGCAGGAGGGAAACCGCTTGAACCGGGAGGTCTCCGGGGAAGAAGTTGCTCCTTCGTGCCACGGGGGAGACTCCCGTTTGCCGGGCCCCTCGTGCGAGCCGCTGGCACGGCTGGTCCCGGCGGAGTTGCTGCGCAGGGCTCCAGCCCGCGCGCGCCAGGCGTGCCTCCCGCCGCGGCGCTGCCAAGGGCGGTGGGAGGGAACGCGCGGCCCGCGGCCGCCCGCTCCCACGGGAATTGAGCTTCCAGCACAGGCAGCTGCAGCCCATCCCTGCGGAAGGTGCTGACGGCGGGCGGTATCGCAGCGTGTCCCTGGGTGTCGGGCTGTGCTGCGGCGGTGGTAGCTTCAATGGCGGTTGGCGCTTGGGGTGTTGGTGGGAACGGGAGACCCCGGCTGGGAAATCAAGTGGGGATCCCATGGGGCACACCAGGACCTCGGGCGGGGTTCCCACAGGGATGGGTGAGCAAACCGGGACCCCCTGCAGGGCTCCCACCGGGATGCATGTGCACACCGGGACCTCGTGCAGCGCCGTGCCCATGGAGGGACAGAGCTTGTGGCAAGGACAGCAGCCCAGATCAGGGGCCGGGGAGCTGCCCGGCTGCGTGCGGAGGGACTGGCAGCTCGCGGCCGGGCTGTGTAATCGTCCTGCCTGTTTGCACAAGCGCCGGCATTGCCATCGGGAGGTCAGGGGGCCCCAGGGAGGTGCGAGAGCCTGGAGAGGTGGTGTTTGGGGAAGGGGTCCCGCTCCCTGCCCTGCTGCTCCCTGCTGCGAGCTTGATTAGGTTCTGTTCGGTTTACAGCCCCCTGAGCCGCCTGGTGTTTTCCTCCCAGCCAGCGGGACCTTCGTTTCCCTTTGAAAGAGAGAGGCTTTTTTGAAATGCAAAATGCAGGAGGTTTTGCTGCTGTTTTAGGAAGTGAAGCCCCTCTTCCCGGCTGTGGGGAGCTGGGGGTCCCTGCCAGGTGGGCAGCTCCCAGGGAAAGCTGCTGCCCGGGTGCCGCCAGCGCGTCAGCCCGGTTGGGTGCGGGAAGGACGGTGCCTGCGCGGCCGTGGGTGCTGCCTGCAGGCAGGACATCGGTCCTGTGGGCCTCTGCCCTTTCCCACGCCGCACTGTGCTCGGGGGGGAGGATGGGAGAGCCAGAGCTAAACTCCTTTCCCAGCTCTGCCACCGTTCTGTTTCCCAGGGTGAGTCAGAGTCCCTGCGGACCGAGCTCTGTCCCTCTGGGGTCACCGCGCTGCCTCTCCCCTTTCTCCCACCCTCCCGGCTGCTCGGAGCAGGCGCATCCCCACGTGGGGCACCCAGCGCAGCCCGGCCATGCTCCCCGCCAGCCCAGACGTCCCCCACGGGTGCACAGCCGGTGTCAGGGGGGTGAGAGGGACACAGCTCTCCATCCCGCCAGGCAGGCTGAGCCGTAGCCTTATTCCCGAGCGCAGCGGGGAGGGGAGGACGGTTCCTTATCTGCAGAAACCAGCCGAAAAGCACTCTGGGCTCCGTAGCGTGAGTCAGGGCCATGTGTGGAAACAAGGGAGTCCTTGAGTGTGTGCCTCGGGCCATTGCGGGAGTCTGGGGGGGGTGGAGCTCGCCCCGAGGTGGCTCTGTGTCACCACGAACAACGGACCCTGTGTGGCCTTGGGGCTGGGGATGCGGGGGGGGGCAGAGGCGTTTCTGGGTCTCCTCGCCATCATCCCTGCTCGCTCGGGTCTTGCTGGAGGCTGGGCAACAGCTACAGAAATAGGACCAGAGTACCTGGGGCGCAAAACGCTCTGGTGGCCGTGGGGATGAGCGGCCGCCCGGGTTTTGTCACCGTCATCCCGGTGCAGGGTGGTGGGACAGGGTGCTCTGGGACAGACGATGCCCCACGCTCTTCGGGGCATGGCCAGGAGCCCCAGGGGCAGTGGGGGACCTCTGGGCATGCAGCAGAGAGGGAGTCAGCCATGATGGCTTGCCGGGGTCATCAGCACCCTGTGGGACGCCTGGGTGGGACACCAGGCTCACCGGTGTCCCCGCAGGCGCTGGGTGAGGCGGACCAGGTCCGGATGACCTCGGAGGGCTCCGACTGCCGCTGCAAGTGCATCCTGCGGCCGCTCAGCAAGGACGCCTGCAGCCGCGTCAGGAATGGCAGCATGCGGGTGGAGGACTTCTACACGGTGGAGACGGTGAGCTCGGGGGCCGACTGCAAGTGCTCCTGCACGGCCCCCCCCTCCTCGCTCAACCCCTGCGAGAACGAGTGGAAGATGGAGAAGCTGAAGAAGCAGGCGCCCGAGCTCTTCAAGGTACCTGCAAGTGTGGCGGGACCATGGGCTGGGGGCCAGAGACACCCCCCTGCCACGCGCAGGAGCCCACTCTCCCCGTCCCTGCCCCGGCAGACCCACAGGGCAACGGAGCAGTGCGGTTCCTGCGCTCCGGCCGTGAGCGGGGACGGGGGACGCGGGGGGGCATCCGCAGCGGCTACGCAGCCCTGCCCCGTGCCCTATGGCCCATGCCCCAGCCCTGCTCTCCCTCTGCAGCTGCAGTCCATGGTGGACCTGCTGGAGGGAACGCTCTACAGCATGGACCTGATGAAGGTGCACTCCTACATCAGCAAGGTGGTGGCCCAGATGAACACGCTGGAGGAGGTGAGTGAGCTCTGGCAGGCACCGTCCCGTGCAGCACGTCCTGTCTGGCTGCTCGGGACCGTCTGGGTGTGCCGTGAGCTCTTCCAACCTTTCCTCTCCTCCAGACCATCAAGACCAACCTGAGCAGGGAGAACGACTTCATGAAGGAGAGCGTCCTGCACCTCACCGACCAGATGAGACGCTACGAGAACTACTCCGACATCATGATCAGCATCAAGAAGGAGATCTCCAACCTGGGTTACCAGCTGCTGCAGAAGGATGCTGCTGCCGTCCCCGAGAGCAAGGCACAGGTACGCCCCGGGGACTCAGCCACTGACAGGCATGGCCAGTGCTGCTGGGCTGCTTCTGCCGCGGGGCAGAGCCGAGCTTGGCTGGGCTTGCGGCGGGTGCCGGCAGCTCCTGCAAATGCATCGGGGTGCACCGTGCCAGCAGCCAAGGGCCGGTGCCTGCGCCCACTGCCCGGCACGGTGGTGGGAGGGGAAGGGGTCTGAC
Source organism: Haliaeetus leucocephalus (assembly GCF_000737465.1). Lineage (NCBI taxonomy): Eukaryota > Metazoa > Chordata > Aves > Accipitriformes > Accipitridae > Haliaeetus > Haliaeetus leucocephalus. The sequence goes on along the minus strand of NW_010972742.1, from coordinate 147,979 downwards.
CAGGCTGTGCCCCCCCCCTCCCCAGGACACGGCAGGCGGACGAGAGAAGGAGGCAGGACGGTACCCCAGCACCCGCAAGGCACTGGGCGACAGGGCGGCCCCCCGAGCGCCCAAGGAGAAGCAGCTGAAGCCCGAGAAGGCCAAAAAGGATAACGCAAAGGCCAGGGGGGTGTCGCAGCCTACGCCCAAGCCCAAGCCACCCGCACACCAGCAAACCGTGGTCCGGGGCATCACGTACTACAAGGCCGGGCAGGCGGGGGCAGCGGAGGGGCCAGCTGGCGGCCGCGGTGAGTCGCCGGCATGGGGCGGGGGGCGGGGGGGGC
>NW_010972742.1:137675-147618 GCF_000737465.1 Haliaeetus leucocephalus | reverse complement strand
GCCCCCACAAACACACCGACCCGCTGGCTCGTCCCCCCCGCAGAGAGCCCTGTGAGGGGGGCGGCTGCACTGGAGCGGCAGGAGGAGAGGGGCCCCCCGCCCCCCCCAGCTGAGGATACCCCAGCCCAAGCCATCGCACAGGCAGAGACCACCGTGCCCAGCACCACGGCTGCGCCCAGCACCACCCCGGCCCCCCGCACCACTGCCCGCAGCCACCCCGCCACCGTCCGTGGGCAGGGGGCTGACAGCACCGGGGGCCCTGAAACACCAAACAGAGGTAGGTGAGCGGTGGGGCTAGGAGGGGGGCACCCGGCCCAGTGGTCCTAGCACCCATGGCCAGGCTGGGCCAGCAATAGCCCTGGCACGGTGAAGGGCTTCCCGGCCCTGGCAGAGGCAGGCTGCCTGGGGCAGGGGTAAGCCTTCCTCCTCCTCCTCCTCCTCCTCCTCCTCGGTACCCAGTGAAGGAGGTGGAGTGCGAAGGCACCATCGAGTCGGTGGAGCCCCCCACAGAGCACCACAGCTACGGGCGCAACGAGGGGGCCTGGATGAAGGACCCGGTGGCCAAGGATGACCGCATCTACGTCACCAACTACTATTATGGCAACAGCCTGGTGGAGTTCAGGAGCCTGGACAACTTCAAGCAGGGTGAGGGCTGGTGGCCGAGCGGGCGCAGGGGCCCCAGCTTCTCCTGGGTGGGTGCCCAGCGCCACGCAGCGCTGGCTGTGCCGGGCCCCGTGGTGGTGGGCAGCAGATGGGGACCTGTGCTGGGGAGTACTCATGGGGCGGCAAGGGGGACACAAGTCCCCCTGCCGCTGCTGGCACTCTCGGGCCATTGTGCATGGGACCCCAGTGCTGCAAGGGGTCCCAACGCCTCTCCCACCCACTCACAGGCCGCTGGAGCAACCTCTACAAGCTGCCCTACAACTGGATAGGCACCGGGCACGTGGTGTACCGGGGAGCCTTTTACTACAACCGCGCCTTCACCAAGAACATCATCAAGTACGACCTGAAGGAGCGGTACGTGGCGGGCTGGGCGCTGCTCCATGACGTGGTGTATGAGGACACGACGCCCTGGAAGTGGAGGGGCCACTCAGACATTGACTTTGCTGTGGACGAGAGCGGGCTCTGGGTCATCTACCCCTCCGTGGACTTCGACTACTCGCAGCAGGAGGTGATCGTCCTGAGCCGACTCGACCCTGGGGACCTCTCGGTGCGCAGGGAGACCACCTGGAAGACGGGGCTGAAGCGCAACGCCTACGGGAACTGCTTCATCATCTGTGGCATCCTCTACGCCGTGGACACCTACAGCCAGAAGGAAGGGCACATCTCCTACGCCTTCGACACGCACACGGACACGGAGGCAGAGCTCCGGCTGCCCTTCCTCAACCAGTACGCCTTCACCACGCAGGTCGACTACAACCCCAAGGAGAAGGTGCTCTACGCCTGGGACAACGGCCATCAGATGACATACAGGCTCCACTTCGTGGTCTAAGTGCCCGGCCGGGTCCCAGCTGCACCCCTGCGCCCACCCTGCCCCGTGCCCGGCCGGGGTCCCCCATCGCAGCCGTGCCCCGGCACCCCGGCCAGGGCTGCGGCGAGACCCCGGCTTCCACCCCCCAGCCCTCCCCACCCGCCGTGCCCCAGTCACCTGCACCATGCCCGCTGCATCCTGGGGCAGGGGGTGCAGGTGAGCGCAGCCCCCCGCAGACACCCGCATGACAACGTGGCCTCTGGGGCCTGTGGGGCTGCCCCACAGCTTGCAGCTCAGCCGGCGTTGCCTTCCCAGAGACGTGGGAGAGGAGCCCAGCCCTGCATCCCTGCAGCAACGGGAGGCAGCCGGGTCTGCGCCGCCGGTGATGTGGCAGCACCCGCCCCACGCCACCGCACTGAGCACCCACCCGCGCCGCACCCAGCCTCAGCACCGCTCCCTGCGTGACCGCGTGCTTACCGTGACCGCCGGCTGCCAGCGGTGCGATTGCCTTAACAGCCCGGTGCCGCCTGGGCACCGTGCCCTCGCCTGCCCCGAGCCACCGCGGGGCGGGCAGGGCCCCCTCGCTGCCGGGGCAGGAGGAACAGCTGCCGATTGCTATTTTAGGAGACGTGATTAAGATGCCTTTTGCTTTTGCCACTCATTAGCGTATTATTTAAATGCATTCACCAGAGCCGTGCAAAGGCCCCTCTCCCGGCAGCGGGCGCAGAGCAGCCTGCCTGCAGTGCCGGGGTGCCCTGCCTGCACACCTGCCTGCACCCAGCACCGGGCAGGGAGGAGGCACGCACGGCCCGGGGAGCCCGCGGCTCTCCTGCTCTCCACCTAAGGCAGGGCAAGGGGTCGGGAGCGCTTGGCTTGGTTTTGGTCATTTTAGACGTGAACAGTATTAAAAAAATAACAGATGTGAAACCGGGTTGCGTGCGCTGTTGTTTCTCCCGAAGTCGGGCAGGGCGGGTGCTCACCATCCCCATCCCGCGCCCAGCTGTGCCCAGGGGTTGCTGGCACACATGGCTGCTGTTCATTGCACATCTGGCTGGTGCGGCTCCGAGCAGCGCTCCCCACGCCGGGCCTGGGGAGGGCACCCCACATCCCCCTGGCAGCACCCAGCACGGTGCTACGGCTGCACCCACGGGCCCCAGGCTGGGCAGCGCAGGGGCAGGGAGTCCCGAGCGCAGACCTGGGGGAACAGACCCTGCTGGGTCCTGGGAGAAAAGGGGATTTGGCATTTCCAGGTCCAAGCTGGAGCCCGAGCAGCAGCAGCCGGGAGCTGAGCCTTGCTGCCAGGGAGAGCGGGAAAGGGAGAGGAGAACAGCTGAGCGTGGGCACGGCGGGAGCAGCTGCCCTGACCCCGCTGCAAAATTTGGCAAGCGTGTAGCTTGTGGGGGGGCCCGAGGGGTGAGAGCAGTCTCTCCGGCCCAGCTCCTTCCCCCTCCTGTCCATATGTGCCAGTGCAGGCACCCCTCGGCACCGGCGAGCCCTGCACGCCAGCCGGGTGTCCCGTCGTGGCCGGGCTCCTCGTGCCGCAGAGCCGTCACTGGGCAGCTGAGGCTGGTGTCCCAGGATGCTGCCACGGTTGAAATGTTTCCTACCGCAAAGACCCAAAGCCGGTGCCGGTCACAGGGCAGCCTGACATCCCCTTCCCTGCCCCCTGCTGCACCCAGGCCCAGGTCCTGCTCTGGCTCACGAAGGCACCGACTGTCCTTGTCCCTGCCTGTGCCTTGGCCCCAAAACCCCCCGCGCTGGTGTGCAGTGCATCCCTCGCTCAGCTGCAAGCCCCCACCACGAGAAAGGAGCTGGCTGACTTTTTCCCCCTGGCTGGGTCCCTGCCAGGCTTTTATCTAGTGATCCCCAGCAAATCCCTGTCCAAACAATACGGATTTCTGACATTTTTTTGCGGTAAAGTAAACTCCCAGCACATCTCTAATTCCAGGGCTTTGTTGTTCTTCAGCGGGGGCTGCCGTGGCTCTGCGCTGCCTCGCTGCGCCAGCTGGGCTGGCTGCGGGATGCCCGTCCACTCCCCTCAGGAAGAAAACACGGGGGAACGGAGTAATTAAACCCGTGTGGCTGGAGGGCAGTATCACCTAATTGCAGCCGTGGGGCCTCTTGCAAAGGCACCCCTCTGAGAACATGCCCCCCGCTGCTGCTAACACCGTGCTAACGAGAAGCTCTAATTATGCCCACATGACAGACATTTCATGAAATATATTCTCCCCCTGACGGCTGCCTGGCCTTGCCCCCAAAACTTGCAGCCGCGTGCGCAGGCTCGGCCAGGGTCCGCAGCCCCGTCCTGCCTCAGGCTGGGGGCAGCTGGGGAGGGGGCAACACGGGGCGATGCAGGACGATGCGGGGTGATGCGGGGTGGTGTGGGGTGATGTCAGGTGATGCAGGGCAGCGAGCTGGCAGCAGCGTGAAGCCTCACGAGGGTTTCTTGGCAGTGCAGGGCTGTGCAGCGGCAGCGCAGGCTGTAAAAGCATCAGCACCATAAAAGCTGGGGTGCGGGCACTGCAAAAGCAGCCCCCCGGTACACGGGGCTCTGCCTGACGTGCTCAGCGCCAGCAGCAGCCTCCTCCCGCTCCCCACCGACAAAACACCAGCAGTGAGCAAAAACAAAGGGACTTTTGTTTCCCGGTGGGGTTATCGTGTTGGGTCCTTCGGGCTTCCCAGACCCCCCACCACTCCACACCCTTTTCTCAGTGTAAAGTCACCCTGATCCCCTTTCTCTGCCATTATATGTCAGGGACTCACACCCTGGGTCGGGTCCATGGAAGAGGCTCTGAGCGCCTGCTCCAATACTCCTCGCCTGCAGCCCGGCCAGCCCATCTCCGTGGCCGGACTCCGGGATGCACAGAAACATCCCTCATTCCTGCTGCTGCCCGCAGGGACGTGTGTCAGATGTGCATGTGGCAGGGGAGCTTCAGCCCCAGCAGCCCTTCGCTAGCTGGTCCTGGTCCTGGTCCTGCTACCTGGCGTGGTCGTGGTCCGTGGTCCCTGATGCCTGGTCCTGGTCTCTGGTCCCAGGTTCTGCTCCTGGTCCCAGTCCCAGTCCCAGGCAGGATGAGGCAGGCTGGGGAGCATGGGGGTCCCCAGGCAGGACACGGTGGGGACGTGTGGGTGGGGGCAGGATGGGCTCCCGCCACGCCGGGCGCTGCTGACTTCCAGACATTCCTCCTGTGCGTGGCCGGCACCACCTCGGCTCATAATGTGATTAAAAGATTAAAATCTCTCAGTTCAGCAGCAAGCAGCAAATGAAGCTTGAGATGGGGATGCTGAGGGGCTGCAGTGCCCGAGGCCCCCGTGACAGCAACACGGTGCCCAGGGAAGGGTGGCCAAAACCAGGCCGGTGGCTGCTGGTGCTGCAGCCCTCCTTCCAAAACCAACCTCCTGCGGGCACTGCCGGCCCCTCGGTGAAGCCGGGCAGCAAAGCCCTGACACCCCCCCTGCCTCCTTCTCAGTTACTGGCTGGGGTTGGTTTGTTTGTGGTGGTTTTGCCTCATTCCTGGCCCCGCTGACCAGGCTGGCCGTCCCGCTTACCCTGCCGCTGAGCTGGCCCCACCAGCACCGTGCCATGGTGCTGGCACAGCGCAGAGCTGTCCCGGGGCCGCGGGTGAGCCCCGGGGGTGGCCAGCATTTGGGCAGGCAGGCTGCACAGCGGGTAGAGCGCGGCACCAGCCCCGCGCCAGGTGACATCCCGGCCGGAGCCAGTCCCGGGCCACAGCCTGTTGGCACCTGCTGAGGGTGCACCAAAAACCTTGTTTCACCCCGGGTGCCGGGAGCCTCGGCTGGCACAGCCGAACCACCCCCGGCTGCAGTTTTCTCCCACGGGAGGGCCCTGTGCCCAACCCCTCCCTGGGGCACGAGATGCTCCAACAACTCGCCCACGGCCACGCAGCCCTACCCTGGCCACAGAGAGCCAAGAGCCGCCTGCTCGGGGGCTGCAGGGCCGGGACCGCCTGCGCCCGGAGCATCTGACGGGGGAATCGGGTCCTTCCCTCCATTCTTATCTCCATCCGGGGGCGGCTGACCCGGGGAACGAGGCTACGTGTGTCCGGCAGCAGGTGGAAGCGAGCCCTGGGGCTGTGCCCACATCACAAACATGCTTCAAAGCCAGAGCCAGCAGCACCGAGCGTCACAGGGATCTATTTTTATTGCACTCCCTGACCCTTCTCTCTGCATGGTCCCTGCTGCCGGCAGGCCTGGGCGCAGCCCTGGCAGCGCAGCAGCGCGGGGAGGGGAGCCATTTCCCGCTGTGCCTCTCCCTCCCGCTCCCTGGGGACGTGCCCTGGCTCCCTGGCACAGCGGCAGCACGGCAGGATGGTGCTGGCACCGCTCTACCCACACACTCTGCTGGGGCATCCCTGCCCTCCGCATCCCTGAGCCGTGGCTTGCAGGGCAGCATCAGGACAGGCACGTTCTTGCCGAGACCCACCAGCTCATTGCACCCAGGGCCAGCAGGGAAGGACACAGACAGTGAGGCTTCCCTGGAAAGCGTGCGGGTGCCCAGCATCAAACCTGCTCAAGTGCTTCCCCTTGGCCGGGGCTGCGCTGGCAGCAGGGAGCTGTTTCTCTTGTAACTGTGACGAAGCTGCGGCTGGAAGCGCAGCAGGGGCTCAGGATGCGAGTGTTGACCAACCCAAACAACGCTGGTCAGGTGAGCCTCAGCTGCTTCTGGCTCCGCATGCACCTTCCCAGCACCCCGGGGCTGTCAGAAATGGTGCAGAGCAGAAGCCAAGGTGTGAACCCATCCCTGGACCAGGGGCCTCTCCATCCCTGCATGTCCCCCTCTCTGGGCTGGGGCAGGCACAGAGGGCACAGCCCAGCACAGACCCACTGCTCCCAGCATGAACCTACTGCTCCTCCCAGTATAGACATGCTGCTCCCTGCAGGGACCCACTGCAGAAGGTGGAAGAGGCAGCACCCATCTGCCACCCCCGCCCCCCTTCTCTGGGCCATATAGGGCACCGTCCTGCTCTGCACCGAAAATAGAGCTGATTGTCCCCAGGGCTGGCAAAAAATTCACTGGGGGCTGCAACTGCGTCATTGCCCGGGGAGGCAGCACAGCCGGGCAGGGAGCGTGGCCTCGTGCCCAGCGGTCCTGCCTTCGCCCGGGCTGGGGGCAACCCGGCTGCTGCTCCGCCTGGATCCCTCCTGGCAGAGCTGCCCAGGCACGGCCAGACTCCGGGACCAGGGTCTCAGCAGGTGGCCGCACCTGGGACACGGTGCTCAGCCATGCCAGCAGCCTCTCGGCAGAGCCTGACGGTCCCCACGTCCTCCCTGGGGAGCAGGAGGCTCAGTGACAGCGCCACAGCCCTCGTGCTGTGCCCCCATCCCATCGGCCGCCCACGCTTGGGACGTGTTTGGTGGGAGAACTTTGGTGCTGCCAGGGATCCTGGTCGGTCTCCAGAGAGCCGCAGGGCGATGCGGGGCGATGCGAGGCCGTGGCTGCCAAGGCTGCCGACCTTGAGTGGCAGCGTGGAAGGGCTGGGCGGCGGGAGGCAGCGGCGGCCGGAGGGAAGGGAGGGGAGCCGAGGGCCTTGGCGGTGCCGCCGCTGACTCACCAGTGGAAAGAGAAATCTGTTCCCAGGCTCACCGCCGCCACCTCCAAACCACCCCAGCTCCCCTGGCACAGCATGGCATGGCAGCCACTCGGGCTGGTGAGGTGCACCCTGCAAACACCCCTTCCCTGGCAGCCCCCCACAATGGCACAGCACGGGGGGGAAGGAGAGGGCTGCCCGTGGGCTGCTCTCATGGCCGGGCTCTGCTCGCCCTTACACAGGGGCTTTCTCCATCACCCTGCGGATGCTCAGCCAGGCTGGCAGGGAGCCAGGAGACCCGGCACGCAGCAGCCCCCATCTCCTGGGAGCCCAAGGGCCACCTTTGTCCGGGAGCTCCCAGGACGGCGGGAGCAGTGCCCCGCGGGGCAGCGCCTGCGTCCAGACACTGCCCGTATTCATGGGAGCAGCCGGACCGGGGCAGCGCGGGGCCAAGTCCTCCCCCAGCCCAGCCAACAAAACGGGCATTCAGGGCAGGGAGCGGGCGGCTGCCCCGGGCAGACCTGGGCCGCCCGTGTGGCCAGTGGGACGCGGCATTTCCCCGCCGGGCCGGGCATTCACAACGCAGGGCTTGTTGTCCACCAGATGCGCCGGACACGCTGCTGCTCGCATGCAGCCATGCGGGGCCGCCTCTCCCTGGCATGTGGAGGGGAGTGGGTGGCATGGCGTGGCCAAGGGCACCTGGATGTGCCCAGGGTGGTCATTCCCAAGCTCCCTGCCCATCCTGCCCTGTGCAGCACCTTGTGCATCCCACCATGCACACCCTGCTGCATGCGGAAAACGGGGTCAGCCCTCGGTGTTAGCGCTCAGGAGAGCTGCTAAGGAGCCATCCCAGAGGAGGGAGGTGACGGGAGCAATGCCAGGAGCCTTAGAAGAGCTGGGGTTTGTGTCCATTGCAGCAAACACCAGCCAAGGCAAGTGGAGCCTGGGCTTTCCCACCCAGACCTCACACAACCTGCATCTGCCCTCTCTGCAGCTCCCCTCTTCCCCCAGACCCCCTGCCGCTGCCCAAGCAGGAAAATCGGGGGCAGGAGCAGGTCCTGCCAGCTCCCAGAGACACCATCTGCACTTGGCTGGTGCCTGCTGTGCCAGGGAGTTGGGGAGAGAAACATCTGGACCTGCTGAACACTTTCCAGGGCGCATGGCCAGGGTTCCCTGCGCGGTGGCATCAGCCCCGGGCCATGTACCGCAGTCAGCCAGCGGCTGTTCCTCCTTCCTCATCCCCACCCTGGAAATTATTTATTTGCTGAAGAACAGCCTTCCCCAGGAAGTCTGCTCTAATGCTGAGGGACATCTTCAGTTACAAGGAAAAAATAAACAGTTTGAGCCTCAGAGGCCCTGACGCTCTGCAAATACTGGTGCTAAACCCAGGGCCAGTGTCTGCAGCTGTGCAGGGTCAGCACAGGAGAGGGGCTCCAAGAACCCCCCATCACGCCCAGGCAGCGTCATGCCAGAGGGGGACAGACCCCACGCTGCCTGCAGTGCTGCCTGGTCCCTGTGAAGGCAGCACAGCCCTGGGGTGCTCTGGGGGGGGTTGCCCTTTGCTGGGGGTTCTCCCTCCCCACCACGCTCAGGCCAGGGCAGCCCTGTGGTCACGCAGGTACTCCTCCATGTTCCCCCCCGAGCACAGCTGGGACGGCTGAGCCAGGGCAGCACCAGCACGGGTGCAGGCTGTGGGTAGCACATTTACCTTAGTTTTCTGTGCTTAGTTGTTTTTGTCCCTGTTTCCCTCCTGCCCCCCCAGCACGTTTGCAGACAGAGTTTGCAGCTGGCTGTTTTGCAGCAGCAGCAGCTTCTGTCAGGGAGGTGGGACCACACGGCTGTCCTCTGGGGCTGGCACGTAAAGCGGGAACCAGCACAGACCACTGACCACCCTGCGGAGCTGGCGACACAGGGAGGACAGGCATCCGCCTTGCTCTCACAGCAGGAACAAGTGTCTTCTCCACCTGTGCCCCGGAGGAAGCTTGCACTACAGCCCATCACCTCATCTCTGCATCCATTCAGACAATCGGTATGTTGTTCCCGATAATTTAATGGGCTGCTTGTCTGTGGGATGTCTTCTGTAACAGCACAGTGTAATTCTGACGAAAGGGCTGGACTGGTTGGCTTTGCCACCCTGCTACAGGTGGATGGAGTAATTCAGCCCCAGGATTTAGTGCGGTGCCAGAAACCCATTTACCTCCTCAAAAAGCTGCTGTGGACTGCGCACAAACCGCAGCTTGAGCTGTTCTCCAGTACCGACTCCTGCTTCAGTGTGGGGATGGCTTCTGGGCACAGTCCCGGCTTCCCAGCAGTATCTGGCAGGTCACCTACTCCCCCTCCCGACAGCAGAGCACTGCGCCAGGGTCCCCTCTCCCGAGGGAGCAGTCCCCCACTTTGCACAACCACCCTCTGTGCAGGAGGCAGAAGCAAAGCGTGCCCTTGGCAGCAAATGCCGAGTCCCAGCCCAGCGCTGCGCAGCAGGGCAGGCTGAGGTGGCACCGAGCTGAGCACCCCGTTTTGTTTTCCATTCACAGGGGTGTACAGAAAAGCTTTGAAAATACAGCAGATTGTAACTGAAAACCCCATTAGATTATTGAGAAGTTGTACAAACTGATTTACCTTCAAAGGTGGCCTTGCTCTGAGCAGGCAGTTGCACTGGAGAGCTCCAGAGGAGCCTTCCAACCTTAATCATTCCTTCTTGGTAACTGCACCTTGCAGAACTGTAGATGCACAAATACCAGCAAAACCCTCCCGGCTGTGACTTCACGATGTTCACAGGTGTCAGCTTCAGCTGCTATTTATTTTGTCCCTGCAGTTCGGGCACATTTAGAGTCTTCTCTGGGCATGATGATGTTGTGTCCAAACCTGTGAGTTCTCCTTGGATGTTCACTGCCTGGTAATTAGGGTTTTCTCCGCCCCCCCC
>NW_010972742.1:84813-135078 GCF_000737465.1 Haliaeetus leucocephalus | reverse complement strand
CTCCGGCGGGCTTCTCCCGGCGGCGGGGCCGGCGTTAGGCGCCTTCTGAAAGGAGCCGCAGCTTCGCCCGGGGCGGGGGGGGGTGGTGGTGGTGGTGCTCGTGGTCTGTGCCCTGGGCCGGGGCTGAGGGGCAGCGATGGCGGTGGAGGCTGCCGAGGCCCTGTGCCCGGGTGCACGGAGCCATGCTCGCCGCTGTCTTTGCTGTTAAGGGAGAGGAGAAATAGGATGTGACACGTCTTCTGCTTAGGCCTTGATTCGCAGCGTGACTGCAATAATTAGGAAAACGGCCCCCTCTTTATTAACTTCTCTATTCTTTATGTTGCTTTCCCTCTCGCCACCCCGCCTCTCCCAGCTGGGGAGGCGGTGGGTGTTGAGCCGTGCCTTTGACAGGTAGCTGCATTTCAGCATCAGCAAATTAATCCTTTGGGATCAAATATTGCTGGATTTTACAAGAGCTGTCCGCACGGTGCTGGATATCCAAATTGCAAGTTCGATGGAATCATTGTGGATTTGTTCTGATTTTAAACTTTTATCTCGGCACCGCCCTCTTGACCAAATTCTTGTTTTGTATTGTCCAAAGCATTTCTCAGTACGTGAGGTGAAACGCCCTTGGGTATAGAAGCTGGATGATTGTCGTGTCGTGTCACCCCCCCAAATTTCTTGCCCATTGCTGGCTATAAAAATGTCAGTAACCAAAGGCAGCCTCAGATAAAACATTTAGAATCAAGACTGCAGGTTTTCAGAGGCTGGATCTAATCTTCCACCACAGAATAGGACCTGTTTTTGTCAAAGCCAGAGTTGCACTTCTGTAATTTGATAACCGGGCTCCAAGCTTCCATGCTTAAGCTGTGTATCGGCTAAGCAATTCTAGCCCTCCAACCTGCAAAATGGATTCCATAATTTAAAAAAATCACTAGATTTCGCAAGAGCTGTCAAAATGCAATCCATAATTCTCAGCATCTTGTCTAAGATAATGCAAAGCAGCACTGTTGGACCATACGATGACTAAAATGCTAGTATAAGTGAGTCTCCCAGCATGCATACGCTCTCCCACCATTCCTGCAAGCAACAGAACTGCAGTGTTGGTAGCAGCCTTTGGAAATCGTAGAAGATCATCCTGGTATGGATCTTGCTGTGGAAGTTTGCAGATGTGGTCGCTGCTCCGTGCATCTCCTTACCTTGTATGAACCCTGTTGCGTACCAGGTGTAACTTCCCTTCCTTAGACTGTTGCGGGAGCGATTAAGAAGCATGACACCTGACTGTAGGTCACGTTCGTAGAAAAAAAGATGTTTCATTTTCAAATCAGATAAGTCACTCTCTTTTAAGATGTTTTGATAAACTGGATCACAATTTATGTTAAATGAAAGAAACAATGAGTCACTTAACTAGAAGCAAAGAGCATAACTCTCCAATCATTCTGGGCTGCCAAAATAATACAGATAGCGTACACAAATGTGATAGCCAGGTTCTTTGCTACAGAAAATGTAAAAACCATTCACAGCAACTATATGGAGAGAAGAAATATTTTGCTGTGCTACAAAGGAGATTGTGATCATTGTCTTATCTTGAAATACAGGTACAATACAGCCTCAAAATTCAATTGGCAATCCAAGTCCCTTACAAACATTGGAAGATGTTATCACAAAAATGACTAGTTGGGCTAAGCTCTATATGTAAGAATGATACAGACAGCAGCACTGTGTTTTGTGTTCAACATGCTCAGCTGAGAAACTAGATCTACAAGTGATAAAACGCTGGAAGTGCTTAGCAGTGGCAGGAATACGTACCTTGCCTGTATTGTTTCTTGTTTTTGTGTTACTGTTTTATTTGATGGAGGGAAGTAATAAAAATGGAGAATAACAATTCAAAATGTTGAGACGCTTATAACTCGAGTCAGTTCTGCACTGAAATTAAATTGTGTTGTCCAGAATGTTGCACTGAAGGCACAGATCTATGAAGGTGGGAGGACGGGGGCTGTAGCTCTCCCTCCTCTGCTGCCAGCGCCGCTCCTGTCACATGATGTGACTGCACAGTCCTCTGCTTGCACTGCAGCTGCGCTCGCCCTGGCGTGTGCCAGTCAGATTTCGCCTCTTTTTGCATCACTTTTATTCTGGTTTAGCTCTGTTGGCTTTAAATGGAGTTGTTGATAAACTGCCGTGGTATAAATGGATAATGGGAATTCATTTCATCATCTGGACATGTTACTTTGTTGGCTTGTCTTTTATTCTGCATGGTGTGCTTTGGGCAGGGAAGGAAGAGTTCTGGTGTGAAAGTCTATTCTGAGGTGATGTTACGGCCTAAACAGCTAAAATTTAACTGTATTTTAAACCCCTCCCCCTCCCCCCAACCCCACAAAGCACGATACAGCTATCTGAGTCTTATCACAGAAATCTGTGTGTTAATGTCTTTTTTCGCAGAACTTTTTGTAGGTGTTTTTTGTTGTTTTTTTTTTTTTTCACAGAAATGTTCAGTTGGAGCAGTCTTTGTAGAAGCAAAACCAGGACCTGTACATGCAAGTTTTGTAATAATTTTATTCGATATTCTTGCACAAGAACATTCTGCAGGCTTGGCTTTTGTAGCCAAGTTGCTCTCTTTCAGCACATAAGCTCTGTTCTGGATATGTAGTTTTTAAACAGGCTAGAAACAAAGGTATAGAATGGGGTATGTGTTGCAGCAGAAGGAAACAGTTTAAAGGAGTGGACCAAATTGTGTGTGGGAGCTTCATGGAGGGTCAAATAGAGGTCTGTTTCTGTAAAGTATGTAAGTTAGTTGCCAACACAAATATTACCTAGCAGTTTACATGTGCTGAGAGAATGCAGTACAGCCCTGCAACAGGAATAGAATAGAATAACCATCAGTCTGGTTCCCTGAGGATGTCAGTCAAGAAAGGAAGTGTGTGATGCCAAAAAGCCTGGATGGAAGAGCAGGTTTAGAGGACTCGTCGTTTGAAGTATTTTTAATTATTGCTATTATTATAATGGAATGCAGACTAGAAGCTGAATTTTTTAAATATAATTAAAGCAGAAGTCAGCAGAGGGATTTCTCTGCTGTGTGGCAGAGGAACGGTCTGGGAGCAGTTCCCACTCAGGAGGGTGAATTCCCGGAGTGGTGACACTCTCAGTGCAGTTCCCAAGCTTGCTGGCAGCTTACCGCCGAACATCAGTTTGGAGGGAAGAAGTGAACTGAACGGATTAAAAAGCTTTCCCTAGCTTGTACTGCATTCTCTTTTGTCAGAGTAAGGTTCCAGTTGGAAAGCAGCCATTGACACCTTGGCTGAGACTGCTAACATCTAAGATGCAGAGTGTGATGATAACTGCCCTTCAGATCGGACGCTGGCCTGAACTGCCATTTGGGCCACGTAGTAAATTTCACTTGCTAGAAAGAAGTCTCTCCATCCCATTAACATCAAGCTGTATTGTATAGCAACTGTTCAGTTTTCAATTAATGAGTGTACATCAAAGAGTTAAAACATCAGTCGTTTTCTGAGTAAAGAAAGGAAAAAAAAAAACCAACCTATCTTGTAGCTCAGATGCTTTTCAGGAACTTGGCCGCTCTAGATGCGAGAGGCATGTGCTTTTCCGCCCTGCTTTAGGTGATGGCTTAGTTCAAGGGGGCCCAGATTTGGCTCAGTCAACAGTTGTGTTGGCGTCTTGCCATCAAATGTGCATAAAATGGAGCTGACTGCAATTCCCTCCTCACTCTAACATGGAGGGGCAGCCCAGAGAGACCTGAGGCCCCGGTATGCCTTGCTGTAGGTTGACTTGGCTATGAGAGTTATACTGGGATGTGCATTCCCTGCAGTGTAAGCTGTTGTATTGTGACTTGATCGTTGCTTTTGAGTCCCTGGGTTGCCTTTTGGTGTCTTGTCATAACTGATGCATTTCAACCCTTGTTGTGCTTGTGCTTCCAAAATCTTTCTCTCTTCCCACAGTGGCTTACGTGCTTTTCCAGATGTATGAGGTTCATGTCGCATTTGCAGACTCTTTCTATGATTTTGTGGCTTATGTGCATTGCCACAAAATCAAGATAAAACACAACTGGCATTTTAGCTGCTCCAAGAACATTGTGTGTAAATAAACCACTAAATAGTTTAGCTTGTGAAATGTAAATACACACAGCTCAGCCCGCTGCAGCTGATGGTGTTTTTCTATCTCCCTTCTTCCCCTCCCACCCCTGCCAAGAGTAGGCCAGCCTGATGTTCTTTTTTCTATTGCTCTTTCATACAATGCAGATGACTACCGAGTACCATGTAGGTGGTATGCAGGCACCACTACAGATTCATGATTTGAATTTGGATGAAAGGAAGCACTTGCATCCTCTTCCACATTGCTTCTGAACCATCTTCTGGGGATTCCTGGAGTCCGATGACCCAGAAACTCTGCCTTGGTCTGACTTTGAGCTTGAGCTCATTTTTAGTAGCAATCTAGTTAAGTCAGTAGAAGAGCAGAGGCCCAACTGTGATGACATTTTTAGCCTTTGCCCTTTGTTCATCCTATACACAAAAGGTCATGAACTGCAGTGAAAGAGGGATCACAGAGGGCGGAGAATGGACAAAGGTGGAACAAATTGCCAGTGGCAGAAACATAAAGAAGAGAAGCAAAAGTTTTGTGTTATGAAGGTAATTGAAAAAGGCCACGTGCATCCCATGGTGGTATTGTAGTCTCTTGTATTTAAAGTGCATCTGCCCATAGTGAATTTAGAAGAGTCTGCTGATAAGGTGTGGCTTAGATGATCTCAATGTAGAATGCAGGAAGGGACAACACTCTTGTTTCCATGGTATGATGTTAATGAGCAGCTCCGTGTTGTTCTGGGAGAAAAAATGCCAAAGCTGCAGTTCTGGATACAGACAGGTGTGTTTTAAGTAATTTTAAGGATTTTTAAAGATGTGTAAAACAAATGAAAAGCCTGATTCTATAGACTAAGTACTTATTTGAACCTAAAATAATAGGATTGGCACTGCATGCTGGATATACAAACTCATTTGACTCAGAATGGAGTCGAATTTGTGGTGTTGGCTGTTTCCCTACAGGAAGTCTTGAGACTGTTCCCGTTGCAGTGTCAAAGGTAATGCAGAGGTGGCAGCTCATGTTAACTCTGATGTCTTAATATGAGACTGTTTGCAAATCTGGTCTTCTGGTATGCTGAAGAATGAACTAGACATTCATGTGAAAGTATTAAACTTTCAGTTTGCAGTAATAAAATAAAATTCTTGCATAACTCTGTGTACCTGCTGTCTGTCACTTCCACTTGATACAGCAGCGTGCATCTGGAAAATTGTGCGTGCGTGTTTTTATCTTGTTTTCTTATGTATCCCCTTACCGCTCATTTCCCCTTTTTAGGAAACAAAGTTTATGCAATTGCACAGTCAGGCTTCCTCTTTTTTCTTCTTCTCCAAGCAGCTTTTAAATCACTTGTCCAATGTAACCGGTGTTGCTGTAGGGAGAAAGGTCCTGAAGATTATCTAGCAAGTTATTTTCACAAAACTTGGAGTTGAAGAAGAGTGACGTGTTTAGTGCATCTGTTAAAGGGAAGGACAGACAGAAGAGAGTTGTTACCTTTTGTAGGAGGCATCTGGCCAGACACTCAGCATGCATGGAGCCCCAGGATAGTTGAAGCATTTCCCTTTGCTGGGTGGGAGAGCTGGGGTGGTTGTGATGGGTAGGGCCACATACAGGTTGATGTGGGACCAGACTTCTGCTTGCTGTAAAAGAGAGGATGACTGTTCATGCACAAGTGTGTGGGCTAGTGTCACAGGCTCAGCTGGGTTTGTATGTTTTTAAAAATGTCTTCCCTCTTGCTTAATCTTTAGAGATGCTACTGCTTCTGCAATTTAGCTGTAAAAATGGTATATTTTAGTAGGAAAAATATTTTCTTGGAGAATTCCCAATAGGAGTAGAACTAATTGCATTTGCAGGTGATTTTCAGTCAGCCACACTGTAATTTGTTTACAAAATATAAGTTTTTCACCCTCCTCTTTCAGGCTGCATTTCTCCTTAGGGCCCTTTTGAAATAAGCAAATGCCCAGGCAGAGTGAACACGATTTGACCAGTGTTATCAGCTAAATAAAATAGCTACTTGTTTCTCTTTCTTAAGTTACATTTTAAGTTGCTTTTTATTGTGGTGTTCAAACAAAAAATGCCTCCAAAGCCTGGGCTCTGCCTAAGTCCCTTTCATTGTGTCTTCTGTGTGCATGTTTATACAGCAGCGAGCATAGCTGGTACAGAAACATTCTGGTTGTTCTTTAAGCTAGACCTGGGTATTGCTGTCCTGGACTACAAACCCTACCAGGAGTCCTGGCGTGGTCTCAGCCAGCTCGCAGATGCCTCCTGCAGCGTCCAAGTGAGCTACTGTAAAAGGAGCTTGGTCCATCTGGAAGAGCTGCAGCCACTGCAGTGCAGACGTGCCCTGAGGTGAACAGTGGTTGGGGATGAGAAATGTCTGTGTTTAGTTCCAAGTTTTACTAAAAACCTTGGAATAATAAAGAAATACTTTTTTTTCCCTCCATATATTTTATAAAGAAATGGTCTGATGTATAACTGCTCCTTGCCATTCCCTCTGAAGTACTGACTCCAGCAGTCTGCGAAGCTTTTGGTGCGTGCACACCCTTGTGTATCGGAGGGGGTTGTTATTTCTTTCAGTGTGTCTTGAGTGGAACTTAGTGGTGTCTCAGGAACTTCAGGACAGTAGCTCTCAATGCAGAATTAGGTATTCTGGTGAGAGGAATGAATTTGGGTTCTAATTAATTTTGTGTTGTCTGAGGCTCTGTCAGGACTAGCACTCTGAGCAGATTACATGGAAACGCACAGATGGTTTTCCCAAAACGTGTAATATAGCTTTGAAAGAAGACATGAGAGGCAAGTATGCCAGTCTGTAGAAGAAAAGGAGAGGCAAGTAGAGAGCAAAGGTAGACATCTTGCTTGACAGAGGTAAGATCGGATGTTTCTTGGTAGAGATTTGAGATACGATGGTTCCAGGCTTTGGGTATGAATGATCAAGAGCTTAGTTTTATCTGTGTGATTAATTTGCGGATAAGAAATAGATACCAACTGTGCATCTGGTTTTTGTCACGTCCCCTTTTGGCAGTGATGCTGTGGGAGATATGTCAGGATGGAAAGTGAAAAGAGAGCTGGTCTCTTTGGCTCAGGGTTTGAGACCTTTAAAATCCTGATAGATTGGAATGTATTTTCCACCATTGGTTTCTGTGGAGAGCTGTTCTAATAATGTCTTAGTGTGGGGAAATTCCTGTGTCAACTAGGTGTGGAAAGTGTGTTTGCTTTTGCTTTTGCTTTTTGGTTACCACTTGCATCTCTAAGTAAGGAGTGGGAAGCATTTGAAAAACAGAGTTTATATTTCTGTGCTGTGATTTCCTGATTAAAATGGTAAAACTATCCATGAAGCTGTGAATCGGGATGCACTTACCCTTACCATTAGTTCACTTGTCTAAGCACATACTTCCTACTCAACTCCAGCATTATAATATTAATCAGAGCTTCAACTGTAAACCCCAAGCCAATTGTATTTGATGCAAGCAATGACACCAGATCAGCAAGAGTTTGGGACTTGTAGCTGGTATGGCAGTTTACTGTTCTGTATTACATCTGTGACAGATAGTTCTGATTCTCAGGCTAACGGTTAATCAATATAGTCAACCCACCTTAGTCTACTGCTTGGTTTGCATTTTGCTGTCTTCAGGTGGGTGGGTGAAAAAAACAAGAGCATTTCTTCCAAAGAAAGAGAATGCTCTTCCTCTCCCTCCTATCCCCATCCCCAACATTAACCATCCTGGATTGTCCTGTTAGATTTGTGTCTGCTGTCCTGTTCAGAAGGTTGTGTATGGGTTATTTAAGGGACAGAGCTGAAGGCTTGGTAATCAAAACAGCTGGAGCCTGAAATAAAATACAGATTCTCATTCTAATTTTAGCCAAGAAGCTTCACTGGGTCACATTGATCAGTTCTCTGCATTGTAATACATTTGTTCCTGTGCATAGTGTGAATATTTAACATCCAAACTTTATCTTTGGAAGGCTGGAACGCCATGGAGATCAGTATTTGTAAGGTACGTGAAGTCACCTGTTAAATGACACAACAAGTGACGTGTTCTGATTTTTGGAAGAGTTGCTTCTGAAAGATGCGCTCATGCTTATACTTACAAAATCATACAATTTTTTCTGCAAGTGATAGTTTGAAGTATAAATGTCTAAAAATTTAAGACTAAATTCTTGTGGTTTTGAAGAAAGACAGGTTGTATATCATGTATGTGAAGTATCTGTACTCCATACTGCTTGTGTTCTGTAGTTCGGACTCTAATTTCCTTGGTAAAATACCAGACAGAACAAATGTGCTGCTAAAGTCTTTGTAAGGAGATTGCCTCTAGTAGTACAAGATGAGAGTTTGAAGTCTAATGCTGATGGTCTAGTGAGAAGAGAGTTACTCTTTCAATTGATCATTTAGGTGAAGTAGATAAAACACTGCTAATAGGTACTCACAGCTTTTATCCTCTACATACTCATGTGATGAGGCTGTCCAGGTTGACTGGAAGGCAGGAGACACTCAAGATTCCACAACTGAGCAGAAGCCATGGCTCAAAAAAAAGGCAGATTGGTTGTACAAGTGCTCTGTCAGGAGGTCAAGGTGCCACGTCCAGCCAACGCTGCTATGCAGCTCTAGGAAACTGCCCCGATTCTGCCTGTCCTTACTCAACAGGGTTTATACACTCCTAACTTCACCTGCACAGTATGCCATACAGTTACAGTAACACTAAATTTTCTGTGGAGTGAGGTTTTATTTGCTTGTAAGTGTCAGGTGTGAAGTTATGACCACCCTCTTCTACCAGGCAGCTGAATGGCAGGTCATAGTGATCCTGGCTAAGTAATAAATCTGGCTAAGTAGATGTGTATGTAATACAGTTATTTAACACATCTATGCTTGACTTTCATTGTCAGCTTGATTTTGTTGAACCAGAGTATTCTGTCACTATTCACAAAGCGTGCCTTGCTTTACAGGCCTGAGTCCCAGTATAGGGCCAGTAAGGAGCGCATACTGTTGACTTCAGCACTCTTTTTTCCTTCCAGCTGAGCCTGGAAAACCTTAGCCAAAAGACGGCAAACCACAGGGAAGTGGAAACGTTTGTGATGTAAGTGGCACATAACTTTAAAAATACTGGCTAGCATCATGAAACTTTCATCCGTTTCCCATACCCTGCCTCCTGCTGCCTTTCAGCTCCAACTGCTTTGCATAGTCTTGCCATCCTCTGGGATGCCTGTAAGCTCTTCTACCCTGGGTGCTGCAACGGGATGAATTTGTAAAATCTATGAATGTATTGTACTAAGCAAACCTGGAGTTGTGCGTTCTGAGAGTGTGTGCGTTGGAAAGAACCTGGCATGCAAAGTGCAATGCTTGGCTAGCACAGTTTTTCTGCCTTGTATGGCCTGAGGAGTTGGCAAAATCTTTAAGAGAATAAAAAGTTCTGCTGGAAGTCACCATTTTCTGACTTATTTTAACAGTCTTTTAAACCGATGTTTCAGTGTCTCCTTTTGTACTCTGGAGACATTTTTTTAACATACACTACTTAAGAAAAAAGAAGAAACATTTTCATGCAAAACAGCCCAATAGTTTATTTTGCATGAAAGAAAGCAAAAAGCATCAAACACAAGAACAAAAAATTAAGTAGGTGCTATTTCTGGTGTAGCTGGGCTGTCAAAACTGGGAGAACTGTCTGTTTGCAGAAGAGGAGCCCAGATCTGTGGGGTTACTTCTGGTATCAAAGAGAAGGAGAAGTCCCTACTGGTTGCATTTTATTTATGTTTTTCATTTGGAGCTTAGAAGTCCCTGAGGAAAGGGCGATGTGAGTAGCTATATTCCTCCCTTTGCTGTGCCCACTTGCTGTTTCTAATAATAATTCTTTCTCCTGTCTGTAATGCTGCTGCATTACAACACACTCTTTAGTGCAGGGAAGACCTCCTCCTTTCCTGAGCTGCTTGTGATAGTAGTTCTTTCTTTGTACAGCATCAAATACCACCCCCTTCAGAGCATGATAAGCCAAAACCAGTGCATGAGATAACTAATTTCATTTTCCTTCTCTGTCAGCTGGAAAAGCCAGCTTTACCTATCATTTAACGGCTCCTGTTGTCCTCTTTCTTTCCATCTTCCCTTCCCATCTTTCCTTCACATTCAGGCATGTGCTGTGGCTGAGTGAAACCAGGGTTTAAACTGCAGCAGTGCCTGTCTCATGTCTGTAACCAAAATGCTTATTTGAATTTGAGATCTGTAGAAGAATTACCTTCTGGCAGCTTTTCTGAAGATATATCACAGAGGGAAATTGTCATGCTTATTACTACTCCACTTAAATCTTCAGTGCTTTTATTTCTTTCTTGGTTGAACCCCTTATTTCTTTTCCTGATTATTTTTTCCTAGAAGGAAGATTCTGTTTGCCCATGACGTGATTCAGTCTTAATATTTTTATAATGTATTTTCTGTATGGTGTTATTTTATAATCATCATGAAGATGAGTTTGACATGTAGTAAGAAATTCAGTCAAATTCTGAGCAGGACTAATACTTTTAAAATGTAACCGTTAAGGATTTTCAGTAGGACTTTCCACTATACCATGTACATGTGTAAATACACTGGATAGTTTAGAAGTACTGCTGTTTTCCGAGTGTAATATCTGGCAGAGCCAGAACATGCCTTTAATTATCCTGCAAGAGAGTGAAACTTGATCTCATCCATTGTCACTGTCCAAAGCTGATTATTTTGAGCATACTCGTTCTATCATCCCAGAGGTGTTATGTCTGTTGCATCTATTCTGTCCCACAGGCAATTGTGCTTGCATCTTCAGGTCATTAAGAACAGAGATAGTTTCATAATTGTGTGGGTAATTAAGGTTTCATTTCATTCTACTTTTAACTGTGATTTAGCTGTTTTATTATAAAATAACCCAGAAATGAGGGCACATTGAGGCTTCTGTGTTTAATTTATTAAGTACTAATGGAATAGCTTTTCATAAGCACCCAGAATCCTTTCCGTTCATTCTGATGTCTTAGATCAAGTGTCTTCTGGTCACCTCCTCCCCTTTAAAAGCGTCAGTAGAAAATGAGATTAATTTTTGCATCTGTTTTACTGTTTAGGTGCTTAAGGTTGAGTGGGAGCAATACCATCAAAATGTTTGACAAACATTGAATTTAGGCTAAGCATGTCTGCAAAGCTGGTAGGTATAATTTTTACAGACCACGATACAGGGCAGAGTTTTTCGAGTTTCTCAGAGAGAGTTCTGTTCAAAGCCCTTTTTAGAATAAGTATTAAATGTGTAATTCAAAGCATGCTGATGAAAGTATGCATTGAGTGTTTTATTCCAGGTCTAACATGCAAGTCTTTCTTTCATATCATATGAAATACATATGGGAATCCAGATTAGAACCAGGTAGAAGGCATATTTGGAATGCTGAATGGTAGGGGTGTTTTCATGGCAGCAACTATCATAATGAGGTTTTTTTAGTTTACTGCTACTAGCTGTATTTCAGTCTTTTTTGTATCAACATTCTATTGCTGAGTATTGGTTTTAATGGAAATTAAAATCATGAACAAACTTAGAAATTTTAGCAGAAGGTCTGTGAAAATTTTGCCATCTCACACACACGTGCACACACACACACACACAAAAGTTTGAGCTGCAGTACCTTAATGATATGAGTACATCTCTTTGTTTTAAACCACTGTTTTGGTCATGTTCAGTAGTAGTGGTTTACAGTGATAACCTTCCCTGGAACACCGAGAGCCTCCCATGTTTGTGATGGTCATCATCTGTTTAAATAATATAAAATGTAGGGGTAATAATATGCAGTGGAACTGTTACAGTTTTCAGCACAATCTAGTGTTTATTGTCTTTGCTAAGTTCATGTGACATACAGTTCAATCAGATGTCTTTTATTGTTGTAGTAAGACATTGTCTGGCAGGCAGGCCCTCTATACATAAAACCCAAAGATGCTTCTTGCAAATGAACCTGAACTTTTTGTAAGATACTCATTCTAGAGGGTACAGGGGTTTGTTGTCTTCCCCCTGAACTAACCATTTATCTCTGTATTCTAGTGAATTTTTTGTTCTCCCATCCCTTCCTTTCGTATTTGTGTTTCTGGTGCTTCACTTTGGTGGTGTGGGTTTGTGGGTTTTTTTTAGTTCTCTGTTTTTTGTGCTTGTGGCAACTTCACTTTAAAGTGGAACTTGATCAGGCTTTTATTGATATTTTGATCTCTAAAGCAACACAAGCTAAAGTCTTGATGTATGTATACACCTGTTGATATATGTGATTTTTAAGATTTCAACTTAGTTGTAGAGTGAAGATGTAATTTTGCGGGTACTGTAGTTTCAT
Source organism: Haliaeetus leucocephalus (assembly GCF_000737465.1). Classification (NCBI taxonomy): domain Eukaryota; kingdom Metazoa; phylum Chordata; class Aves; order Accipitriformes; family Accipitridae; genus Haliaeetus; species Haliaeetus leucocephalus. The sequence continues at coordinate 122,712 of NW_010972742.1, read as the reverse complement.
GTCTTTTGTGTGGAACAGTCTTTTTTACCAGTAGGGATTCTTTTCTGGAGATAAGTTTGAGTGACTGAGAGTTAACTTTATTTTGTCTCTTTCAAAAAGTGAATTCCTGACTATTCTAGTAAGTGTGCTCTTTTTGCTTGCTTCTTCATGTAAGTCTCTGCCTCTTACTCCTCACCCTGCCTATATAATACCACAGTCTAGCCTAAAGTCAGGCTACTGGTTGCATTAATACCATCTGTGTGGTTTGATTACAGCAATCATTTTTTCATTTCTGAACCTGTGAATAAGGAAAAACTGAATGTCCTAGTGGAGCGTCTCCAGGGTATACTAATTTTTCAGGTCTCCATGCAATGTCAGAATGTGCTTAAATGTGGTTTGTTTCCTAGGTTCCTTCATCAGCAGTCTCTGATAAGAAGACAGGTTGTTCCCTCTGCTTTCGGCAGTTTCTTTCCATGAGCAGAAAAGGTGCTTTTGCCCTCTGCATCAGTAATAGGTCCAGACCTACATGCTGACAGCCGTATCAGAAGGCTGACCATCCCGAGCGTTCTCCAATGTTTTATTTTCAGTTTGGTAATCTCTTTTTTTTTTTTCTTTTTTAAAAATTTTTTTCCTTTCTCTCAGTTCTCATTTTCCACAAACTAGCATTGTGCTAAATATTTAGGAACTGGCTGGGCTTGGAGTAGGCTTTCAAAATATACCTTCATTGTCTGTAACCTGAAAGAGATTTTTTTTTTTCTCCTTTCTCTGCAACAAGTATTCTTCCTGCCTTCTGATACCTTTCAGATTGGCAGGCAGTGAATTTTCTAGCATATCTTTTATTGATTGCATAAATGGCCCTCTTCGCAGTGGGTCTAGTGGACTCCCCCAACATGAGAACTGCAGTTGGTTTTACTTGCCTATGCCAGGGCTAACCCAGATTCAGTTGGCCAATGTTAGCAGTGGTTGGGGTAGTTGGATACTATAACTTAAGGGTAGCATAAAATAAAATTGACTTTACCATTAAATTAAAGGAATGATATACAGACTGTATGAAACATACTTTGCAATTTAAGCAAGCTCCTCAATTTTTGAAAATGTATCTGAAGCTGCTCCAGAGTGCCTGGTCTACTACAGTGGAGTGCTGCAGAATCCAAGGGCCTCGCTGGAGGAATTAGGGCACCCTTGCTGCGGAGCACACAGAACCTGGGGTATTGTCCCTCTTCCTGAAATTCCTGAATCACCTCCTGGCTACTTCTGACATCTGTTTTTTAGCCCTCACTGTTCACTTCGATTTCATACGTTGGTGCTTTAAGTACTCAGTGTTGTTTGTTTCGTGCTGTGTGAACGTAAATGTTTAGAGATTTCAAACACAGGCTGGTGCTTCTCAATATTCATGTCCTGCTTACTAGGCTCATACCAACAGCTTTTGACATCTGGTTGGTATGTTTTGAACTCTCTTACACTGTCTGGCACCCATACTGCAGCTACTTGACAATATGTAGCTACTTCCTACCTTTTTCTGGAACTCTTCCAACAAGCGGTTTGTGCAGTGCACCCAATGTCCTTGCACTAGTGCTCTAGTGCACTGTCACATGGGTGTGTAAAAGACAAGTGAATGTGTGCTGCATCTTGTCTAAACTGGGAAATGATGAAACTGCTTGGTTGGCAGGATACGCTCACTAACTTATTCCCAAAAGCTGCGGGGGGAACTGCTGATTTTCGTCTGTGTTTGGTAGGCATGAAGTGTTTGTTCAGGGAAGTATTTATAAAGTCTGGTTATTGTGAAAGTTTTTCATGACAATTGGTGAAAGATGCTTCTGGGTACTTTCCAATGACTGTAAGGAGTTAGCTTTGCCGTTTCCTGGCTTGAACTGGGACTTGTAGGTAATTATTTGTGTGAATAGCATCCAAACAGAGCTTGTGCACAAATGGAAACTTATTGCTTAACAAAAGTGCTTACCAGAACTGGTAGAGATGTTGCTGAAAGTAAAAGCTCTGCATTTGCCCAGTTAGAGCTGTGTTTATCTTGCACAAAAATTCTTAAGAGAGCACAGAAGAGCTAAAGACCTGGCAGCCATTTTCAGGGGAGCATATTCTCTTGCGGCTGCTGAGAAATCTGGAGCTCACCTTTAGATGATCAAAAAGATAATTTTATATCTATGTATGTTTCAAGTAAGATTTTTAAAAGCCACTCTGCCTTTATAGGCTTCATATTCCCTACTTACTCAGTACTAGGATTATCTACATTATATCTTAGTTTTTTGTTCAGGTGATTACCATACAATATGACATTTTGCTCATATCAACAGTAAAAATAGATCTGCAGGTATAATTGTGGGCAGTGCAAGCCATGGAATTAAACAGTCATGAAGAAGTAGAGAGGAAGCTGGATATTTTTTAGCATTCTGTCTAAAATTGCTATGTTTTAGCAGTAGGAACTAGTGAGCTACTGTTTTCAGCAGTTAAAGAAGAAAATTAAATGTAGACAGAACTGAGGCTAGTCTCTAAATATGGCTGCAGGATAAACACCTCTGCAGAAAGGCAAATTTAGAGAGGATTTCTTTGTCCAAGTATGAAATCCAACTACTGTTTGTGTTGCATTCCTCTTGTTGGCAGTCTTGTGTTTGTGAATACAGTCCTCAGAGTTATTTTATTTTATGACTCTTGTACCGCTTTTTATTTTTAATTTTGCTCTCTTAACTAGTGCATTGTGCAATAATTAGTCCCATGCTTTGATTCTCAGCTGTTATTTTTAATGACTCCTGAGAACAGTAACCTGTGGGAAAATTGCATGCTCTTTGTTACCATCTCCATGGAACTGTACATGCATCTAATCTGGATGAGTTCATAGTAGTCCTCAATTTTTGAGTAATACAGCTATTTTCTTCTTCACAGGACTGAGTTTGCCCTAAAAGAAATCATGTCATCAGGAGGAGCTGAAGATGATATTCCTCAAGCAGAGAGGAAAACAGTGACAGACTTTTGCTACTTATTGGATAAATCTAAGCAGCTATTCAATGGCTTAAGGTTAGTGCCCTTTTGACAGTATTCCTTCAGAAGAAACATTGGAACATACACTTTAGTACGTGAGTGATGCTGAAGTCAGTTGTACAACTGACATTTCTAACTCAAACCCAGTAAGTCTGTTTAGGAGAGAACCATGTGCACCTATGTATGGGTAGTTTTGTCATTTATGTAAGAATGTCTGTAGGAGTAGAGGTTCACGCACTTCTTCTGAGACAGTAGGGAAGGAAATGTGAGAAAGGTGAACTGAATGTCTTGGTCATGTCAGTTAACAGGAAACTAGAAGTCGGAAATTCCGTGAAATTGATAGAATTCATACTGAAGTGTTGTGTATGAAGTACACAATTAAGGACTAGGTTTGGCTTTGTGCAGTCAACAGCATGCAAGTCCAAAACCCCACACTCCATACTAAAAAAAAAACCAAAAACAAAAAACCAAAAAGATGAGAAGGATTGGCCTAGGTGGGAGGGAATATTTTTTGAGAATAAATTTAGGAAGTGATAAACAGGAACATCCAAACCATAGCCTGTATGTGTCTGGTGAAACAAATGCTTACTCTGAACTGTGGAAAAAGGTAAAATCTGCATTTATCTACAAAACATCTGCAGTAACATCTAGAAAGTCTAGCTGTTTTGTCAGCATCAATAAGAAGGGGTATAAGAGTAAGGGGATTTCAAGGCAAATGGTTCACCTTTGGACAGTGATATAGGCATCCTGTTTATGCCAATATATGCTGAGCTAAAGATTATGTATTCAAGAGCTGTTTTATTTCTAAGCTTTGCTGTAGAGTCTCTTAAGCAACATGGTTTTTAGCTCAAATCTTGTTGGCAGTTCAGCCTCATACTGGTCTCTGAGTAATACAGCATGTTTGGGCCCATATAGCTTGCTGTTATTCAAACACAGATGGTTAGAAAAGATGTTTTTAATTCCATCCCCCCCTCCCGCTATTGATAATCCTTTCATGTGCTTTAGAAGTTGATTACCAAATCCAAAACAAACAGTTTGTGCTCCAAAACCTGAATGGTAGATGGGCAGTAGAGGCAAGGAGTTCTTGGTGATTGCATTTGACACTCCATGAAACAGAGTCTAAAGCAAAAGTACTGAGATCTTGAGGCCAGGATTTCCAGGACCATATATGTCATTACATTGGCTTTCTGATATAGCTTGCTTGGAATTTTGGCCAGAGTCACCGAAGAGTACATGTCTGGATGCATGATGCTCAAGTTCAGATCACAGAGATGGCAGAGTATCTACAGCCATTCTGTGTCTTCCTTTGGGCATGGAGGGAGCTAGTACTTCTATCAGATTTCCAGATAAGAGATGTAGTTCCCATATATGTCCACGGTACTTTGCCAAAAAGAAACCTTCTTATCCAGCTGGATGGAAAGAAAATGGAAAATACCTTTGGATGAAGTTGGGGCAATAAAAATAGAGAGATGGGCCTCAGCAGCCAGCTCTGCTGTGTGAAAATAAGAACATACCAGAACGGGAGGCTGCCTCTGTCCTTACTGTAACTTGACACAACTAACGTGGCTGCTTCTTACACTGAACTTGACCACCATTTCACCTGTAAGACCTGTGATTCCTATGGGTATAATGACTGGATAAAGCAGCATTATAATTTGCAGGTATCTCCTCTGTTAGTGCTTGTTCTCTTCTGGGTAGTTCACCTGGAAATGACTTGGCAAGTATCCTAATTCTTTGTCCAGTTTCTTGCATTTCCCTCTAGCATAATAAATGCATTTGATGCATGCCTGCTGCCTTGTCTTTTGAAGATGATGACGGCCTTTGCTGCTATGTTTTATGGCATTCTCTTGTCCCTACCATGTTTCATGGAAAAGAAGTGATGGGGGAGGGAGAGGAGAGCAATGATTTTCTTCCTGAAACCTCCTCTGGGCACTTCAGCTACAGGGAACTGAGCCTATAGCTGTGTTGGCAGCTGCCTAGCTGTTGCTGCTGCCAAAAATGCAACGGCTCAGCCTGACACGTCTTTGTTTCAGTAGCATTTCCTTCCTCTCTTCCCAATACAGATGCCAAATACAGCATTTGAGGAAAACATATGATGATGTGCCAAGGTTGCTGCTCCAAAGTATACTTCATGCTTGCACTACCAGTGATACCATCCTTTTGTGGCCATGCCTGCTAGAATAACTTAGAGGGGAAGTTGTCTTTCTAATGTCTGTACTCCCTTTTTGAACACCCTGAGCTGTAAGTTAGAAACAGCTGTTAATGAAGGATGTTCTAATTGCTCTCTTCTCTCCTTTCTCCATTCCCACTTGTTTTTTTTCTTGGAAAAAAAGCTGGAAAGAGGGAGCGTGTTAGGAAGCAGTTTTTCATGGTGTACTGTCACCAGTTACTGTTTTCTTTTTAATGTTAAAAAGTGCTTAAATATGTTCAGTATCACATAGAAGCTTGAAACTTTAAGAAATGAAAAGACTTTCCGCATATATCATACTTGCCTAGACTATAAGGTCTTGTGGCTCATTGTGCAGGCTGCAAGAATTGCGACTGCTGTCCTTTCATGGAAAGAGGTGATGGTGTTTAACCATTTATTTTGTGGACTTCTAGTAGTATGCAAGTCGAACCTCTTAGTTTTGTTCCATGATGCTGCTGCTGATTTAGAAACAACAGGACCCTGTTAGCTTCAGGTAACGCTGCAGGCTTGTCATGGTTTAACTCCAGCCAACAACTAAGCACCACATAGCTGCTCTATCCCTCCCCGCCTTAGCTAGATAGGGGAGAGGAAATATAACAAAAGGCTTGTGGGTTGAGATAAGGATAGGGAGAGATCACTTAACTGATTACCATCACAGGCAAAACAGACTCAACCTGGGGAAAATTAACTTAATTTATTGCTAATAAAGCCAAATCTTAAAACACCTTCCCCACACCCCTCCCTTCTTCCCAGGCACAGTTTCACTCCTGAATTCTCTACCTACCCCCACAGTGGTGCAGGGGGACAGGGAATGGGGGTTATGGTCAGTTCATCACACATTGTCTCTGCTGCTCCTTCCTCCTCAGGAGCAGGACTCCTCACTCTTTCCCTGGTCCAGCATGGGGTCCCTCCCACGAGAGACAGTTCTCCATGAACTTCTCCAATGTGAGTCCTTCCCATGGGCTGCAGTTCTTCAGAAACTGGTCCACCATGGGTCCCTTCCATGGGCTGCAGTCCTTCAGGCACAGACTGCTCCAGTGTCGGTCCCTGTGGGGTCACAAGTCCTGCCAGCAAACCTGCTCCAGCATGGGCTTCTCTCTCCAGGAGGCCACAGGTCCTGCCAGGAGCCTGCTCCAGTGCGGGCTTCCCACGGGGTCACAGCCTCCTTTGGGCATTCCCCTGCTCCGGTATGGGGTCCTCCACAGGCTGCAGGTGGGTATCTGCTCCACCGTGGACCTCCATGGGCTGCAGGGGGACAGCCTGCCTCACCATGGTCTTTACCATGGGCTGCAGGGGAATCTCTGCTCCAGCACCTGGAGCATCTCCTCCCCCTCCTTCTTCACTGACCTGGGGGTCTGCAGTCTCTTACATGTTTTCACTCCTCTCTCTAGCTGTAGTTTCTGTGCCGCAGCAACTTTTTTTTCCCCTTCTTAAATATGTTATCACAGAGGTGCTACCGCTGTTGCTGATCGGCTTGGCCTTGGCCAGCAGCGGGTCCATCTTGGAGCTGGCTGGCATTGGCTCCATTGGACATGGGAAAGCTTCTAGCAGCTTCTCACAGAAGCCACCCCTGTGGCCCCCCCTACCAAAACCTTGCCGTGCAAGCCCAATACAAGGTTGTACCCCGTCTGGTGCTGGGACAGGACTGGCTTCTCATACCGATTGCATCAGTGAGGCAAGTTACTGTGAGTGCTACTCGTGTGCTTACTATCTTTGTGGGATATTAGAGGCAATGGGGAAGCTACACCACAATGCCATTGTCCCACTGCTGCTTAGGTTCTGGGAATAGTAGCCTGTAATTACTACAAGCCTATGAACATAACAGGAAATTGTCTTTTTTATCACCGTCAAAACTGTGAATGTCTTTAAAGCTCTGAATGTTAAACTTACAGTTATTGTAACCTTTCTTTTTGAAGTGTACTGCTGAGTCTCTAGGACTTTCTCAACATCTTTATGTCTCTGGAAGTTGTCCCTGTGTGACAACTTCCATGTGGTGCTGGCCAGACAAACCTCAGCACCTTTAATTGGTTTTCAGCCAGTATTACCTGGCTTCTGCCAACAGCATGGCTGAAATGAACTACTGGCAGACAATTAATTATGAGTACATAAGTAGTGCTGGTATTTGTTGAGACTATACAGCAAGAATTGGATAAAATTCTGGACTGTTTGTGGAATTCATCCACCAGCCACTCTAATGTGGCAAGGGAACCAGTCTTCTGTGCCCAGTGAGAGAAACCCATTGTTTTAGAACATCTGAGTTTGTGTCTTCGTGTCCAGTTTGGGCTGTTTTAAAAGCCAAGAAATTGGAAAGAGTTTCCACTTGTTGTTGGAGGCTATTGTAATGAGGTGTGTAACTGTCTTCCTTGTCTGGATAGAAATGTCCTAAATCAAAGCATCTCCATTCCCTCCTCTGCATCTGGATTCCTTCTTGTTGCCATTTCCTCCCTCCTGTAAAGCTGATGGTCATCAGTAACAGCATGAGTGAGTACCCCTACTCCTGCCTGTTCTGTACCCAGCATCCTCAGCCAGGCACACCCTGGAGGAAACTGAGGCTCTTGCCTTTTTCTCCCCATATTGCTGTAGTATCCTTCTGCAGATCTGGAAGTAGCAAAATGTCTTGCTATAACGTAGGTCTTTTGCTCTGAAGTTGGGTGTGTAATTGCTTCTGGATCATATATTCCCTGTTTCCTTCAGTGGGAGGAGCTGTATTAATAATCCACTCTGCAATCAACCCAGTCTTTAGTATTCTTTTGGGCTATTTCTCTCCAAATAATGCAGATCCTTTGGTCCAATTAAAAAAATTGCACTAAATGTCCTCTTCTGCTTATGCATCCATTTTCTCGCAGTGAAATTTCTTGACAGTGGGAGCAACATGCATATGACGTTCAGAACACAAAACAGTAAATGGATGGCAGCAATGGCAGCTCTTGTCTGCAAAAATCTGTGGTGAAACCACGGTAATGTATTGTCATAAATGAAGTTTTATTACAGCCATGTCAGAATACTATCAAAAGAACGAGTGCTACTGTCTGTTTCCATGGAGATCTTTCCTGTTCCCCGGGGAGCCAAGGAATCGCATGGTATTGTGCAGCTATGCCAACTGCAATTAGGCAAGCATGCTGCTTGAGAAATATACATGTGGACAACAACGGCCAAACACGTGTACGCTGTGCTAACAGAGGCTTTTTAAAATGCCACTGATTTTCATATATTCAAAACTAATGCAGCGCAGTGAGTTGAACTAGGTTTTATAAGAATGCTTAGGCTTGTACAGAATTGAGGGGGTGACAGAGGTAAGCACGGGAAGATGACAGGTGAGGTATAAAGAGCGTATTGGCTCTGATGAGGGATATATGCATAAGCATGATCAGCAAATAGTTACCTGCTTATTTCTTAATTTGTGCACATACCTACTTCTTGGTGTTTGAGAGAAGGGTGTGTTTTCTTGTTTCCTTATGTTAAGACCTTTGCTCAAATGTCCTAAGCAACTTGGCCTAGAAAGCCTGATTTACTACTGGTAAGGTTATTTGAGTCAACTTGCTAATTCAGTCATTCTTTAAGTTAGTGCCAGGGAACTTTGATTTTATTTTTTTCTTTTTTTTTTTAATGATCAATTTTAGTGTTGTTTTGTATTCACTTTTTTAATTTTAGCATTGAAATGTGTGCATGTGCTAATTAAATTTAACACTACCTCTTGCTATATCAAAGCCTGCAATATATCTTAGGCATGTATTTGGACAGTTTCCTAACTTCTTTTGTTTAGCTAAAATGTTTACATTTATTACAACAATAGAAAGTGGTGAATCATTTGTTGCATTAAATGTTTTAAATTTGCATGTGTTTATATCAAGCTATATTTGGATGAAGATGTTGGTGCCTTGAAGCACGTGTTTATACTTCTGTTAACCCCTTGCTGCACCACAGTACGTTCCAAGACGTTGAGCAGCCAATTACAAGTTTGAGGGGATATTTTTTCCTTTTTTTTGGGGGGGGGGGTGTAAAATCCTGCCCAGATTCCTTGGCATATTCACAGAATAGCAGCAGCAAGTACTGGAATGGTTTTCCAGGCTGGTAAGAGTCATAGCTGATAACGGATTCATTTTACATGTAGTAACTAAGCTAGGTCCCTTCAGGCTGTGTGGGAAGTACAGTTGGCTGATGAGCAAAGGAATATTAACTTCCTTTTCTACCTAGGGTGCTGTTAAAGCAATTACAGTTAGCAGAAATGCGCCAGTATGCTGCTCTGGAAATTGTAGTATACTGCTTTGCTTGTCTTACTCCTCCGGAGGACATGGCATGGTTTCCAAAAGGTGCTGTTTCCCTTAGTCTCGACCTCCCAGGCTTGGAAGTAGAATATGCTGCTTTTCTGTGCCTGTCTCCTGAAGACTGAGGTGTTGGATGGTATGTTAACCAGCACAGTGATTTGAGAGAACATTCCCTGAAGAAATCATTCTTGAATCATATGAAAGCTTATGCTGTCTTGAAAAAGCTGTTCCACTTCCACTTGCAGAATTGTATACCTCCTATGAATTGGCTTCAGTGTGGATTTGTAGGCAATGTACTCAGTGAGACTGAGGGTTTTGGTCTTCTCTGTTGCATTTCTTCCAAGATTCAAGTAACTCCCAGATGACGGCCTTCTGTTAGGATTGAGAGCACAAATGTTTAAAGCTAAAATCCTTAGGACTACATCATAGTTGTGGGGTGGAGGTGGAGGGAAATATATCACAGCGTGGAAGTCGAGTGGAGGAATGAAAGCAGAACTGAACTGGGTTGACTAACTCGCATGTGGCACTGGAGACTGATACGAAAAAAAACAGAAGGTTTCAGGTTCTGACATATTACTAACTATGAGTTAGAGGGTGACAAATGTTGTGGTGATGATGTAACCTGACCCAGTGAATGTTAGCTGTGAGCATCCATAAGCTTGCTTGACCTGGTGACATTTGGACAGCTGGTTTATGTATGATGTTATAGGGTCTGTTTCTGAAACACAGTGAACAGCCTTATCCAATTTAGAAAGACTATTTCCTTAATGAGTAACAAGAAATATTATCAGTCTAAATGAACTAATTTCCATTAGATTATTCTGCTTGCTCTTGGGTAGGTTTGTTGTTTTTTTTTTTTACTATGATATTTTAAGAGTCCAATTTAGCTTTCTGTGCATATAACCATAAAATGAGTTCTCTTTTAGCAAGACAGTTAAGATGTTTTCAATCACTTGTTGAAAAATGCATGTAGGAACATGGTCATTTTCTATTTGGAGTGATTATTTGTAGGTCTGTTCTTCTGATGCTGTTGAGAACGTGTTGATATTACGGGGGTTAGAGAGCATGGATTCCTTTTTGCCCTTTAGACTGTATTTGTCCATAAATACCAATGGTTTTGAACATATCCAATCTGACTCATGTTAACATGCTCATGGAGAGCACTGCTTCCACCTGCTGCCATTCTGCCTGTTGGAGTAGCCATTCCAGAATCCCAGGCACATCTGGAGAGAACAGGATCACGTGTACAGTGTGTCATATGTTCATAAAAGATACTGTATAAATACACTGTAAATATACCGTAAGTTTCATAACTAAATTAAAAGTGAATGTCTACCTGTATAACTGGTGGAAGCTGTTGGACAGGACCCATCTTGTTGAATCTTTTGGGAAGGGAGAGTCGGCCTTTCATAAGGGGTCTGTGCAGGGGGACTGTCAGTAAGCAGCTGGACAATCACTCTCAGGTAGGACATTAAGGATTGTGGATATTGACAGGCAATAAACACTAGAATAATTCTGCTGTTCTTTGAATAAGTGATTGAATTACTCTTATTGTATTTGAAGGCCTAGTTACTGTCTTAGTAGGAAAAGTTTTACATCAAAACTTACGGTTAACCTGCACACCTTCAGTTTGATGTTATAGTGTTGTCCTTTTTTTGTATGGAACCTGCAGAGCTCAGGCAGTTTGAGACACTGGCTTTCTGTGTCCCTAAACAGTGATTAAATGTAGGCAATCACTTGCAAGATTTGCAAAATGCACGGGACCTTTATTAACACTGATAACTTCAATCGTTTTGTATTTTAAAAGTGACTAGAGAATTTGTCTGAAAATAGGAAGCAATAATTAGGAGATAGCACTGAAGAATTTCTTCCTCCCCCCAATACCTGCTTCTTTCTCATATATATGCATATGCAGTCTTTTCTTGTACATATGTTAAATTAATAAGCTGTCTGGCCTGTGGCATGTTTTTAGGGATACTATGGTCAGATCTGGATATATGTACTTTCTACAAGCTAAACAGGATTTCCTTGTAGATTCCAGTAATAACAGGTTTTGAGAAACTACAGGAATCTTGGTTCTTGTAGTTCTGCGTGCAGGCAGAGTTACAAAGAATTTCAAGTCGATTCTGAGCAAAGCTATTCCGACACTGACACAAATACACTGCTGTCATGCTGGGCTGACTGGAATTTACTCTGTAACTGCGTTTGTCACTTGTCTGTTGCAGGGATTTACCTCAGTATGGGCAGAAGCAGTGGCAATCCTATTTTGGGCGAACATTTGATGTTTACACCAAACTCTGGAAGTTTCAACAGCAACATCGGTAAGAGGATGTTGTACGCGCACATGTTCTGTGGATTTAAGTGCAACTTTAATCTCTGGTATGCCTAGGGCCCCCAGTTAAGACTGAGCTTTCACTGTGTTATTCAAGCATGGAGGGAGGGAATAGTCACTTCCTGTAGTGCTCACAGTCTAATGAATTAAAATGTTGCAGAGTTTTCAGTGTGACTTTAACAAAATCTTTTGCTCTGCTTCAGTGCATGTTGCTTTAATGTATTACCAAGGAGAAGCTGGGATGATGGCTTCTGCAGTGCAGAACCCATCTGGAATGGTGTGAAGCATCTTGCTGCAGCGTGGGCTCCGATCTTTCACACCTTACAGTGGCTGCGTAGTCTGAGTGTTCTCCTGGGAAGTTGTGACCTTTTGTTGTGTGTATTTTGTGCAACATACTTGTGTCTAGCTCTTGCAAGATTATGCAAGATAAATGGTCCTTGTTCTGGTGTGTGTATGCAGTGCAGTTGGCTCTGTGAGGGACCGCTATTGGGAATGCCACACCAGTAATAAAAGCTGAATTTGGCCCTACAATGGCTCTTTGTCTTGTCTGGTGTGATGTTCTGAGAAATTCTGGAATGCCTTTTAATCTTTCTTTTCTCTCTTGCGAAATAGACAAGTATTGGACAATCGGTATGGGTTGAAGCGGTGGCAAATTGGGGAAATTGCTTCCAAGATTGGGCAGCTCTATTACCATTATTAGTAAGTAAGCACAGAAAAGGATTCAGTAGGGGAATGCAATGTTAGTGGCAGCTCCATGCCAAACATCTGGATACTCAGTCAGGAGAAATCAATGTATCAGTTGAGTCATGATGCCTGTTTCTGAATGAGAAGGGCCTTTGGGACTGCATGGGGGTGCTGCAGAGAAAGGCACCTGTGAGCCCGATACCACTTTGCTAGTCACATTGATACTGCCTAAGGACTTATCTCCTACCTCAAAAGTGTCTCTAAGTCTTCCATGCGTGCTGCATTTGACTCTTGTACAAAAGTGTGATTTACAAGTTTGGGAGCTTAATGTTCCTTTAAACTTTTCAATTAACCTGTCACCTGTCCATATGGGTACAAGATGGGCAGATCTGATTGTTATCTGAAATGGAATCCCAGCTCTGAAATCTGTCTTCCCAGCAGGCACAAAGAATGAGAGTCTGGCTTTCATATGATGTTACTTGAGGAGGGAGTTTTGCCATTGATGCACAAGATGGTTGAGGGGGCAGGAAGGGAGGGTTTGGCATGGATTTCCATCTGAAGCAGTGAGCTAATCTGAATCTTCCTCTGCAGCTTGCGCACTTCAGAAACCAGCTATCTCAATGAAGCTTTCTCCTTCTATTCAGCAATTAGGCAGAGGTCATACTACTCCCAAGTCAACAAAGAAGACAGGTATGTCTGAATGAGTGCCCTCGTTTTTTCAAGACTAGAATGGTGTATGAAAGCAGCAAATAACTATAAACTGTAGGAGCTTAACTGGGATGAAATCAGTGTTGTTGAAGGAAGTTTCTTTTAATCCTCCTGCCATGATTAAAAACCTCAGTATAAATAAGAGCTTTGCTGTATGATTGGAGGAATATTCTATTATCTGGTCCTGGCTAGAAAGCTATTAGCCCCAAAGTTCTGTCATTTTGAGTCCTGAGCAGTATCAGTGCTGGGACCTAGTATGTTGTGGCTTGAAGATAGGTCAGTTGGGCTGAAGCGGAGGAACATGTTTGATTCTAATCAGGCTTTTCAGGGGAACATCAGTTAGTACTGCAGTACAACAGCCCGCTGTAACTGACTGGGACAAGGTCCAAGAGCTTCAGGAGGCATAACATCTTCCTTTAAGACACTATGCTGAGAAAGGTACGCTTTGCAGGGCTGTGTTGTGGTAGTGCAGAAGATGTGCTGCCTGCCAAGAACATAGAAAGATATAAATAAGAATAGGTAGACAACTCAGTTCTGGATCCTGATCTTAGATTCCAGCCAGTAAACCTGGGCTCCCTCATCAAACTAAAGTTAAAGAAGAAATGATCTGATGTCATCATCGAGATAAATGCAGAAGGGTAGTTAGGGAGTTTCCTGCCAAGCATTCAAGGATCTCTGGACTTTAATTATATGTCTCTAGTCTTGCTGATGTCCAAATGCACCTGTGTGCCACAAAAAGATGAAAGTTTCCCAGCTCTGTTCTGATATCTGTTGACATCTATTATCTTCTCTCTTAAAAATCTCTCAATTTCAGTCTGAATGTTTGAGCTGTTTCAGACAAGGTAGGATTGACCAAGCATGTTTCTAGGTGCTGTCAGAAGATTTTAGAAATGAATGAGTAATTATGGGCTATGCTGACTTGCAGATCTTTAAGTTGTCCCAGGTGGGTGAACTCTGAGCCAGCTATGATTATCATGTGATGCAGTGGGGTCAGATAGTGCCCATGAACTGTCAAAAGGTTTGAAGAGCCAGCAATTATATCTGACTCCCATGCCTGTTCTCATGTAAGGAGACTGTGGGGAAGGGAGAGGCTGTGGCTTTCTTGATGTATATTTTATGTCTCTCTACTCCATTTTAAATAAATCTCTGAGCAGCCAGGTAGCTATTGACTTCCACATGAATTCAGTTAGAACTCTTAATCTGCGGAGTGTTCAGCCTCGCTCTGGTCTTAAACTCCTCCTCTCCCTTACCCCTGTTGCTTACCTATGTTCTATTTTAATCTCAGATTTGGCTGTGGTGTTTTTGTTGTTGTGTTTAGGCCTGAATTAGTGGTTAAGAAGCTGCGTTACTATGCGAGGTTTATAGTGGTTTGTCTCTTGCTCAACAAAATGGATGTTGTAAAGGACCTTGTAAAGGTATGTTAAAATGAGGATAAAGGTGGTGAGGGGTGGGAGGTTGCTGGTTATTGAGGGCTTTTCTCCTAATTAAGGAAGCCATGAGATAGTCTATTTCAGTTGAAATATCACTTATTAGATCTGTGATGTTAGCTGTTGCTGCAGCATAGCTTTTCTCCCCCGCCCCCCCCATTTAATTGATTGTGCTGTTGTATGCCACAGAAGGAAGGAGTAACATGGCTAGAGCTATGGAAAGACTCAGTATGATGTGAATATTTGGCTAGAGAAAAACTTTACAAATTTGTATAGTTAATTAGGAATAAACTGTAAGATGCATGTTATTAATCTGAAAATGTGGGGATCATCCGATAACTCTGAGTACATCTTCATTCCTGTGATGGATTTAAGACATTGGTGGAATCTCCCCCAACAAGCCTTCATGACACACTGTTGCTCGGAAAGCCCGTGTCTCCTAGCTTGATGTTGAGCTTATTTCTCTTCTCTTCCAAACTGCTATTGCTCTGTCCTGTGTCTAGAACACATCCTGAATACATTTTCCACCTTTCAGAGACCCATCAAAATTAAACCTTGCTAAATAATGTTGATATTGCTGTGAAATTGGAGGGGCTGGATCTGCATATGCCTCTGCCATGGGAGTAAAGCACTGAATGCCTATAAATGCAAGTCTTTAGGTACAACAAATAGAGTACAGGCCAATGTTGATCATTGCTTTTCTAGTATATCTGACATCCAACATAGCGAATATCTTCTGTGAATCAGACATTTAATAATGACACTTTAAGCTCAACTGATTTGATAGCATTGTTTGAACACCAAGTAAAAATACTCCAATAGCTGCAGCCTAGATAGGGAGGTACACTTTAACTACAGCAAAGGAACAGCATGCTTCCCCTAACAGCATATGCTTCCCAAACCCCTCTAACAACCTTGCTGCAAGCAGCTTCTGGTATTGACAGTTTTGTGTAGGTTGCATTACTGTCTTTGTGTCTAAGCTTACTTGAACTGCTAGCTTAGCTTAGTAGCAGCTAAAAAAGCCATACCATTCACTTTCTCAGTGTATTTAAAGTTACTTCTAAGCTGAAATTTGAGTCCTTGGTATCCGTAGCTTATGGTAATAACCAGTGACATAGCTGTATGTGAGTGGGATAGTTATACTTAACTCCAGATATTCTTTGCATTTGGACCTACTTAAAAGACACTTTGCATTGCCAAAACTCAGTGTAACATTGGCATTCTGTCTCCTGAAAGAGCGCGTTTTGGCTGGCATGTTAGTCATAAGTGTGCTGCATATGTTCTCAAGTAATTTTTTTTTTTTTTTTTTATTATTCTTAAAGGCCAGCACAGCTAACCAAATTGTAAAGTTACTGACTGCTTGTTAAGCTCTCAGTTTAAGAAGTGACTATGTCTGTCTTTGAACTTTTTACATCAGGAGCTGTCAGATGAAATTGAAGACTATACTCATCGTTTTAATACTGAAGATCAGGTGGAGTGGAACCTGGTTCTTCAGGAAGTGGCAGCGTTTATTGAGGTGAGAATACCATTCCCTTTTAGTTATTAGCTTAAAAGTAAATTTTTCTGACCTGTTCACTGAAGTGTTCTTGTATTACCACCTCTATGTGGTAAGCAGGTGTGCCATGTGTAGGGACAGTATTCCTGTCTAATTTAATCATTGAATTTGTTCACAGTAGTATAACAGTGACAGCTGTTAAAGTGTCTGAAGAGTCAGACCTGGTCATGTAACGTATTGAAGACAGAAGCATGAAGCTGAAATACACTTGGTCACCTTACTGGTTTTGCTCTTGGTGTTCAGAAAATGGTGGAATTGAAAGCACAGCAGTTTTCATGGTCAAGATTTTGGAGAGACTACCAACTCTAGTTCTGTTGTTGTGGAAGCCAATCCAATTTGCTGATGCTTAGGTGTGTTTCAAAGTGTACTTTGTTGGAGTACTGGTCTATTACACTGGGAACGCATAAGCAGTATATAATGGAAAATATGGTGTAAGCATGGCAGTTAACTGATAGGCTCTTAGCATAGTCGTAATGTGACCAACTTACAAAGTTTGTTAAAAGGAAAAGAAATTTTTTTTATTCTGTCAAATGAGACAGTGTTCTACTTTCCTCCTTTTGTACAAAATGTCACTATGTAACATGAGTATTTATTTAAATATTGCCAGAATGGATGGCAGCGTTATCATTCACCTTCTTTGCTATTTATTTCTAGGAAGGGGAGGCGAACTAAAAGAGTACAGGGTTCTTCTGTGTTGTAGGAATGTTTAGGTTAGACTTCATGAATTTGTAAGGTTGTTGATGACATTTAGTTCCTCAGGTATAGAACAACTGAAGCAGAGTTCGTGTCATTTGAGGAAGTATGTTTTTCTATTTGCTCTACCTTCATGTGCTTGTACCATGTATTTGCTTGCAGTCCCTGAGAGCTGTTGCCTTTCCAGGTGGTAAGACATCACTCTGTAGCCTGCATAGAAATATATGTATGGCAAATTAATTAAAAAAATCTGCCTCAGTTATGAAATGTTTACTGTCAGTGACAAGACTTTTGGACTTCTCTCTGACTGCAAATCTGTATGTTTTCCTGAATTCCTGATTTATTCTGGTTGCTTTTTTTAGGCAGACCCTGTCATGGTTTTAAATGATGACAACACCATTGTAATCACCTCTAACCGGCTTTCTGAAACAGGAGCGCCATTGCTAGAGCAGGGAATGATAGTGGGACAGCTTGCTCTTGCAGATGCACTGATTATTGGGAACTGCAACAACCAGGTAAAAGAAATTCCGGGGACTTGGGTTTGTATCTTTGGAGTTCAGAGTCCTTCCCCCTGTGACATCCCTTCTGATCATGTAACAAAGATTCCAGTAGAGGCAAACATTAAAATATTTTGATTGTGATGTTTGCAGTGGCAGCAAGAGGAGGTTCTCGGAAATAAGAGCTAAAAATGAAATATTAGATATTAGACCTCTTATTGCTTATATTCATCATGTCAATTAAGTAGATACAGTTGATTTTCATATACTGGATTGTTCTTAAAAACATTCAAGCATGAGAGGCCTCTGGGGTATGTCTAGAAAAAGCTTGACTTAGGCTTTCATATGACATACTCCAGCTTGTTGCAACAGGAAGGGGTTTTCAAAAGACATTCAAGATCTTGTTTTTTAGATGATGATGATAGTGAAGTTGTACAGACTTCATGACTTCTCTCTGAGCTCTTTTTTCAGGTAAGCAAGGGAGTTGTATCTAAACTACAGCTTGTGTATCTTTCAGATTTTGTTTGAATTCATAGTACTTAAGTTTCAGCACTTGATTTATAAACATCCCAGAAAAGTCTGTAATTTCTGAAGTCAGGGTCTGCACTACAGTGAACTGGCCTGGTAGACCAGTAAAATAGACTCTGTCCTCTGCAAGCTCTTCTAAAAGTCATTCACAGGTCTTTAGAGATTCAAAGATGACACTGACAGATCCTTGAGAGACAGAAAATGGTCTGTTATGCAGTTGAATCTCTTCCCTGGATAATTCCAAAAAGTACTGTTTAAGTTGTATCTAGCAGAATAAACTGGTTGACTCTTTTGCAGGTCAAGTTCAGTGAATTAACAATTGATATGTTCCGAATGCTACAAGCACTTGAAAGGGAACCAATGAATTTAGCATCACAAATGAACAAACCTGGAATGCAGGTAAGTTCCATTTCAGTGACAAACCTGGCAACAGATCTTAACTGGGTTTTGTTTGTTTGTTTTAAATGGTGTACTCTTTCAGTATTGTGACTGTGCAAAGCAAATTGGTAAAGCTGGTGTAACTCTTACTGGAAGTTAGTGAAGAGTAGCTCAAACCTGTGGAGTTTGATCCAAGTAATGTGTTGTTTCTGTCATCGTCGTCACCCCCCTCTTTTTTTTCTCCTTAGCAAACCTTCAATAGTGGAAAAAATAGCAGAAATGAGTATTTGGGCATCATTTCACAAATGGTTTACATTGGTCTAGCTGAGGTATTTCTGAAGGGGTGCCATGCCTGTCCTTGTCCATATACATCCACCCCTTCCTTTGTTTTCATTCTAGCAGGCATGCAGCCAGATAAGTTCAGCTTGCTAAGTCATCTGAAAGTTAAATATCCCCTTCAGAGAAAGTGTAAAATATATTTTATCTGGAGGCAAAAGGAAATATGTAGATTTTCATTTATTTAATTGAGGAGTGAATTTTTTCACTCTTTTCTTGGGTGATGCTTTAGAGAGTAAGAAAGATTTAGATAAATTTAAATGAGGGATAATATAAAGTTCTGGTTCAACTACTGTGCATCTTGCTTTACTGTGTAGTAGGAAATGCAGCATGGGGAGACCATTTGTGTGGGAAGTATCTTGAAGGTTAACATTCTAATAAATGGAAATTTAGAGGGTTATGAAGCTGCTTTGGTAATACACGGTTGTTGAATTTGTTTTGTTTTGTTTTTTTTCAACAGGAGTCAACGGAGAAACCAGCCAGGCGGGAAAACCCCCATAAATATCTACTTTATAAACCAACTTTTAGCCAGCTATATACATTTTTAGCAGCATCATTTAAGGTTTGTGAAATTGGTGAATTTATTTGTAACAGAAAAATATCCAGAATGTGTGTGACACTGAATAAAATGTGGTTGAGATAATCTTTTATACTTCAAGATAATGAAGCCTTTTTGGCCTTCTTAAAATGTTCAATATGATCTTCAGAGAGGATGGAAATATTATAGATATGTGTAATTTGTATAATAAAGGCAAATCTGTTGACTACTGTTAAGGGAAAGAAAAAAACTCATTTTAAGACAGAACCCCAGATTGCTGTTAGACAGCAGTTATATCATGCTAAAATACAGTCATCGTCAAAGCAAATCTTGAAAAAATCCTGTGCAAGCGGTCTTAGTACTAGCTGTCCAGTATCAAGCATGCTGCATGGCAGTACTATGGAAAGCCTTAATTAATGTGATGTAATAGTTGCATATGATTTAATCTTATCCAGTAATTTTATCTGTGCATGTGTAGGTACACACACATATATACAGACATTTATATTTATATATACAGACATACATATATAACAAGAGTTTCCTATATAAAGTTTATTTATTTCCTATATATATATATATAATATAGGAAATATTTCTTGAGGTAAGAGAACTGGAGAACAGAAGAATCTTGACAGTGTTCTTCTACTTTGTGTCATGCCAAACACAATCCAAAATCAGGGAAGTATGTCAAGAAACTGTTGCTCTTAAGCACTGTGTACTTGGCAGGTCTCCAGTTCTGTATTCCATTTAAATTGTATCTCTCTCCTGCACATGCTATATTTTTATGTGCCTGTCTTATTTTGTTACCCACTGCTGTCTTACATGTAAGTAATCTATACATTTGTAGACTTGTTTTAATACAGTTCCTGTGCTTATTTTAATTTAATAAAGTTGCTGGCCTCATTATGCTTAATTATGACTGTACAAGTCAGCAACTTAAGATTTAGTAGTAAAACCAGAATATGAATCCTATAAAGAAACAAGTTACAGTTTGTTTCAAGAAACAACCGTAAAGAAACAGCTGGTGAGGTGAAGGAAGTGCATCCTTACTACTTAGAATTTTGGGTGCTTATATGCTCAGCCTTTTGCAGAAATTAAAAGCATCTGTTTCGTCTTGCAGACAGCCCATTAGAAAGGTGGAAAAGAGATTTCTTTTACACGTCTGTACAGAAACCTGGATGTGTTGTGCTTGTTGTCCAGCTGAGACGGGTCAGGGGAAGAGGCAGATGTTGCAGACCCTGGGGTATTTGGAAACAAAGAACTTCCTTTAGGATCCTCAATTGTTTGGGAGTTAGGGTCTGCATGGATCTTGGCAGCTTTTGGTTTCCATATCTTGGAGAGCCTCAGATCTAGCTAGGTAGTAAGAGAGTCTTATGTGGAAGCAGATGCTTTTTTAGTGCTGCTTGAACCTCTAATATCAGCCTAGAGGTCTGTGTGGAAAAAAAAATTATGAACGTATCATCAGTTTATATTTTTGTCTGTGTGCTCACCTATTTGAAGGGGTGTATGTGGTGGGGAAGGGTATATACACATATGAAGAATAGGGTGAAGGGAAGCCAGAAGCAGGAGTAGCACAATCTTAAATGACAATGTATTTATGAAGATGATGATTGAATATTAAAACAAACGTATACATTTCTTCCCTTGCCACTCTTCTCTTTACTTGAATTTCAGGAGCTGCCTGCAAACAGTGTACTGCTGATTTACTTGTCTGCCACGGGCGTGTTTCCATCAGGTCGTTCGGATAGTGAAGGTACAATAAAGGAATGCTCCCTGTCATGAACAGGGCTTGAATTCTCTTTATGTTCCAGGACAAGTGACCAAGAAAGATGTCACAAAGCTCCTTTTAAAAGACAAGTCAATTTTATTCTCCCATCTATTTAGTAAGATAGCCTTTTTTTTCCACAAACAATAGTTAATTCCCTGTGTTTTAATTAGTGTGCATTAACCTGAGACCTTTTCAAAGGACTTTTCCAGTTTTTGATGCATCTGAAGTATTAAAAGCTTCACCAATTTTGAAGACCACATGGCTCAGTTGATGCATCACTGCAAAGTTAATAAAATGGCTAAATGGCACTTTGTGATTCTTTCCAATCTCCAGTACTATGAGAACATACGGTCAGGGGATGGGTGGTAAAAGGGCTGAAGCGTCTGCAGGGACTGTTGTATTTGCACGCTTGTTAACCTGACAATTCAAGCCCTTCTCATGATTTTTGACAATTCCCCTCACCTCATCCTCCTGTTCTTTGCAAGCTAGCAGAATATTTGGATGCAGCTGCAATCTAAAAGCTGAAAAGTGGTTGGCTGAAGTAAACACAGTCAAAAGATCTGTTTATATAATTTAAGGGGGGGGGGGAAGTTTTTAACATCCTAAATATTGTACACACCTCATCTGTTTGAGACTTGCATTCCTTTATAAGATGCATGCCTTGTCCATCCCAGTGCATGATTTATAGAGCTCTCAAAATGTTAAAGGAAAAAAAATCCCTGTCAGCTTTGGATTGTGGCAGTGATTTTTTTTTTTTTAAATGCTTTTAACATTTTACTTTTTGCTGCAACTTGGTGATAGGTTCTAACTAAACCACGTTCTTTAAAGCCTGTGATATGTCCACTTCACTGCATGTATTGTTTCAGCTTAATACCTTACTGTAGAGGCATCCAGGCTCTGTTGTCTGAAGAGCTGCGTAGTCAGACTTCAGTTTTCATTAAATAAATCCCATTACAACTGCATTATTTTAATAAGGTAGGGTAGTCTGCACAGACCAAAAAATTCTACCTTATTAAAACGGAGAGCAGTTGCAAGTTGCACTGTTTATTGCCTGTAAGCCATTTGTGTTTGCCAGATCACACGAGACATTTGTAACAGTGCTAAATTAATGTATGTTCTGTTCCTAATTTTATATTCCCAAAGCTTCCCTTAAAATGGAAAGGTGTATTATGTATCCAAATGTGAAAAAATTGCATTTGGTGGCCAAATATGGGTCAACCAACTCTGCAAATGTATAACAGAATGAGGAAATCCTAAGACTTTATTTCACTAACGTTACTGACATTTCATACCCATATCAATGGCAGAATATTTCCTGGTATCTCTAGCACATTTTTTCTGGTGTAGGATTTGATATTTTTTATAGTCATTACTTTCACCTTTGCTCTTCCTCAGACAGGCAGGTAGCTCAGTTGTGCAAACTTAGCAAAATATTTCTTTAGCTTACCTTCGGAACATGTGTCCAGGCTGTGTGCATGTAAAAATTGTGAATTCTGTATTTGAAATCTTAAAAAAATAAACCTTTGCTGCAGATTTGAAATCTGGTTTTGTCTTTTCTAGGAGTACTGAAAGCATATTCATTCTCTGAGCTCTCTCTTCTCCCCTTTGCAGTGTTATAACTGCAGATGATAGTATTATATCTATTCTGAGAGGCTACAGGGGTTTTGATTGATTTAGCCTTATTTTTTGATCAAATTCTGAATTAGAATATACTAGCTCATATAGTAATTTTACAAAGATATTAATTTTCCTGTATGAAATGTGTAATGGGTTTTAATCTTTTTGCTGTGTAGTGTAACAAGAGCCAATATTTGGATCTTTTGTATTATGTTTATGGATAAGTAGCGAATAAATAGATTAGAAGTTATGAAGTTGCATTGCTTCCTTCTATTTCATAGATGGTGAAACTACTAAAAATGCATAAAATTGAATATGTAGTTAGTAAAATCTCCAAATTCCTCCATCCCCTCCTTACAACTGTAGTAGTTCAGATTCACTTAGTTTTCTGGGATTTGTGGTTGCTTCCTCCCTTTCATATAATCATTAAATCCATAACAGAGGTGAGTTGCCTCTGCTAATTTTAGCTTTCTTTTTGCCATGTGTAGGTCCATATGATTTTGGTGGCGTTCTGACAAATAGTAACCGGGACATCATAAATGGAGATGCTATCCACAAGCGAAACCAGTCTTACAAAGAGATGCATTGGTAAGTTTCATGAGTGTGACAACTGCAAATTCAGAAGAATTTGTCTTTAATAGAGAAAAATGCATCAAAAGTGTCTTGAATTCAAACTCTTCAGTGCAGGACATCGTAATGTAGATTGGCTCGAAGTTGAACAATTAGAAATGAATATGCAACTCTAAATGATGATTTAAACACTCAAAAAGTATTACTGTGACTTAACGTAAATTCTTTATTACTGGAAAACTTCAAATTAATGGTGGATGGATGGCATCTCAAGAAGATAAACATCTCTTGTTGGGAAAGAATTAAGTCCAACAGCCCATATTATAGAGAATACCAAATTAGTTTTGCAGTTACTCTCTGAGGATGAATCTGAGGACTGGGGCATGGGGAATCTGCTTGCTTTTTATCTGGACATGGGCAGCTGTGTGTCTGAGAAGCTTGTGCACTGTCACAGCTTTGCAGCGGTTCTAGTGGTCTGTGAAGTGTCCCTTTCTGTTTTCAGTCTTCACCCTGGAGATCTCTACCCTTTCACAAGAAAGCCCCTGTTTATCATTGTGGACTCTTCAAACAGTGTCGCCTATAAGGTAAGGTTCTTGAAGGCAGCTACTCATATGATAGGATACAGTGTCAACCCCTAGTTAGCTTACACTTTTAACAGGATATTTTTTTAAACAGTTTGTATTCAGTCTTTCTTTTCTTTTGAGGTTGTGCATGCTAGTCAGGATCTGATCCTATGAATAGGAACAAGAAGGAGAAGCACATGAACAGCCGCTCATTGGAAAGTAATAAATCCTCCTGGAGGGAAAAAAGGTTCAAGATTTCCAAGGTCTCTGGTGGGAGGTTTATTTTTGTTATATACCAAAGACAAATCTTGGTGTGTGTGTATGGGGGAGGGAGATAACTAATCTGCTTTTTTTTTTTCCAGTCATCCAACACTCAGTTGCTTTTAGCAACAGAAAGGAGTCAAAGCATTGAGCCTGATCTTATAAAACACGGGGTCTCTGTGTCTGAAAAGTATGTGAACCAAGGAAATAACAAGACTCAAATTAGCATCCAGTGTTACTGTAGAGTGGTATATGCTTGGACAATGAGCCTCCTTCCTAGGGGGCTGTGGACATACAGTAGAATTACTCCATGCCAAATCACCTTTGAGAATCTGCAATTTGGGTAATACAGAAGCAGGCAATTTCAATCTCAGTTGCCAGTTGAATCTGGATAGCATTATGACATTTATTTTATTCATGAATGGGATATTAAGATTGTGCTATATCTGGGTAAAGTGCCACTTCCTTATGTCTTCCTTCTTATAGCTCCATTATGTGCAGTGAGAAAAGTGAACGTTCACAGCTGCATTTCAGAGGAGGAATAGGGACGTCTAGTGGCCAGATGAACTTGTTCCTTGTTCAGTATCCACAGTCTGCGTCATTTGTTTTAAAGGCATTTGTTGGCCAATGAGAGGTACTAAATCAGTAATAAGTATGATTCAGAATAGTTCTGTATTGAGCCAGGGAACTTTCACCTGACGGTCTTAATAATGATCTAGCCTCTCTGTAGGGTTTTTGGTTTGTTGTATTGTAATGCATTTCAAAGGGCTTTTTAAATCCTACTGCATTTAACTTCACTGCACTAGATTTCTGTGCAAATCTGCTTTTTATTAAATTCTCTTCCCCATTTAAAGGGAGGAAAACACAATTAGAATGATTTCACTTGTCTTTCTGAGAAAATGAGGTTTTGGTAGGGTTTTATTTTCCTCTGCTCTTTCCTGACATTCATTCCAGTATAACAGCAGGGGGGTTTGGTTTTGTTTCAGGGGAAGAAGTGTGGCTTGGGTTTGGTTTTTTGTTTTGTTTTGTTTTACCCCCTTCCTCTCTGGTAGAATTGCTGAAGGATGTCAAGTGGATCAGTTCTGTAAGAGAGAGTAAGGGATTGCTGGTCATCCTTAATTCAAATACAGCTCTGGACATACCAGGGTTCTGTGGACAGCTTAGAGCAAAGGATCTTTTTGAGGTCATGGATTCCCACGTGTAGATTTGTAGCTCTTGTGAGAATAACCATCAAGTGTTTACAGTAGAATTCACTTCTTGTATTACATGTAAATTTGATAGTTGAATTTTCTTTAGATTTTGTGGGCACACAGTAAGCAAAAACTGTAACCTCCATTTAGTTTCTTTTCCTTGTTCGGCAGTGAACTGACCATCAGTAGTGTAAAATACACCAGTGTTCCGTCTGTTAAGCGCACAGAGCAGCTGATGTGAGAGAAGTCCAGCTCTGCCTGTATATAAGGAGTATAGAAATGTGAGTTTTGGAAATATTTCAGGGCAGGATTATGGAAGTGGCTGCTAGGAGCTCTGACCCAGATCACAAGCATGTGGGCACAACTGTGAGGACACTAGAAAGACAATGAAGAAAAAAAAAAAAGAGCATGGACCCCTACTTAAAAAAAATATATTCAGCATTTGAGAACTCACATTCACTTTCACAATCTATTGCCATTGAACCTAGGCAGATATATATGTGGGGATGGGTTTAGGTGTTTTGTTTTGTTTTCAGCTGAAGGTAGATGGCAGAGCTCTCAATCTCAGTATTTTCTAGCCCTTGTAAATTCGTGTCTGTCATCGTGCTGTGCATGCTTACGTGCTTGGTTCCTGGTTGCCAGAATATACTGGTAGTGCTGACTATCCTCTGGGTGTGTTGTGAGATGTTTTGTAGACTCAAGCACTGGCACAAACAAAGAGGTTGTGGGCAATTGTGTGAGAAGTTGAAGTCAGTGTGCTGACTTTTTTCCACATGGCTGCTCTGATCTTTTCTGATAGGAGAGTAGCTATCCTGACATTTAAATGTCACTGCTAGCAATACTGGCAGTAACAGCAACTGCTCACACATCTTTTTCTACAGCCCGTTTCTGCTCTCCTGCATGCATTCTCATCCTCTCCCCCTCTCTGGAGGGCTTAAATGGTGATGACTGAAAGTAAGTCCTGCCAGGAAGTGACTTGCCAGTTTGTCAAATCAGCGGCACTTGAACAGCTTCCTCCCATGTATATTTAGCTGAAAGTGGAAGATAACTGCGAATCGAGCATATCTACTTAAAGCCATGATTTTTTTTTTTAACACTTCCATTTAAATATAGATGACTGTGTTCTTGAAGGTTACCACTGTATATGTGGATTAAATAATATTTTTTAAATCAGTATCTTCTTGTAGTTGTGGTTGTCTAAGATTATGGTCAAATGAAAAGTCTTGAAAAAAGCAAACCAAAACAAAAACTCCAGCCAGTAAGAATGCAAGGCCTTTGTCAGTGATGTGGTATAAATACTTAGCTTAGTAAAGCTTACATGTGAAGTGACTTCTTTTGGAAAGAGATGTATATGACATGCATTTTAAAAAGCAGCAATGCCTCTGTTGGAAAACTTGAATACTGAAGTAGAAAAACAGAGTCAATTTTGAAACAAAAATGTGTTTTACCCTTTTTTGAATTGTCCATGCACTGAAAGGTAGGGCATTCCTTATCCAGAGATGCTACCAACATTTAGACTGCAGGGCAGGTTTTCCTGGTGCACCTTGTGGTCCTCCACTCCAAGCCGTGGCTGTAACATGCTCCTGTTCCTTTGTTGCATGTATGCCCACAGTGCTTTTCTGTGGAAATCAGGAGCGGAGGTGGTGGTGGTGAGTGAATCCTGGTGTTCGCTTGGACTATGGTAGGCAGCTGTGTCTGGCCGAGAGCTGAGACAGGTGTAGTGACTGGCATGAGTAGCTGTCTTCCAAAGGTTGCGTTCTGTGTTAAACCGTGTAGTTTCTCCCCTTTGCAGGACTTACTAGCTATGTTGACTTAACCTCCGCTGGGACAGAGTCCAAAATGATCTCAGATACTGTCAGTGAGTAATACCTTTCCTGAGACATGAGTGACCCTTGGTTTTGCTTCATAGCTGTAGGCAGTGTTTAATTGCGTTGTCATTTTTACTGATGGGGTGTATGGAAAGTCTGCTTTAGTCTCTAACTGGGTGATACAAGATAGAATTCAACATGTGAATCTGCTTGTGAATACTAAGCATACATGTTACTTGAGAACGTGTAACCTGTCATTGTGTATTCAGCTCAAACTGGCAACGTCTGGGGTGACTCCTGGAGTTTTAAATGTTTCTTTATAGTACTGGGTTGGCCTGCAGTTACTGTCTTCATGATAATAGTCTTTGTTTCTTCATTAGAGACCAAACCTTAGTATCTAGCATTATAACTCTCACTTGGGCTTTTAAAGAAATAGAAGAGGTTTTAGGACTAGTCAACACTCTGTCAGATATGGGAAATGTTTTATTTTGATTAGACTAGATTACTATCTTTAGTATTTAGCAGACTTAGATTAAATTAAATCAGTGAAACTAATTTAATTGAAATATACTACCCAGAAGGGAAATTCCATTTTAATTAAGCAGAAGCCAGAAGAAATTAAAAAAATAGCTTTTTGATGATTCTGCACAAGCAAATACTTCTGGTGTTGTATGTCTTACATTCGTAACCTGCCAATTTTAAGAATATAATCTACAGACGTGTGTTGCTTTCATGCTCTGGATGCATGGTTTGAATGTGTGCTCTGATAGGATGCAGACATGATCATTAACATTTTGTATGGCTTTGCAAGCCTTCAGTTTTAAGAAGGCTGTTTTGGTGAGACATGTGACAGCTAATGAGGTTGTGTAAATGATTTTTTTTTTTTCTTGTTGATAATTATTACCAATCAGTATACCTACCAGACAGATACACAGTAGGACTGTTATCAGGTAAATGTTGGTGAAACTGGACAACGGTGTCGTTTGAGGTTTCTGGAGAAATTTGTGTCCAACAGGACACTTAGGCAATATTTAAGGTGCAGGTGGAAGGTGCATGAAATTAGTATTGTAAAATGAGGGTTCAGTATAGCAGATGTTAAGGTTATGACATACTTGCTGTAAAGGAATCTTATTTTAAAACTTTTCTTCACTGGGCTCTTCTGTTACACCAGAAATAGTTCCTCCTGCTAGAAAGAAGAGGGGAAAGAAATTACTTTGACTGGATAGTTCAGTTGGTATTGAGGAAAGACACTAGATCTATTTTGACCTGAAAGCCAATGGCTTTCACTTTTACTGCAGAACATGATTTTTTTTCCAAGTACTGTATTACTACTGAAAGCTGTATTTTCATGAAATTAGTGTCTGCTGTCAGTAGCAATGAAATGAGAGAATTATAATTCCTTTAAAATGCAATGGGTTATATTCCTTCTATGCTGTGATCTATGAGCAAGTCAATTTGTCAGCCTCACTGCCAATGCTGAACTGTGTGATGGGCATTAGTGTGTTTTCTGGCATTACTAGCCTTTGTACTCTTAACCTGCTGAATATTCAAAAGCAAGCAAAGTGACCATCAATACTTCAAAATTCTTATCTGTTACAGAATTTCACAAACTTATTTGGACAACCATTGGTGTGCTTGCTTTCTCCAACAGCATATCCAAAAGCATTACAAGGTATGTGTAGTATTGCATTTCCTAACAAGTTGCCATTGCATCATATATTTATCCCAAACAAGTATAACTTAGATTCTTCATGAAAAGATAGCTTTTCATCACTATGTAATCCCTAAATCAGATTAACATTTCCTGAAGTAATACGATAAAGTTTAGTTACTGTTTATGGCAAATAATTTATTCTAACAATCATGATATTTCTACGGATAGCTTCAACAAGTGCTAGGAGGCAAACTCTCTCCTACATGGAGACTCAGAAAATTGCCAGTGCAGTGCTGGAGCGATGATGATGATTAGCACTTTGGGTAGATTTATTAGTCCCAGAAAGTGAGCAGAGTCAGTTTAAGGTATCAACTTTTAAATGCCAGGTGTAGAGCAAAA
The DNA here is from genome assembly GCF_000737465.1 of Haliaeetus leucocephalus. Taxonomy (NCBI): domain Eukaryota; kingdom Metazoa; phylum Chordata; class Aves; order Accipitriformes; family Accipitridae; genus Haliaeetus; species Haliaeetus leucocephalus. Next base: position 93,780 of record NW_010972742.1, on the reverse strand, counting down.
TTTTCTCAGATCTTGTTCTGATTTTGGAGGGTAAGTTAAAGAAAACTGTTGGCTTGGAAAGCCCTGAGAAGGTGCGTTTATAATAGGAACAGGCAATGAAACATTATGTTCTTCAGCCCTTGTGACTACTATAAAATATAAATCATTCCAGACTTTCTCATTGCAATTTGCCATGTTAAGCTTATTATCCATCACAGAGACAAGTACAAAGGTCTAGCTTAAGCCACGTAGAGTGATATTAGGCAAGTATCATGAGAGAATGTGCAAGAAGTGGAAGCTTCTCATTTGTTTTGAAACTATTCCTGTTATTTAGCTGAAACCTAGGTAGAAAATAAGTACTGTAATAATGAATCCTGTTTAAACAGAAACTCTGAAAAATAGAACTAACTTTATAAAATGCTGGATGCTTATATTGTGTTCATGGAACAGTCAGGAAAGTCATGCTGTCGTTCTGGAGCCGTGCTACACTGTGCTAGAGCATCATGCAGAGACTTCTTAGCTGAACCTAATTGAGCCCCTGTGTCACTATAGCATTATACCATGCATGCTGTGTGCCCAAGTCCTGGAAAAAAAAACCCAAATGCACCAAAACAAATCAGTAATCCTTGCTGATGAGGAAGTGGCCTTACCATTTAGGCGTATGATTTTATGTGCATTGCCTTTCTTTTTGACTTCCCAGTTAATTGAGATAAAGCTTGGACTCCTGTCTATCATGTTGAACTGCATGGAGTAAATGAGCTTTAGGATATTGTGATGCCCAACAAAGGGCAACTATGTAGACTTTGGGGGGGGGGTGTATAGGTTCAACTGCCTGGTTTTTTGAATGGAATAAGAATGTCCATGTTTAATACTTCTCTTTAGTATTTATAATCAGTATCTTCTGTCAGTTGTTTCAGTTATGACTTTTGTGTTCAAGTTATGTGCTCAAAATGAAGACATAGGCCTCCCATGATTCATGAGAAAATCTCATTTCTCTTGGTGTTAATACACATCTCCAGTAAGCCTTTATTGCTAGTCATTGCATCATCTTGAGAATAGATCTGCCACAGGAGGAGAGAAGATGTAACTAACACAGAGGAGTAGTTCCTCTGTTACAGAATTTAGTGGGTGAGCAGCTTCATTCAGTGGTAGGGACAGCTTTTCAGTTTCATGTGTCAAATGTATCTCTTTGTCTATTTATTTATTTATTTATTTTAGATCAGTCTCAGCGGGGTAGCCTCTTCACACTCTTTCTGAACAATCCTTTAATGGCATTCCTGTTTGTCTCTGGATTATCAAGCATGCGCAGAGGATTGTGGGAGAAGTGTCAAGATTACCTTAGAAAAATCAACCGAGATATTGCCCAACTGCTGACCCACTCACGATCCATAGGTACGTGCCTAAAGATGCACAGCTGAACCTTAGTGTGCTGCTTAAGCAGATGCTGTTTTTTCTTGCTCAGCCTTTTGAAAGGACAGCATAGTGAATAAGGGGAATGCACAAGAATTTGTAGTGCTTTCCCCCATGTCTCTCTCTCCCCGTTTTGGTTTTTTTTGGTCTTGTTTTGGTTTTTTTTTTTAAAGCCTTTCTAAACTGAGTTTTCTTTGCCTTCTCTACAGATCAGTCCTTTCTTCAATTTTTTGGGGATGAATTTCTTCGCTTGCTTCTAACAAGATTTATCTTCTGTTCGGCTACTATGAGGATGCACAAAATTTTCCGGGTATGCAGGGATATCTATCCCTTTGTGAGAATGACAGTCCAGTGCGTATAGAACTGCACTGCCTCAGGATGGAAGGGTCTTAGGGCTAAGCGTATCACTGTGACTTCAGAAAGATAACTGATGCTCACATGCTAATGCTTACAGCTTGTATTGAATCTGTGCCTTTGTACTTTGACTTGCTGAAGCCTTATTCTTCTACATAAGTAGCAGACACACTCCAATTCATTTATGTCAGAACAGCCTTGTCTGCTAGAAAAATTCCTCTTATTAATTCAAGATTATTATTTCTACACAACTAAAAAGGTGTAGAACAAGAATATAAGAGGAAGTGGGGAGGAGTGGAACATTATTGCTGGAATGTATTCTAGTGTGAATGGATTTTGAAAGGTCTTTGAAGTGTAAATGAATAAGCTAAGCAGGAAGATGGTATTTTCCCTCCCTGTTGGTTAATGCTGTGCCAACAGTGAAGTTTGCTTCTGGATCTACACCATTTTATATATGTGAGTCTTGGCATATAAACTGCCTGCTCCATTTTAAACACTACAGAAAAAAATGGAAGTTGAAGCACAGAAAGGTACAGTATTCATCTTGTTTAACTGCAGACATCTAGTAGCTTTCCAAGCCTAAGTTAGCTACCTAGGCTTCTTTGATATCAGGGAAAAGACGCATGTCTTCTGATAGTGGGGATAGATTTGCCCTCGGTGTCTTAGATACTTGTTTTAGGATGAGGTGAATCTCCCACTGGAGATGCTTACATGTCTATAATTTCAAGAAATGAACTCCAGCGTAGTAGGTAAGTGTATGTGAAGTCCTTTTGTCTTTTTTTGGTGTTTTTTTCCCCCTTTTTTTGCAAGGCTTCTGTGAACATATTATTAGCCATCTTAGATGAATGGGCATTTGTATTGCCACTAGAATACTAGAATATTTTCTCTCTATGTGGCATGCTGAAGAGATTAGGATACCTCTTAGGTGAAACTGGCCTTTTGCAATCTTCTTTGTAAAGGGTGTAAAAATAAATGAATGTCTGATTCTCTTTGTTTTCACTGTCATCTAGCAGGAGACTCGAAATTATCCAGAATCTTATCCTCAACTGCCAAGAGATGAAACGGTGGAGAATCCTCACCTCCAAAAGCACATTTTGGAGCTGGCTTCCATACTGGATGTTAGGAATGTTTTCCTGGAAAACACCCTCGATGACTATTAAAAGAAACTGTCTTACTGCAAAGGGGTTTCCCTGGCCACAGATTTTGAATGGTGCAGTTTTATAATGTGAAAATCATAAAAGGAAGTACTTGATTTTATTTTTAAATTTAGGACCATTATTTTAAAAAGTAATACTAAACAGCTGTTAGTTTAGCTGTTCCATTCTGTATGGGGTCAATTTTATAAGCAGAAGTTTTCATGTCTTTTAAATGTTAAACTAAAGAATCACTAGAGGTTTATTTCTGGTCTTGTGGCTATCAACCACATTTCCAACAGCTGATCCTAAGCATAGAAGTATTATTGGTTACCTTTAGCCCACATTTGTGGAAATCCTTTATTTTTATACAATTTTAAGAAATTGGAAAAAATCAATAGAAAAACAATATTTTATCCCCAAAGAGTCTGGATTTGAAATGGTAAAGATGGAACCACATAGTGCAAACCAACAATAGCAATAAAACAGAGTCCTTCATAAATATATTTTTGCAGTCTTAGGCAAGTAAGTAGAGAAAACTGTGGACAATTAAGTTGCATTTGGAGCAGTGGGTTTGAAGTGAAGTTGTAAAGATACTTAATGCTCCCTATAAATTTGACACAGCAATTTTATATATGAACTTTGTACTGCTGGCCAAGGACACAATTTCCACTCTGCCTGATTGAGTAGATGGTTAGCAGATGAACAAATTACAAAACTAAGAAAGCTAGCCCCCATCTCTCACTGTAATATGGGTCATCTTGCCATTTGTATTGCTGCCACAGTTTTCCAGGAGGAGGGGGCATTCTTCATTTCGAGGTACTAAACGGAATTACATTTCTAGCAGGTGTTAGTCCCTCCTTTCCATGTGTGGATGGAATGTGTGGCTCCCACAGTGTTACCAGTCCCTGATAGGAGCTGAAAGAATGTCCCATATAGTGCTGAATACGAGCCCATCCTATCACTCATTTATCTGACGGATCTGTGCTGGATCCCTGTGCCCGAGGAGAGATGCTGGTGCTCCTCTCGCAGGTTAAACAAAGTGTGTGCTGCCATAAAGCCCTGTTAATGTTTTGCATGCCCACCATTGCATCTCAGTCCTATCTTTGAACCAGTAAAACTGAGGGGCTGTAATTATGTGTGGCAGCACTATAGGCTCCCTCAGCCCATAATGCTCAGTCTGGGTATGTTAAGGAGTAGAGTGGCCTTTGTAAAGGCACTTGCTGGAGAAGGCTGTTCTGACTGCTGGGAAAAGTGCTTGCTGACTCGTTTGGACTGTAGTGCCTTCCTTGCAGAGCTACAGGACCTCTTGCAACTCCTGACAGTGAAAGTGTGAGCAACAAGAAGGAAATGAAAATATTTTAAACTATTAAATGAAAAAGTCTATTGTCACTGTTCCATGAGCTGCTAGAAAAGAAGTGAAAGGACAAGTCTGATCAGTACTTTTATGTTGAACCCAGCCATGTTTCTGTTTTTAGAGATGCAGAATTGGTGACTACCACAGTATCATGGTAGGCCTGTTTGGAATGCTATCGTACAAGGTCTGATCTAGTCAGCCAGAATAGCGAAGGGCAGCAGGTCAGCACTGGTGGACCCCGTTCAGCTGAGGAGAGCACAGGATGGTCCAGTAAGAATCGCTGGAGGGTAGCTGGGAAGTTTGCATGAAGGTTCTTTGTGGCTGGGCTGAAGCTTATGCCATCCATTCTTTAATTTCCCAAGGGTAAAAATTTCTATGAATGCTAGTGTTTGTTCTCAGCAGTCTTGAAGCTGGTATATTGAGCCCCCCACCACTTGGTGCTGCTCTTCTTTGGACTATGGCAGGACTTCATTACCTGGGATGTGGAGTTTATTTTAAAGAGTGTGTGTTTGTGTGTGTGCATGTGTATTCTAGGCGTTTGTGTGTATATGTACAATACGCATACATCTACTGGCTGGTGTAAATTGTAAATATGTATATATGTATAGGTACTTGTATATGTATTAAAAAGAATGAAACAGTACAATGTCTATATACAAAATTTATATATACACACATACGCCATTTTGGGTGCATTCCACAAGGTGTTGCAGATCATTTGTGGTTGTAGTAAAGGTTATGGTTCTTCTGCCATTGTAATTTGCTGTTTCCACTTGGACCTTGACATAATTCATAACTGATTTCAGGTACAGGAGGCCTTAGTTAGCCAGGGGAATGAGTACTCCTGTATGTATTACAGTGATACGATTAATGTATTCTTAACTGTGAAGCTGATGATCTGCCTTTCTGGTAGGAGGTCCCCAGTTATTAAAACATGGGATTGTATGTAGAAGCTAGAGATACGGAAAGCCCTTAATGCAGTAGCAAGTGAGAGACGGGTTATCTCTTGGCCTGCCTGCTGTTCCTCCACCAGCAGTGTTCAACTTGCATGGAAAAGGGGAATTTAATATTCCCCAGCTCACTGCCTTCCAACTAAATGCTTTTGTTTTGCTTTAGCTTTTGCTTTGATGAAGCTATTCTCATTTTGGTTCCGTATATCTGGAAAAGAGTGTGCTATTTCTAAGCATAGGAGTGATGATGCTTCCATTAGTGTGGGCTGGTCAGCCTCTGTGGGACATTGCTTGTCAGCTGCCTGGGAAAGCCTTGGCAGACCCAGTCTTCATTTTAGCTGGGCTGAAGCAAGGAGTCCTTGCTTGTGATCTAAGAGGCTTCTAATCCACTTTGCAGCCCTGAGAAGAGGTTCTTTTTGCTGGTTACCAAGGTAGATCTAATGAGAGGAGAATGCACTTTTTAAAAAAACAAAACAAAACAAACCTGAAGAAGCTAGAATGTAGGAGGAGAATATAAGGCCTTGAAAATTAGTTCAGAAGTTGAACTTATCAGCGATGACTGTCCAAGCCAAAAATTCATTCTTGAGGTCCCTCATTCTCTTCTTACCTACTGACCTTTTGTTCAGATGTATGCTGCTGGCAGGGATATTCAAAGATAAAGATTTCACTCCTGTTGTGTCGGTAGCAGTACAAAATTGTACTTTGTAAGCAAAAGGCTGACACCTTCTGTCTGCTGTAGCTGTAGATAGGATGAGTATCTGGTCTTGGATTTTGAGCCAGCCCTCTCCCTTCCCACCCAAAGCAACTGCATTCAAGATGAAAATACTCATATTTTCCCCTCCGAGTAAAAGCTTGTCTTGTTTGAACTTACTAAGTCATTCTAAACTTGTGCTACTGTGTGCTGTGTGCTATGGTCGTAGGTACCTTCTTGATGTATGCGTATGCTTGTGTGTACTGAAGAAAAATTTGGTTTATGTATCTAGCAGTCCTCAGTATGGAAGCGAAGCAAAGACTGAACCATTTTTAAGTGAGAAGAGAACAAATCCTTTTGTTCTCAGGCCTAATGCCTTCCCTCTTGTCTCGTTCTCCCTTTCTCCATATATCTTTATTGCTTATGTTAGCAGAGAAGACTTGCCACCACCAGGCAATACCAAATTAAAGGGGTAAATTCTGTATGTAATACATTGAGAGGAGAATGTGATCTGGACTTAATGTGTCCTTACTGGACTTCTTCTGCCTAGCTCCCTACTGCATGTGATAACGTTCAAATGAATCCTGCTCCCACAGTAGGCACCTCTATTTGTACTCCTGTTCAAACTGGCTTTAGAACACCTAGCCAAAGTTACTGCTGTTGCCTTTTGTTTCTTCCCCTCTGACTTTTCAAAATAACAATGACAGGGGAATACAGGGTTATGAGTCTTTAATACTCCATTTTTTTAATTACTTTCGGGATGCGATGTGTCATTTTACTTCATGTGCAGGCTAAATGGAGCACTGAATTCTGTGAGCTCTGCAAACTGGACTTGCTCCCTGGAGTGCTTTCCTGAGAAGTTTCAGGGTGGTTTGTTTGGGTAGTTCATCAAAATAATATCCGTCAAGTTATGACTTACGAAACCCCTCAAGCCTATTCCCCAGAGAGATGTGCAGAGATGTCTTTTAAGGATCATAGGAAATAAATAGATGGGGGGGACAGGAAATTAGGCTTCAAATAATAATCTTCAAAAGCTACAGCTTCAGTAGCTCTGGTCAGGCTTCTCCTCTAAGGTCGGGATGAAAGTGCCGCTCCAAAATTCATGCCTGGCATGCTGTTGTGAAGCACCTCCCCTGCCCTGCCACCCTTTCTTGTGCTGTAACTCCATGCTGTGCTTCAAGTCTGCTTTTTCCTGAAAGCTAAAAAGCTTAGAATCTGTCTGAACAACTTTTTTGTCTTGAGGCTTCTTTTGTAAAAGCTTTATCTATGTTAGATTCTTCAGTAACTGTTCTGACTACAGATCACCAATGGTAGCAGTGGCAGAGCCCTCATTTAGTCCTGCCTGTTCCATGTGAAGTGGCTGCTTTGTGTCCATAGCTGATTTGTGGTGGCTGCTGCTGCTCCTGGGGCTGAGGGAGCTCTGCAGGCAGTAACAGCAACAGTAATCTTACAAACAAGGCTGATATATTAAGCTGAAAGCTGCCCTGTGCAACTCGGTAACATTAGACTAGCTGCAGACAGCCTCTGTGTGAGGGATACTGGCGCAGAGGACAGGGGCAAAGATCTCCAGAGCAGAGAGATGATACGTTTCTGAGGTGGCTCTCTTACATTTTTAATATCTTTGACTTTTAGAGCAATACTGTGTCTGTGACCAAATGTATTGCAAGTGCTTTGAAGATTTGGATGTCCAGAAATAGAGCAGGGGAGGAACACATCAGACACACGTTATCTGCTTTATATTTAGGAGTGAAAGTAAGCTACGCTTTTGTTGGTTCCCCCCCCCCCCCCCCAAGCCATTACTCTGCCAAGGCAGAGGAGATTTAGTTCAAGATTTCTGAATTTGAGAGATCTTTTGGGGGACTAAAGACTGTCTCTGAATTCCTGTTGACTTATTAATGTACCAGCTGTCCAGATGCACGCATAATGTTTTGCTCTTAAAGATCCTGGTTTCATTCACATCGAGACCAGACTTCAATGCAACTTGCTGGCCCAGAGGAGTCCCTGAGCAGCGCAGATCTTACCAGATCTAGTAAGAGCAGCTGTTCCTGCAAGAATAAAAGCCTGTTGTGAGTACCTGCCCCACTGACTTTGCAGATTTCTTTTGGCATGTGTTCGTTACCACTTCTCAGTATTAAGTGACTTGTTAGGAGCAGGATTCTGCCTCACGCAGGCTGAAAAGCACAAGTTGCTTTTGCCCTAGGCAAGGCTTAGCAAGAAGGACAAGGGGGAATGCAGGCGGGAGAGGGAGGGAGCGTTCTGGAAACACAGAGGAACTGTGCCTCGGAGAGTCCCTCTGCAGAGGTAAGAGGAGCGTTTTGCCTCTCTGAGAATCAGATTATTTAATCTATTACCAAAAGTAATTTTATAGTGAATTGGTTTAAAGTTATTTTACAGCCATGTGCCTGTATATCATATTTTGGTAAAAACAGATATTTTACTTAAAATATAGTTATATAAATAAACTTTTTTGGAGCAAATAGACTTTTTTTGCAGGGGATCTGTAAATCGCCGAAGCGATGCACTACCAGAAACTGTTCTGCCATTGTTCTTGGTATCTTTGGGAGGAAAGAAGTATGTTTGTATTACTGCTGGGAATTTCGGGGGAAAAGTAAAAGCTAAGACGAAAATGAGAAGGACTGCCGTTAACTCCATTTCAGAAATGACCACCCGACTTTCCACCGTGGTTTGTATTAGTACTAAAAGCCGAAAGGCAAGGCCTGCTTCCTGCTGCCTCCCCCGGCCCCTTTCAGCCTTTTCCAGTGAATTTCGAGGAGATTTCTGTACGCTTCTGTTTCCCTCAGCGGCCCCCCCGTCCCGCTGTCCCCCTGGTTTTGCTGTGTACGAGCCGTTCGCTGTTCCTCTCTCTGTATCTCGGGGTCGGCGGGCACCGGGGGCCGCTCCCCCCCCCCGCCGCCGGGGGAGGGCTCTGCCGTTCGCCGGGCGCTGTTCGTGTTCCCGCACGTGTAATTCTTTGCCTGTTGTCAGAACTACCTTGCCTTTCCGGCCGTGTCCGAGGAGTTTATTGTTAATAAACTGTGGCAAATGCTTGTAACGAGGCGGCGGCTCCGGGGCGGGGCGGGGCGGGGGGGGGGG